>NC_028452.1:19081680-19161135 GCF_000263155.2 Setaria italica
ACTGCGTATTTAGAGTCGGCGGTACGGGCGTCTGTCCTGATTAATCACGGATCGTTTTTCGAGAGATATGCAACCTACCAACTGGGATTAATACCGAGTTCTCTAGCAGTGGGATATGCTCCAGGCGAAAGCCTTTGCCCCTCACCAGGCTGACAATATATGCTGACGACCGTGTGCGTCACATCCCTCCGCTTGGAGGCATTGGTCGACAAGAACACATGCCTCATCCCAAGTTGCGCTTCTTTCCTGGTTTAAGAGGAGAAGAGTTGCTCTAATTTGATGGAACCTTTAGGAAAGAAAGAAGCTCAACTACTGCTCAAGGGAATGCTCGTTACCAGGTCATTTGCCTTGGTCGGCGTTTGGAATTGTCGGTCATAGGCTATTGAGCGGTTAGCGGAGAAAAGGTGGTTCTCGGAGACATGCATGTGAGATGCCTTTAGATGCACTGTTCACCACCTTCTTTCGCGGGAGGACGAGATTTCGGAAACTTTATGGTACAAGAGAATAGGAACTATTGTGTCAAGTAATTTCTCTGTAGATGAAACGTAGGATGATAATACTCCTTTCATTTCAAATTATAGGTCATTTTAAAAATTTTAAATTTATAGTTTTTACTATATATCTAGACATAGTGTATATTTAGGTGTATAACAAAACTTATAAATTTAGAAATGCCAAACAACCTACGGTTTGAAACGGAGGAATAGTTTTGAGCTGTTTGTTGAGTCTAAGACCCTTTATTCCTAAGCACGTACTGGGTCTCTTTCTTCTTTATTTATTTTCTTTTTGTATTGGTTGTGTGTAACTTTATATTTAATAAAGATTCCTTCGTCTAAAAAATATCCAAAGTTGGAAAGAAAAGCTACCATTGATGTGGTTGGTGGTGGAGTTGCGGTGGACTCATGGAACTACATCACCCCTAAGGTTCAAAATCCTAGTGTCCACCTAAGATCGACCAGAAGTTATGCTTCCTTCATTTAAAAATGAACAATAAAAATAAAAAGGTTGGTGGTTAAGAAAAAACTAAAGATACAAAATAAAGTACATTATCATAAATAGTCTAGCTGCTCAATTCTGCTGAACGTTTGGCTAATTACGGCCAATAGAAAGTATCGTTCAAGATCATGATGATTCGAACGAGTAGTGGAAGCTGGATACACGCTTCAATCTTAAAGCCGCTGAAGAACAAACAACAAACTGGGGCAAAATCATGAAGAAGTGTGCATAAGATTAGATTAGGCAGCAGAAACCCCATTGTCTGTAGCTCCAACGTCAACCCCGGTAGGATCAGTCACCATGGATAGGATATCCCCAGCATTGTTAGAAAAGACCGCATGCTCCACCGCCTTCCCAGCGAATCTGATTGTTGCTCTAGCTAATTCGTTGCGAATAGCTGTCGATAGTCCGTTGTCTTGTGAAGGGCCAGGAGCTGCGAGAGGAGTGACCGGAATCTCCGCGCATAGCTGAGGCACTGGAACAGGCATAGCGTACTGTAGTGAGTCATTCGGCACCGGTACTTGAGGCAGCTGGACCTGCGTTTGGCCGCCCATCGCAACCCCGAGCGGCCGCGGCGGCTGCTCGCCTGGTTCTTGGGGTGGACATGATGCCGCTGCCGCCAGTACCGCGGCCGCGGGGAGCCCTTGAGGAAGGAACTGCTGGTTCGCTGCCTGGGGTCCATTGCCTTGAGCAGCAGGAGGAGGAAGAGGAGGAGCCTGTAGGTCCTGTGGTGCTTGCTGTCCGTTGACTCCGTTCCCTTGTGGATGAGAAGCAGTAGGAGGGACCTGTTGCACGTACGCTCAGGTTTGGAAGGGTGTTGTACCTTGCTCGGTGGAGGTAACAGCGGGCGGCCCATTACAACCTCGTTCAACGGCGACTGCTGGCCTGGCCTGCTCGGTGTGCCGCCTACAGACGCTGCCGGTGTCGCCGCCGCCTCGACCGGCTGCGGCCTCCGCAGCATGATGAAGGAGGTGATGCCGAGCGCCGTGGCGGCGAGGGAGAGCACGCCCGCGCCGGCGAAGATACCGTCCTTGAGGTAGGGGCAGTACGGTGCGGCGGCCACCCGCACCACGTTGGCGTTCCACGACGCTCCTTGTATCAGCAGCGCCCACGCGATCACCGCCGCTATCCTGCTCGCAGAAGAAAGTGTACTAGCTCGATGGTTGGCTCGCAGGAAGAGTGCACATGTAGTGCGAACGCGGTGAGACCAACTGCAGTCGATCACTCACCATGAGACGACGGCACAAACGATGCCGACGATCCGCTTGGTCCCCGAAGGTATGGAGCGGGACTTGCAGCAGCCGCAGCAGCCGCCAACCGCCGAGATGGTGACCTGCGCCGCCAGAAGGAAGATGACGGCGCAGATACCCAGCCCGATCGCCGGGTTCTGCGGGTAGATGCAGTCGTCGCCATAAACAAATATCGTATATGGCTGCATGGATGAATCATGATTCAAGTTCAGTTAAGCAGGCAAGCGAGTGTACCCAAGTTCACAGCTCAAACAAGATCATTCATGCCCAAGGGCATATGATGAACGAATAGGTTGGCTTCAACACTTCAAAAATTGTTAAACTGACTGTTCAAACCGAAAGAGAGAAAAACTAACTAGGCAGATCAGTAGTGCTTACAGTGAGCTTTGTCCCCTCAGCCGAGAACCCCAAGATGGCACTCAACACTCCTAGAGACCCGACCACTGCGCACACGATGATCGTCGTCTTATCCATTTTTATCGCCATTTTCTCAACTCTTCTTTGCTACCGGGCATAGACGAGAGATGTCCGCCGGAGGAGTGGCTTAACTTTCCGTCTCTAGATCAGTCGACCTACGTCGTTTATATAGGCGTTGCACACACGCTTCCAGTTTTGCCGTGAGCGCTCAGCTCGGGGTAGACGTACGTAGACCGGGACGAGCTGAGCTAAAGTCAATGCAAATGGAAGCGGTGATGGGGATAGTGTTTTAACAGCCATCATGTATGTCCTGGGCATGCTCCTGGAAATTCTTCGAAGCCGGTGTACTTACAAGCGACGACCCAGCGGAGACAGAAAATTAGAAAGTACTGTAGTACGTATTCAGGGGCTTAAACACGTAGCCATGCATGTGCCATTAAATTCGTTGGACAAGAAACCAGAAGGTCGACAGGCTAGCTAGACAACCCAGTTGACATACAGAGTCCAACGCTCCAATAGCTGCATGTTGGCAGATCGAGCTGTTGGATGTTTCATGTTTTGCCGTTCGTCCATATATAGGGGCTATTCGAGACATCTTTTCATCTCTATTTTATTTATTGCGAGGGACGACCATACGTACAGTAGTACCCATAGTAAAAATGCATGGTCGCTACCTTTTCTAGCTCTGTCGCTGGTAGTGAAGGAGAACAAGAACGTAACAAACACCTGATGGCCTCGATCAAACTGCCTTTGTTCAGCTGGCAACGTTCGTATATATATATATATATATATATATATAGCTAGGCTACTACGAGATGCATGTGGTTGCTCGTTAAACACTGCAAAACGTTTTCAAGTCTTAGAATGAACTATGCGTACTGGGTGTATATCAATATGACAATATCGAATCAATTTTTTTTCAAATAACATCAAATTTCAGCGCATTTGCTCTGTCTGTACTGTTTATCTAGTTGACTTGACTTGCCACTTCTGCCGCGTAAGGGTAGAGTGAATGGCGCTATATCCGATAACGCGTATAGACTACATGCATAGTCGTCGGTCTTTCGGAGATCCCACGCATGAGATTGGATCCACTGGGACACAGGGCGCAGGAGAACGAGAGGCGCGAACTGACCGAGCATAGAATTGGGTGCAGTGCCGGCCCAACCACTTCCTCGGAAGATAATCTCAGGAGCCTGTTCATGCATATGCATGCATTTGGGATCTGGATCTGCTCTACAGCCTGTTCATTCACAGCGATGGCTGCTGCGCAGCACCAGGGTGACAGGGATCGCAACTTTTTTAAGAAGGTAGCGCTACAGTGAACTAGTAGGTTGCATTTTGCAGCACGTGCTACGCTCAGCGCCGCTCTGTACTTCCATCAAGCTGGCTTGGCCATGCATCGTCGTCAACCGTGAAGGAAAATATGAATGTCAATGGAGTGTACATCGAGCACAGCCTGCACAGGCGGTACATCTTGGCATCTTGCGGCGATTATTAGGCCAGTCGTCGAATCAGCCGCGCAATACGAAGGAAACGCCGAGGTCAACGATGGTCCCCTCGAAGACTTGGGGTTGTCAACCATTGCTGCGAGCGCTTTGCAAGTTGGAGCCTCGCGACGCGTGAGCAGCAGTGCCGACTGGCTGAGACTGAGAGCAGGCGAGAGAAGGCCATTTGAAATCTATGTTGGGATCGTTAAAACCTAAACACCCTCAAGCATCATCCACGGTATAAGAAATGTTTCGACCTCGTAACTTCTAAGCCCTTCTAGCCTCGTGAGTTTCAAACCGAGAAATAAAACTCAAAGCCTCGTGAGTTTCAAACCGAGAAATAAAACTCAGGTACCCTCGAACGTTGTTAGCACGCCTCAATCTTAACCTCGCAAGTTGCGTTTCGGCAGCAACAAAAGCGGAACTCATTTAACCTCACACGATATATGGAGGCACTTCTAACAGTAAATCTCGTGTCCTTGCATCACCTCTGCTCCTGGGAGGACTTGAGGGCAGTGGTTGACGACAATAGTAGCTAACTCCCGCTGGATAAACCCTCAAGTGTTCAAGGTCGGTTCCAAACACCGAGCTTTTATCTTTTTTCTCTTTACTCAGGAATGATGCTCGAAGAAGAACTATGTGAGGTTAAGACCTCTCGGCAAGACTAAATGAAGCAGGCGCCTCGAGGCTGGGCGTTAATCTCGGATCGCAGATGAATCCTCAAGGCTGGACAATCAACTTTGAATAAAGATGAAGTCTTGAGATTAGAGGACGGAAGGCGTGAGAAACGTGACTATGTGGAGGAGTTCAATTTGTACATGTTTTCTCCAATGACTTTTATGTACGGCATATCCTAGGAATGTAGTGGTTAAGTAAAGACATTATTCGAATGTAAAGTAGGTTATGGATCACTGTAAAAGGGGAAGCCTACCCTGTTGCCAGGAGAGATCAATATTTCCAATTACGAGTATTATTCCATTGAAACTTGAATTTGTTCGGCGTCAAATTCCTGTGAGACCAATAATCTGAATGCATTTTTCTCTGCGGGCCGTGGATCGCTCGGCGTTGGAGTGTACGGACGGAGTATCTCATCATCTTCGTCGATGGGTCCAGATGGGCCTAAGCGCCGACTCCAAGCAAAGCCATTCCAACTTCTCGCCGGCCCGTAGCCAACCAACAGCCAGCCATAGCAACTTAGCCTGCCGGCTAACTTCCAGCATGTGCCGGCGGCCCGCCCGTCGCTCGCCGGTTTCGTGCTGCTAGCTAACCCGCTCACACGGTCACAGCGCCACACGCCCACACGGCACGTTGCGGCAGCATAGGCGTCCGATCCACCAACAGTTCAACACCGACCACACCGGATAATCCGCGCGCGCGCTAAAATCTCGACTCGTCGACGGCGACGGATAACGACCAGGCTGATAGCGCAACCATACCTGAACAAGGTGACCCGGCCACCCCGGGCCTCCGAAACGGAGACTCGCGCAAGTTCGCAACGACTCGACGAGCTGAAAGCCTGAAACGATGCCACCCACGCCGCGCTTGCGTGGTCGGTCTCGTCTCGACGTCTCGTCTCGTGGGGGATCGGACGGAGGGGGCACGGGCCGCACAGCCGGCGGCCGGCCATTCCTGCGTCGCTGTCAAGCGCGCGGCGGAGGCAGCGAGGGATTCATTCCACGGATAAGTTTCTTTTCTCGTCGTGGCAAATAATAAATCCTGGGAGAAGTTAACGGAGGATAACTGAACGAACGTGCAGCGCCCCGAGGCGGGTGCGCGGGCTAACTTCCCCGACCGACGCGAGTCTTTGGACTCTTGCGGCGGCCGCGCGCGCGTTGCTGTCCGGCCGGCAGGCCGCCGGGCTCCGGACATGTGTAGTCACGGCGAGCGGACACCGGGTCGATCGGGTGCGTGTGCGATCTCGACCATCACGACAGCTTAGCTGCATGTGAGGAATGAATCGATCCATGATTCCAGACGTACGCAACACAATCAATCCATTCGGTCAAAAGTTTTTACGTTGAGGCTTGAGCTGAAAACCGATGGAGAAAACAAAAGGCAAAAGCGAGAGAGGAGGAGATGAATCAAGGAACAGAAAAGCCGTAGCAGGTCCTCGCCATCGAGGACCAAACATGTCACGCCTGCGCCGGGCAACTTGTTTGCATGCAATGATGCAGGGGGCCAGGCTAAGCGAAGAAGCAGAGGGCATCAAGCCAGGTACACACAGAGCATACGGAATCACATGCCGTTGTTGCATCCTCTTGATGAGCGCCACCACCACGCCGGCACGCCCCAGACCCCCAGTGTCAGTCCCCCACCTGCAGCGTGCGCGGTGCGCCCCCTGGCGGCATCCAAAGAGACCTTGCTGTCGGTCCGGCATCGGCCTCGTCGCCGCCGCTCCTTCGGGCTCCAGTGCCCGGCCGTGCTCACATAGATCCTCCATCCTTTTGACGCAGATTTCGCTGTTGGAGCGGAGGACCTGATCGTCTTCATGCATGCATCTCTTCCGTGCCTTCGCGTCGTTTCTCTGCCCCGGCCAGAGCATTGCATCAGTGCTTGATGCTTCATGTTTCCCCTTTCCTTTGTATCTTTTCTTTTGTTTTTACTATGATCAAGTCCTTTGATCACTGATCATTCACTGGTTCACTTCTCTCACTTCACACTTCAGTACTTAAAGGTGGTAGCGCCCAGTGGATCCTTGTACTACTAGACAGTGCTGCAGTGCACATGCATGCCGTGCTGCGAATTAAATTTGTCACCCTGGATTTTGGTCTCTGTGTTCCCTGGGTCCCTGGCATCGATCCATCCTAGCTACACTAGATCGATGCATGGATGCCTGTGGCTGTGGAATGTGTCATGGGCTTCGTCCACGAAACGAAGACCGACAAGTCATCTCGCCGGCCATCTCGGTGAGGAGCGGACGGCGGTGTGGCAGGTTGGGATCAGTTTCCTCTTTCCCTGGCTTTTCTGCGGAGGCCGAATGAATTCTCCAGCCGCTACAACGTCAACTCCTTTATCAGTCGGTGGGTCGCTCTCTGGCGTCATTTTCGCGGAGCTCCGCGGCACGACCGGCCAACGATCCGGCGCAACCTGCCTATCCGGCATTCGGCGCGGGCTCGGCACGTCACGTTACGTGTCGGTGTCGCGCTGGCCGGTGACAATTGCCGAAATTTGAACTGCGGCTGCCTGAGTCGAACAGAGCTGAAATTCGCTTCGCCACAAAGCACGCCGGTTACCACGGAATTGAGAGAAGGCTATTCATCAATGCTTGGTGGGTCTCGAAACATAAGCATTTCTAGACAGTACAGACATAAACACGCATTTCTACATTCACCCAAGTCAAACCATCTTTAGCTTCTATCTATCCATCGATCTATCGTATCGCCGTGTAGCACAGCTGTAGAGGGGGATCAGGGCGCTTGCCGCTCCCTACCGGATCCTTCAAACCCGAGCTCGTGGCCGATTTTGACAGGAGGGGACGAGCTGCGCTTCCTGTGGAGGGGGGCCGTCGTCATCGCCTAGTGGATTCGGATCCACCGCCGGCGCAATCGCCCGCTCAGATCCGCCGCGCCGTCCCGTGCCTAGGCAAGAGGTGCTTGGGGGTGACGACCGCCGCAACGGCCGTGGCCATGTCGCCATCGCCGGTAGGAAAGGGAACCTTTTAATTTTACATCGGTTGACCGGAACGAAGTTTTTATTCGCTTGTTTTTACGGTTACATGTAGAGAATTACGGCTGCAGGATATTTACGTGGTTTGCCGGAGGCGGCGGCGCTCCGCCGGTGCGTTGAATATTATTCAACACCCTGGTGTGTGTGTAAAAGTTTATGAAAAGAATAACAACATTTACGATATCAAATTAGTATTGTTAGGTATCTACATTTATAGCTAATTATTATTTTTGTGATAGCCAATGTATCCATCAATAGTGAAGAGTTTGCGATGACTCTATCAATTATTTTAGGATGTGTCAGTCCAATTTCTCCGAACGACGTGTCTATCAGTAATAAAGAGCATGTGGTAATAAGGGGGTGTTTGGATCTTTAGTCCGAACTAAAATTCATGTCACATCGAATATTCGAAGGCTAATTAGAAGGACTAAACATGAGCTAATTATAAAAGTAATTACACAGACGGTCGGAAACAGTGGCCCATCGCTAACGCTCGGCCAATCTTGTGCTTATGCATTATCATCCTAGAAGATGGTTAAATTTCTTCCCTCGCTACCCAATACTCTCTGGAATTTAGATGGTATATCGAGTCCATGAAACTGTGTAAATCCACCGGATAATAAAAAATACGCATGTCTGATGAAATAGTGCTTTTTCAATGATTCACAAAATCATCCCTAGTATAACAAGCTGTACCTGACTGAATTCAAAAGGCTAACGAAGAGATATCCTGAAAGCCTGTGATTTTGGCATTGGACGTTCCAAAAACGGGTAGGACGCTTTCAGAGGCGAAAGGCCATGGGGGGAGAGAGCGTCTGTGATCCAAAGCATGCTTCCGAAGGGATCAAATTTGCAAATGGACTCGATTGAACAAAGGTGGCAACGGAATGAATAGCCCAGTTGTTTCGGGTATTTTAATAATATTAATATTATGATTTTCATTTCAACGGCTAGACGGTAAGACCCCGTGCACCTTGACCCTCCCCATCTAAGCTCTTTCTTGAGCATCTGCCACCTCCGCCGCCAACTCGATGTCGTCGTAACCAAGCCGCTTTTTTGTCGCAGCCTAAGCCAATGGCTAGCTAGTGAAGTGAATCCTCGATCCTTAGGCGAATTCATTTACTTGAGTACTGTACTATAGCTGTTGCTATTTACATGAGTTCACCTAGGAAATTCACGGCCAATAAAAAGTCGCTAATTAGTGGCACTAAAGTATGCACCCGACAAGAAATTATCTATATGTTAAGATATCTCTGACAAGGGCTATAACTTAGTTCACCTTCCAAAGGTGCCTAAAGGATGGGCCAGTCTGTTTCCGAGACGAATCTATTAAGCCTAATTAATTCATTTATTAACACATATTTACTGTAGCACCACATTGTCAAATCATAGACTAATTAGGTTTAATAGATTTGTCTCGCAAATTAGCCTCCATCTGTGCAATTAGTTTGTAATTAGTCTATGTGTAATACTCCTAATTAGTATCTAGACATTTGATGTGACAGGAATTTTAGGAGCTCCTAAAAAACCAAACAGGCCTAACCAAACAGGCCTAAGTTCATTAATCTCAAGATACGATTAGCCCATTCTCTAGGAGATGGTCATAGAAACTAGGTAGGGATGTGCATGTACGTGTACGAGCATTTCTTGGAGGTGCTTATAGTGGTACGAGAAATAGTTTACTTTAGATACTAGTAGAGCAGTACTCAATTCACACCAAGAGGGTGGTCTCCGAAATGTCCGATGAATCCTTAGCAGTCATATATTAAAGGAAGAGTAATATATTAAAGGAGATGGAAGTTTGGATGTATAAGTAGTGTGTGTCTATATATATAAAAATAGAAAGAGAGTATAACACCAGCACTAATTGGCAAAAGTACGTACTTATGCTCCAGTTGGAGAGATAATAAAGCTAATTAATTAAGCATAAAAGTGGCATTTTCTGCATACGTGCAAGCGGCGTTAACTTTCTCGAGTTAGCTTCATGTAGGATCTCATCAATGAATTTGTGTTGAAGGATTATTCATTTTAGTTGAAAGTTTTTTTTAGTTCATATCGAAAATTCAATCATTTAGATTTAAGAGTTGGCAAGTTTCTATTGCGGGATTGATTCATTATTGAGTTGAAAGTTGGAGAATAATTCATGTCAAATTAGTTTATTTGAGTTGGATTGAAATATGGGAGTGGGATATTTCACAAGAACTGATTCTCTTTTGAATGCTTTGCACCAGATTTTTGTGAGGGGGGAAAAATCAAGTTTTTACATAATTAAAGACAACGGGTCTTACAGCCAAGACCCAAAAGGTTAATTAAGTGAAGATCGAACCTCACAAAGACACAATTGCTAAAGCCTAAAGAGCTCTAATCCCACACAGATTACTCCAAAATTAAGCAAAGCGCACCAAATCCGTTGCTACCGTAAATCAAATCGGCGCTTCCTTCCTGGACACGCCACAAGGCACTGACGCTGGGCCCCGCTCAGCACCCACCGTGCATCTGCTATATATACACCTCCAGCGAGGCGCCACACCGGAAAGCGACACAACCGCGCCCGAGACCACACCGCCTCCTCCGCCCAGCCTCCTGCACCCGCCGATTCGTCGAGCTCGCCCTGCCTCACCTCGCCTCGCTCCCCTGCCTCCTTCCTTCCCTCCCTTCCTCCCCACCTCCTCCCTGCGGCCGCGTACCCCCTGCATGCGAGCGCGCCGCCGGCGGCCGCAGACGCCCGGGACGGCATGGACAAGTACGAGCCGGTGCGCGACATCGGGTCGGGCAACTTTGGGGTGGCGCGGCTGATGCGCAACCGGGAGACCCGAGGGCTCGTAGCCGTCAAGCTCATCGAGCGCGGGCACCGGGTCTGGGCCTTGGCTCCTCTGCTCGTCTCGGCTCCGGGGTTTGGATTTGGGTTGGTTCCGCCGGGGTGCGGATTCGGTGGAGTTGGTTCCTGCTTTGTGCTGATCAGGTCGATCGGGCCTTGTTTTTGCGCAGATCGACGAGAATGTGTACCGCGAGATCGTCAACCACCGTTCGCTGCGGCACCCGAACATCATCCAGTTCATAGAGGTGCGTGCGCCGATAAGGATTGGAGCAGAGATTTATCCATTGTTTATTACTCCTTTTTTGTCCTGTTAGGTTCACTCGGTTGTATTAGTAGGGATAAAAAAGGACTTATTTTGTGGCTTTCGTGCCGTGTGCCGGTGTGCGTGCTTTTGTGTGAATTCGGAGGGATGGAGAAAGGGGAAATTTCGACGGGGGAATTTTTAGCTTGATTTGTTGTGTTTATTAGCATCTGTTGATTGCGTTTAAGTTGAGCACCGTGTCCGTGTTTGCCTTTTAGGATTCGTGGGGCAGTATTGAGGTGCTGGTTGGTTGGGCTTTAATTGTTTGGGGAACAGGCTGGTTGCATAAACTTAGTGTGTGTTTAGCTGCTTGGCTTTTAGTTTCTCTAGTTACATAACGCTACGGTTCAGTCACTTTGTAATTTATGTAAAGATACTGAGCTAAATAAACAAGTACAAATTCAAAAGCTGATTCCCTTAAAAATCTACCCAGGTGATCCTAACTCCAACACATCTTGCAATTGTGATGGAGTATGCAGCTGGTGGGGAACTCTTTGATCGAATCGTCGATCGTGGGCGGTTTAGCGAGGATGAGGTACACTATAGCATCATTATTGGTTCTTCTTTGAGCATTATTCTATATCCTTGATGTGCTCTTCATACCCCCCACATAATGGAATTTTAGTGTTCTTTCTTCTGCTCATTGTAGGCCAGATATTTCTTCCAGCAGTTGATCTGTGGAGTGAGCTATTGCCATCACATGGTATGGAGAAACAATAAATTTAGTGTCTACTAATTACAGTTCACATATAGATATGCTTTGCTGTGGAAAGTGCAGGTGTGGTTTTTCAAATATTTGCGGGTGGGACCTGAACATATGCTTAAATGTTGCAATCTTGGCTGCTTTTCAGCAAATATGCCATAGAGATTTGAAGCTGGAGAATGTTCTCTTGGATGGCAGCCCAGCTCCACGGCTCAAGATTTGTGATTTTGGGTACTCCAAGGTTGGCTGTTAATTTCTAAGTGAATTGATAGTTTAAGTTCTTTGACATGACTAAGTGCTTAAGAAAACCGATGGTCAATTTGTAACAGTCATCAGTACTACATTCAAGGCCAAAATCAGCAGTGGGGACCCCAGCATATATTGCACCAGAGGTGCTTTCTCGGAGGGAGTATGATGGGAAGGTGAGTGGCAAGAATCTCTTTTTTTTTGTATGACATGTATGTTGATGTTTCGTTAAGCATAATTCAAGAGATATAACATCATTATTATTATTCGTTTTATCATAATTGTACACACACATATATATTTAATTACCTTCTTCTTTTGCTGGCATTCACATTACCTTAAAGTACGTGCTGCTTCATCAAGTTAGTTTAATTATTAGTTTAGGCTTATTCATTTTAAAAATGTTATTGAGATGTAGAAGTACCACTTTACCAATTATTAGGTTATTATAATTAACTCATCTACTACGAGAATTACATATCTGGTTTATTTTCAAGATTTTGGCACCGCATGCACATGCATGTTTGGTTCTTGAATTTTTGTGGGCAGTTGAATCTGGTGATCCACAGTTGCCTATATTGATCTGGAGAATTTGCCCCCAATATTGATGTCACGTAGGAAAGAGACATGAGATACGAAAGATACCTGTATTGAACTTTGCGATTTCGATGTCTAACTTGGTCAGTTATACTCTTTCTGAACAACAGTTTATTCATCAGTTAGACAGTTACTGGTTTCATCGATGAACATACTTGCTAGTATATTTGATTTGATTCGTCACTTTTTCGAAGCTATGAACACTTATAGATTCCAGAATGAGTACGGATTTCTTATATTGATATTCAGCATCATGGTGGTCTACAGTAGCATTTTTGGACCATAATGCCTGGAGTTTTCTCGATAGATGCTTGCAACTTATGCAAGATAGTGGATTGACTGTTGGAATAAGTAGCAACAGTGAATAGAGGATAAGTAGTCGCTGTCAGACATGGTGTTGGAATCTCCTCTCCACCCTTGGGTTTGTGTAGGTAAGGTGTGTAACCTAACAGATGTTGACACTGGTAAAGTTGTGTGGACTCATTGGCCCATGACACATGCAAACCGCAAGTGGCCCTTATTCCACATATCCTCCATTCTTCAATAAGTTGGTCCAATTTCTGGTTGAGTGGTTAATGGAGTGTTGGCCTTTAATATGCTCCTCCGTATCTCTATAAGTAGATTTAATTAGATATTTTAGGTCAGTAAACTATGTATTCTCAATACCCAGGTTCTGAAATTTCTGCTATTTGCTTCATACCTCCTACAGACTCAAATGCGATAAAGGAAGTGCAAGATTTAGTTAGCTGTATGTGCAGTTCAGACTTCAGATATTATGACATGATGCCCCATCAGTCAATCTAGAATGATTTACCAAAAAACCACAGTAGGTTGATATAAATGGTGGCGTCTGTTCAGTGCTTTCACTGAAACATTGTTTCTACTATCGACAGAAGATATATTACTACCTCCAATCATGACGCTTTGAACAGCAAAAAAGCTGGAAGCAAGCAAAACTGGCTGTTACAAACATCATTTAGTTCTAATTTACTGTAGTGTTTGCACTGCTAGCTTTTCTTGATTCAATCATGCTATCAGAATCACTAATCAAATGGAAAATTTGTGATAGAGCCTGAGTATGTCATTTTTATCTTTTTCTGTAAGTTGCAATGAGTTGTTTAAATTAGGTGATTAGATTAGATAGACAGAACCTCTGTTTCCATCAAGAATTGTCAAATACTATGGTCAGAGTGAGGATGGTGGATCTGCAACTAAGTTACATGGTCAAACCAATTGGTCAATCAGAAGATAGAAAGATTGTTTGGATAACTTATATTTAGAAGTGTAGGATTAATCTTGTTGGGCAAGATAACTGACCATATAAACGAATGTTCCAAAATAAAGTTTCTAAGTCAAATATATACAAGGTTTATTGAAATTTGCCTAGTAAGGATTATATAGGCAGAGTAACCATCATTGTGTACAAGTATCAAATACTAGGCAGGAAATGGTTATCTAGTAATTGCAGGATTCTTAAAAATAATTAATGGGGTTAACTAGATCCGTACCACTGCAAGTTCAGTGGCTTTAAAATAGGACACTGCAACTTTTCGATATCTGAAATACATTCTTTCCATTTTATTTTTTGACAAATCGTGATATATCTCTATATAATCTATCTCTAGTTCATTTTTCTTAGTTTTATTGAATTTTTAATAGACAAACAACAATTCTTAAATGGCCGAGAGGCTTGCTTTCCTTGTTAGTTGTAATATACATTTTTTTAAAAAGCTTGATCCATGCATAACTGAACTGTGTGAAAGAAATAATATACAATTGACAAAGCTTTTATTTTTTATGCATTGTGATGACATTAAAGGTGGAAAAATCACATTCAACTTATTCCAGTTGATGTTTCATCTCTGTAGTCCATTCAAGCATGCTAGCCACACAATTATTGCTTGATCATTTACAGTTTTGATTTTGATTATTCTTAATCTAATTGAGTATTACTGATTACAAATATTTCTTCCTATAAAGCAGCATTAGTATCTGGTCCTACATATGGTGACAACTGACAAGGCTATTTTGCTAGTGTAGCTTGCAGATGTATGGTCGTGTGGAGTCACTCTTTTTGTCATGATCGTGGGAGCCTACCCATTTGAAGACCAGGATGATCCTAAAAATATTAGAAAGACCATTCAGGTGACACTATGTCCAATTTCATGGATGTTCTTCACATGCATTGAGGGGGGGGGGGGGATCTTTTATGCCCTAACATTTAAATCTTTGTTTGCAGCGAATAGCAGCAATTCAGTATAAGATCCCAGACAATATTCACATATCTGATGAGTGCAGAGAGCTCATTTCCCGTATATTTGTTAGCAATCCATTGAGGGTATCTGTACTATCTCAGTTGTAGTATTACTATATTAGCATGGTAGGTTTATAAGTGACTTTCCTTTGATGTTGTAACTTTGTACTTGCCATAGAGAATCACCATGAGGGAAATAAAAAGCCATCCATGGTTCCTGAAGAACTTGCCGAGGGAGCTCACAGAAGCAGTGCAGTTATCCTACTTCAGGAGGGACAACACTGTCCCTGCTTTCTCAGACCAAACAACAGAAGAAATCATGAAGATTGTCAAGGAGGCAAGAACCATGCCAAAATCATCTCGATCAGGCTACGGCTACAATGACGAGTTCTCAGATGAGGAGGAAAAGGAAGAGGAGAATGAACCCAAAGTGGAGGAGGAGGAGGAAGATGAGTGTGATAAGAGGGTCAGGGAGGTTCGTGAGAGTGGGGAGCTGGATATGGCCTCACTGCACATCTAAATCTGCTTGTTCTGAGGTGGTTGGATGTAGATAATTTGGCTTTATTATCTGCTGGACTGGGTAGAATGTATATGTATGCAATTCCGGGTTCAGTTATTGTAGTCTATTTAGGCCTTTCCCACCCTGTAATATATATTCTGATGAACTGTATGTGTGGTATAAGGTTTGTTCTAAAGGAGCAAGGTATTGTACAGGCACACCAGGTTGTGTTTTTGGATAGGAAGATTTGCCATTTGTTTGCACTCTGCAGCAAACATTTTTGGAATTTGTAAGGCATAAGTGTGTGGGGGCATGCCATGTAAAAATGGTTAAATGTTGCAAACTCTTTCAAAACGAGGTATATGATTTTCTTTTCAAACTTTCAATATAAAAAGTTGGAATCGAGTGTCTATTTGTGCCACTGAGTGATTTGATTGACTATCTGTTTAATGTCAGCATCAATACTAGTTTTATGTTCGAATTTAACCAGTAGGTTGACTGGTTGAGTTGTCACCCCTGATTTCTTTTCCTAGCGTTACTACACTTCACGCTCAAAATGTTGACTGGACGATTTGGTTGCGCTGAATGTTTGATTCACTAAATTGCACACGAACTGGATTATATTGATGCCGCGCATCCAAAATGTTAAGTTTGGAACTTCTCCCGTGAAAGGAAGAGAATACTCTGGTCTCCTGGTCACCATGCCATCTTAACTGCTATGTGTGTGCAAACTTACATGTTTTCCGTCCTAAGCTTATGGAGAGGAAGCCATAACCCTAAAGACTATTTTGTACATTTAAAAAAGATTTATGGTGTACTGAATTTGAAGCCCTATAGCCATTACCCTAGCTACTGCTTTTCTTCAGACAGGGACCTTACGATGAACAAGTTCATGCAGTTTGAACTCTGAAACATTGGTACAGAATGCAGGTCCCATTTCTATCGCAGCCCACGCACAGATGCTATTGCGGCGAGTCTCCAATTTCCCGTCTTAAAGCCAGAATAATGTGCCAGGTACCTGGAATTACATGGAATTAAGAATCAAATTCTGTGCCTTAGCCGAGCACCAGAATCTCTGAATGTTCAGGTGAATAGCTGACGCCGAAGCCCAAATACTTGCGTACTCTTATTTTCTGTTACAAAATTCTCCTTTTCTGTTCATACTTCATGAATCTTTTGCCACGCATCATCTGAGAAATCTATGAATTTGGATTAAGAGTGCTGGGATGTTTGTTTCCCTCCAGATTCCTGCTTCAGAAAGACGGGCCTGTTCGCTTCAGCTTATAAGCCGGCTGAAAAGCTGAAACGGCTGATTTGTTGTGAGAGGAAAACACTGTTTGGTGGCTGATAAGCCGGCTGAATAAGCTGAAGCGAACAGGCCCAGAAGTATTGCATTACAACGGGTTGAAATAGAGATTTATTGAGTAGGAGATGACGTGCTGTATGCATGTACGCTGCCCCCACATTCGCAACACGCACAAATGACAAATCCTATTTGGTTAAGAGTGTAGTCATATTCGGCAACTTTAGCTTCACCTTAACTAACCGCATGATGTTACTTTACACGTCTGGTATTAATTAGACCCGTTTGGAGAGAGGTGCTAAACTTTAGCACCCCACTTTTTAGCACATTTTAGCACTTGGGCTCCTAAACAGGGG
Source organism: Setaria italica (assembly GCF_000263155.2). Lineage (NCBI taxonomy): Eukaryota > Viridiplantae > Streptophyta > Magnoliopsida > Poales > Poaceae > Setaria > Setaria italica. The sequence goes on from NC_028452.1 coordinate 19,098,577, forward strand.
TGCTAAAAGAGGTGAGCTAAAGGTGCTAATGGGTGCTAAAGTAATCCCAAGCTCATTTTTTCCCCTGCTGCCCCCCTCTCTCTCCTCTCCACTTTTCCCAAGCCAGTCATAAATGAGGGCAATGTAGTCATTTCTCACCCAATGTGCTAAACTTTAGCACTGTATCCAAACAACCCTAAGTGCTAAACTTTAGCACTCCATTTGATGGTGCTAAACTTTAGCACTCCATTTGATGGTGCTAAAGTTTAGCACTGTGCTAAAATTTAGCATTGTGTATCCAAACGGGGTCTAATCATTTGTTAAGCTCATCATCAGCGGGCCGGAGCCGGCTGCTTCACCGCCAAGAGAAAGGCGGAAACCCGAAACAACCCCGCACGTTTCCTTTTTTCCATTCGTACCCTTCACAAACCGCATCGCTTCAGCACAACGTCACATAAAAGTGGCCTTTCTGAAATAAACCAAACGTCTGGGCGCGATCTAGAAAGCTTTTCGGCAAACCCGGAAAAAAAAAACTTCGTCGAGAAGGCAAAAGCAAAACAGACGCGACGCGGAGTTGCCGAGAACGACCCGTCGACCCCCATCGGCAGATTCGCCACCACGGCACCACCAGCACTGACGGCTATATAGACGAGACCCTCCTCGAAGCCGACGGCGATGAAGAAGACAAGTTCCCCGCTCCTCCAACATCGTAGCCCTCTCCTGATCCTCCTCTTCCTCACAGCAGTGACAGCAGCAGCCATGGCGGCCGAGCCGGAGCAGAACGCGGCGGCGCAGGAGGCGGCCGTGCACATCGTGTACGTGGACCGCCCCGAGGGCGCCGACCCGGAGGAGTTCCACCTCCGCATCCTCAACCCCGTCCTTGGCAGGTAACCGTCGGATCGAGCCGGTAGTTAGAGATTTGTTCTCGCGGGACCCGATCGGTCTGGCCCCTGTTGTTGATACGAGGAAAAATTGGGGCTCGATCGATTCTAATTTGCGCCGGGGGGATGCCAATTTGTTGATCTGGGACTTGATGGGGGTTTTTCTGATGCGGGGAGTTTTACTTGTTGGTTTCGCAGCGAGCAGAAGGCCAAGGACGCGGTGCTCTACCACTACAGGCACGCCGCCAGCGGGTTCTCAGCGAAGCTAACTCCCCAGCAGGTCGAGGAGCTCAAGAGTGAGTCCCCCTTCACTAATTTTCTTGCGATTAAGTTACCACTTGCTTCATTGTCCCGCCACTGTACTTGGGAAATTTTGCAGAGGGCATTGTTCTTGTTTGTGTTCGCACCAAAATTTGTGGATGCCCATGGTCATGGTGGCTCAAACCCGTGCTCAATTTGCTTTGTGAAATCTCCAAGCTGTAGATTGTTGGATGCTCGGACTTAATGTGCGATGTTCTAGGATAACAAATTAACGAATTGATACCTTCTTTCACGTTATACTGTTATAGTGCGCACACAGAACAGTTAAGGAATTGGGGATCTAATTGGGGAATCGTAGCTGTAGCTTACAGCTGCTGTGAGCACCTAGTTATCCCATGCTCCTATAAGCTTGGGGCATGTTCTTATATAATCTGCCTTCACAAATTTTATGAAAGCGTATGGCACCAGCTATTGAAAAGAAAGGAGTTTGTTATTGTGTTTATCACTAAAGCTTTTCCAAGATATGGCGGACGGGTTACAAAATTAGCACCCTACTTATCCCGAATGGTAGATTTGCGAAATACGATATCCTTAACTGTTGCTGGAGGCCCTAGAGAATACACTAGGAATGGGAAGTCTTCCTTGTGAATTGGGATCTATATCTGTTAACTCGAGTTATGTATGCTATGCTTCATTTTTTTTTCACGACAGGCTTAAGTTTGCGACATTCTATTTAACAGAGACATTGAACATGATATGATTATTAATACATTATACCTGTTGTGATGTTGTGGAAACTACATCTGACTACAGGCTCTGCGTGCCACCACACGCTAGCACTCTTCATTATCCAGGACAGATTTCAGTGCCTTAGTTTCGAAAAATCACAATGTTAGGCTCCACAATTCATTCTTGTACATAGGCCTTTTCTTAACTTGGCCATTGGTTGTTTGGTTTGCAGAGCAACCAGGCGTTCTTCAGGTTGTGCCAAGCCAGACATACCAGCTCCATGGACCTGGGTCCGGCACTCACCAGGGCACGACGCGGACCTTGGGCCTTATGTGAAGGTGAAGCTGAAGAAGACTGTGTTTAGTAGTATGGCAGCTGTGTCTGATGAACGAATGTGTAGTACATGAATAAGAGATGTATCGCCTGTACCTACTTGTACACAGGTTCAGGCCTGTTCTGAAGTGTGTAATGATGCGTGCATGTTTGCTTAATACAATGGTAGACAACTATATTATCCAGATTCAAAAAGCCTTGTATGAATCATCAAGAGCTACCATACTTTCTTGTCTGTACTCATCAACCAAACAACTGTACACTAATCTCCAAGTACATTGAGAAATGGTGACTCTCCTCGGGGCGACGGAGGTGGCGATTGCCGTCGACGTGGATCACCATGGCGACTTCTGATCTCCGCTATGGCGTCTCTCTCCGGCCTGGATTTCTCTCACGGGCTGGACTTTCAAGCTGTCGTCCGCAATCGGTTTGGTCCCTCCTCCCAAATCTCCTCTCCCAACCCCATCAATGATTTTTTTTATCGCCTCCTTCTGCCGTTCGTCTCTTCGTCTCAATTCAGACTGTGAGTTTGATTTTACAAGCGGTCTTGGGTGGAAATGCCCCCAACTTTCGTGTTGTTCACCAATCTGAATGGATCTTTCGGTTCTCTGTGGCCTCAAATTCAGTTGGGCTCATGATTCACCGTCTGAGCAAGTTTGTGTGATCTTTTTCACGCTTTGGCGTAATGGTGGACCTAATTTTATCAAGGAAAAAGCTAAGTGGGATCTAGAGCAAGACCTGGAGTGGCAGCTTGCTAGACGTCCCAAGTCTCGCAGTTATGCTGAAGTTGCTAAATCGAGTGGTTCCAAGGTCATTCCTAGTCATGCCGCTGCACGAAAATCTGTGTTCTCTTCCCTTCATCCTACTATGCCTCCAATTTTGCATCGGGTTTTCGTTCCTCGTCCTCTAATGGCTTCTCTCATTCTCATCGCGAACGATCTTCGCTGTGTTCTTCGACCTCTGCCACCCGTTCGAACTTGAATTCGAATTTTCGGCGTAGTGCTGAGTTTGGCAAATCGGATCCGGTCCGCCTTTCTCGGGGACCTCCCTATCGTAGCTATTTCCGTTGCCTCTCTCCCAACCATCTGATCGCTGCGTGCACGTAGAAGGTTCAGTGCAAAATTTGTTTCCTTTATGGTCACGTTGCCAAATCTTGTAGAAAGAAATCTTCCCCCGTGTACCGGCCCAAGGTTAAGGTGGGCCCATTGGAGCGGAGGATCCTGAGATGCCCTTAAATGCATCCTCTTCCAGAGGAAAAAAAACCCTGACCCCTCGCCTTCCAAGCGACGCCACCAAGAAACCCCCCCTCCCCCAGGCTCCACCCCTCCGCCGTCGGCAATGGCGAACTTTGAGATTGATCCTCAACCACATGTTCCTAGCGAGTTCAAGGTGCTTCCTCATGACCCTGCTGTGCCCTCGAAGCATCTGTTCGCGTACATTGGTGGAGTGATGGAGCAATACAACGAGGATTTGGCTATCGCCTTCCTCATGTCGGTAGTCTCCAAGCGCAACTTTGAGCCCATGGCCGCCTTGCTCAAGGATTACTTCATTCATCACAAGGGCGTTTGTCTGGCTGAGGTACAACCTTCCCCGATCGGAGATGCGTTTGTTCAGTTCAATAGTCCGGTAGAGTGTGAGCGCTTCTTGGATAAGATCATCCAGTTTGGTCAGAACTATCAGCTTAGATTCATCAAGTATGATGCTGGTTGCAATGTTAGAGAGAGAGATTTGGAAAGGGAAGCTTGGTTGATGCTCATGCTCTTTCCTGGTGATGCTCGTAGCAACTCTGCTATCTCTAAGGCGGTTGCGGGCTTTGGTCTGCTCAGATATTAGTTTGATACCAATAACAATGCAAGGATTGTAGTAAAGGTTCACCTTCATGATGATGCGGAGATCCCACACAATGTTGTAGTCTCTACGGGTCTACCTCCCAGGGTCCATTCTTGGACCTGTCCAATGTATGTTCTGAAGCACAGAGGTGTTAAGGTGTTAGGAGATGAGGACTTCTTTCCTCCAGAAGGCTCCCTGCATCAGGTTCCTGCTGATCCCCCAAGATGGATGGGCATCAATGTTCCAGTTAACAACATGGCTACTTCGGAGGTTGCTGATGGGCCTGCAATGGGTGATAACAATGGAGATGTTGATGAGACCTTGTCTGCTGCTGATGGTAATAATGGTGGGCATACTTCAGATAATAATGTCCCTCCTGCTCTGGCTGTCATTTCAAGCTCTGCTCACGTGGTGGTTGCTCAATCTAAGGTCTGCATCCTCTCTGATGATGATGTGATTATGGCTCTCAATCTCTCCTCGTCCGTTCAACGTTCTATTTCCATGTTCTTTTTCTTACATCTTAGCTTGCTTGACTTGGAGTTACATACTACTATCCCATCTTATATAGCTGATGACTCTGTTCAATTTCTCCTGGCTTCTATCTCTGTTGACCAGAATGAGAAGTGTCATGTCTTTGGTCCGGCACTGCCTCCTGCTGGACTTCCCCAGTCCCCTACATGGACAGTGATGACCATAAGGTGATGGAGATTGACGGCCCTCTGCGTTCCACTCCAAGAAAGCACCGTGCTCGCAAGCTTAAAGAGCCCCTGGATGTCGTCTTCCTCAGGCGCAGCAAGAGGCTTAACTCTAATCTGGATGGCTTCCGTTCTGAAGAAGCTGCGCAGGAAGCTGCCAACAATCCATCAATCTACAATGTTGCCACCTCTGACGAAGCAAATGTTGCTCCTTATCTCTCCATCGACAACATCCAAGGAATGGCGACTGGCTTCCTCCAGATCCAGCCTGAGGTTGTTTTCTGCTGCTGCTTTACTTAAGCTATATGATGATGATGTTTAATCTGAGCTGTAATAGGGCTAGTCTCTTAGTAGCTCTATCTTTTGGGTCATTTCTCTTAAAGAGACCTCTTTCTTTTGTTCTTGGGTTTGAAATCATGGTCATGTGTGAACCTTATCTTTGGTTAATCTGTCCATGGTCATGTGTGAATCTTATCGTTGGTTTTTTTCTGTCTCTCTTTCATGTTGATTCCTCCTCTACTGGACTCTGTCCAACAGAATTTATTTCTATCACTCCTGTGCTATTTTATCATGAATAGTCACAAAGTTATGAACATACTGGTATGGAATGTTAGAGGAATGAATTCACAGCAGAAATGGGATGCTTTAAGAGACAAGATCTCAGAATGTGTTGCGTTCATTGTTTGCTTACAGGAAACCAAGAGAGAAATATTTGATCATTCCTACATCTGGAAATTTTGCCCAAGACATCTCAATTTGTTTGAGTTTTTCCCCTCGGCAGGGGCTTTTGGTGGTCTGCTTGCTGTTTGGAATTCTGGAAGTATTCTGGCACGCTGGTCTCAACCAACTCGTATTCTATCACTATAAAATTTGTGTGTCTGGCTTCTAGGAGTATTTTCCACCTGATCAACATTTATGGACCTAGCTCCTCTCCTGAGAAGGCTTCTTTTATTAATTGGTTGTATAATTTTGAGACCTCTCACATTGAAGATTGGATCTTGGTGGGTGACTTCAATTTGATTTGATCTCCAAAGAACAGAAACCATGCAGGGGAAACATCTCTGATATGCTGCTATTCAATGACCTCATTCAGCATCTCGACTTGACTGATATTTCTTTTCAAGAAAGAAACTTCTCTTGGAGCAACATGCAACAGGATCCTTTTCTGGAAAAGCTGGATTGGGTCTTCACTTCCTCATCCTGGGTGCTTTCATATCCAACAACTTTAGTGCAAGTTTTAGGACAACCAATCTCTAATCATTGTCCATATGTGGTAAAAGAGGGTACTTGCATTCCAAAGTCCAATCTCTTTAAGTTTGAAAACTACTGGTTGGTGGTTGGAATTCAATGACTTCTTACAAGCAATAGACTTGCATTGGAACACATCTCTTTATTTTGCCAATGCAGCTCAGACACTCACAGCAAAATTCAAGCAAGTGAGAGCTGGATTTAAAGCATGGAGTAAGGATCTCTCTAAGCTCAGTAAATTGATCAATAATTGCAACTTCATCGTTGCTTTGTTAAATGGTTTGGAAGATCAAAAACCTCTAAGTAGGCCTGAAAGCAAATTCAGAGCAATTGTCAAGAATCACTTAAAGACCCTTCTCGAAGCTAAGAGAATATATTAGAGACAAAGAAATACTGCTTGGTGGGTTAAATTTGGTGACGAGAATACTAGCCTTTTTCAGACCATGGCCACCTATTCTTTCAGAAGGAACTTTATCTCAAGTATCACTATGGCTGATGGCTCCTGTGTCTTTGACCATGATCTGAAAGCTGGGGCACTCTGGACTGCCTTTAAGGAGAGATTAGGTGTTTCTGAATTCAGCGGTATTCAATTTGATCTACCAGAACTACTACATACTATTCCTTTGCCTAAGTAGTTTGATGCTCCTTTCTCCTCAGGGGATTTTTTTGGTTGTTCTTAAAGACATGCCTTCAGACCATGCTCTTGGGCTAGATGGTTTCAATGGAGCTTTCTTCAAGAGGTGCTGGAATATAATTAAAGATGACATCATCAGATTATGCAATGATTTCTCTGTTGGGGAACTGAATTTGGAAAGCATAAACACCTCTCTCATCACTCTAATTCCAAAGAAGGACAACCCCAAGTCAGTTAATGATTACAGGTCCATCTCTTTGATGAATTAGTCCCTGAAATTTCGACAAAGCTCTTGGCCAATAGACTTCAGCAAGTGATACTACAATTGATCCACACTAACCAATATGGTTTCATTAAGGGAAGGAATATTTAAGACTGCCTAGCATGGATTTTTTAGTTTCTCCACATCTATCACAAATCAAAGAAAGAAATTATGCTCCTCAAGCTAGATTTTGAAAAAGCCTTTAATAAGATTGAATATGAGGTCATTTTGCAGGTTCTGAAACACAAGGTTTCTCTGATAAATAGATTTCCTGGGTCAGAAGCACTCTTTGTTCTGGCTCTTCTTCTATTCTTTTTAATGGGGTTCCTAGAAAACCTTTTTAAGTGTAAGAAAGGGGTTAGGCAAGGTGATCCCCTTTCCCCTCTTTTGTTTGTGCTTGGAGCTGATCTCTTGCAATCAGTCATTAACAAGGCAACCAATGATGGAGTTCTCTCACACCCCTTTGGTGCTGATTTTGGTGGTGACTACCCAATTGTTCAATATGCTGATGATACTCTCATAGTCCTCCCAGCTGATCCTGGTCAACTGCTTGGCCTCAAAGGCATCCTACATACTTTTGCCATATCTACTGGACTCAAGGTGAATTTCCACAAATCCTTCCTGGTCCCAGTCAATGTGGATGAATCAAGGTGGTCAAAGTTAACAGAAAGTCTGGGTTGTCAACTAGGAAGCATGCTATTTACTTACCTTGGCCTTCCTCTTGGTACTACTCGGCCCTCAGTGGTGGAATTCATGCCCATCCTAACACATTTGGAGAAACATCTTATGGGCATTTCTAGGATGTTGTCTTATGCTGGTAGGTTAATACTTGTCAATTCAATCTACTCAGCCATGCCCACCTTTTACATGTGTGCACTTAAGATACCTGTTGAAGTCCTGAACCAAATTGACAAGTATAGGAAGCATGTGCTCTGGAATGGTGGAGATTTGACCAAAAGAGGTGGTTGCTTGGTAGCCTGGAAGGTGGCCTGCACAAGTAAAGAAGACGGGGGTCTTGGCATTATCAATCTAAGGACACATAATATTGCATTGCTACTGAAATTTCTACACAAGTTTTATAACAAGGTGGACATTTCTTGGGTACATCTCACTTGGAAGTGTTTATACAAGAATGGTACCTCACCCCATGAAAGACAACATATTGGGTCTTTTTGGTGGAGGGACATAATATCACTTGCTCAGAATTTCTTCATGATTGCAAGAGCCTCTTGCAATGCTTAGAGAGGAGATACAGTGGCCTTTTGGAATAACCTTTGGTATTTGGATGTTCTGAAATGGAAATTTCCCTAACTCTTTTCTTTCTTAAGGAAAACCTCAATCTCTGTCAGAAAGTTCATATCAATTGATAACAGCAGAAAGTTCTGGCTGCCTCTTTCTCAGATTGTTGTTGCTCAGCTAACTGAAGTCAATTTGTTGCTTGATCAGTTGCAACCGGGAGAAACCATCAATGATACCTAGACTTATATTGGGGATCCGCTAGCTTCACAAGTAAAACGACATACAAGAGTCTTCTTGGTTCTGCTCCAGCCTCCCCTCTCTTCAAATTCTTCAAATGGATGTGGAAATCCAAGGTCCAAAACAAGCACAAATTCTTTTTCTGGCTTCTCCTTCGTGACATGTTTAATACCAGGAACTGCATCGGAAGAACATGTTCTTGGAAAGCTACTCCTGTGTTTTGTGCATTGAATATATTGAGGAACCAATCAATCACTTATTCTTTGATTGCCCTTTTAGCCAAGCCTGTTGGTTATACTTGATATTCATTGGGATCTCAGCCTACAACCTTTGGACATGATTATCAGAGCAAGGGAGAGGTTTGCTTCCAGCATTTAGAGTTGCTTCTTGGGCCATTTGGAATAATAGAAATAGCATAATCTTTTAACAGTTGGAAATCTACCTTTGTGATAGAATTAGAAAAGGTTACCCTTAGGGCTAAACCTTGCCTTAGTCAGAAGATTAAAATTTGACTGAGTAGTCTCTTATAATTTTTTCCCTTTTGCCTTGGGTCTAAGGCTATCCGCACCTGGGACCTAGAAATGGACCTCACCTGCAAATATGGCGGTGGAGGAGCTGCACCGCGCGCCGCTATGGGGTACGCTAAATCTCCATTCGCTACAGGAGACCGGGATAGGCAGAGGTTCCGCCCCGCACATGTATCCGCTCTCAGGGCGGGCCCCACGCCTGTATCCACTCTCGGTGACGGGCTGCGGCATGATTTTTTTTTTGGGGGGGAGGCGTAACAGGCCCTCTGGCGGCAGCGTGCTGCCCGTTCCCGACCTGTAAAAGGAGTGCGGACGGTGGGCCATCCTACTTTGCCGGTTGGCTTGGGTAGTCGCGGTGCGGCTAGCCTAAGTAAGGCCTTGTAACCTGTACATATGTCCTTTTTATATATAAAAAAAATAAGGGTAGGGGCCTCCTCTACCGTTCTCGTCAAAAAAAAATCATCAAGAGCTGTACTCCACCTGTATGGCTTGCACTGTTGTGATGCTTTGCTAGATCTTTCATTAGCGTTCTTTTTTTTTTTTGAAAGATTCCAGTAGCGTTCTCTGAAGTCCGAAACAGAAGAAACGAAATTTCTCAACGGAAGTAGGTCTGCCAGTGCCAACAATGGCATCCGGGCCCACACGCCAGTGTTTATCGCCTAGAATCCTTCCAGAGAGGGACACCTGTGCGGTTTTCTTTTTCTGAAAATATAAAAACGCCTGGTTTCCTAACAGCCGACTTTTTTTTTTAACCCTTTTTCGAAAGATTCTCACAAATACACCCCTGACCAACCAATTCTAAAAATAGACCCTTAGCTTGACGCCATCCACGCTGGCGCCAAGCTTACACGTCTCGGCGCCAGCCATCCTGGCGCCAAGGTCCATGCGCAGCTGCTTACGCGGATGCCGACGTGGCAGGGGCTTGACGCCATAGATCTTGGCACCAAAGTCTAGGATAAGGAGCCCACGTCCTAACCAGTTGAACTAGAGCATAGTTTGTTGCACACTTTTAGGAATAATTATACTTGTTTCGTTCGAAACGCCAGGAGGAATGGGTAAATTGCTCGGCGCCAAGCTTAGCGTCAAGATTCATGGCGCCAAGCCCCTACCACGTCGGTATCCGCGTCAGCAGCTGCGCATGGATCTTGGCGCCAGGATAGCTGGCGCCGAGACGTGTAAGCTTGGCGCCAGTGTGGATGGCGCCAAGCTAAGGGTACATTTTTAGAATTGGTTCTGCTAGGGGCGTATTTGTGAGGGTTAAAAAATAAAAAAAAGTCGCTTCCAACAGTCACGAGTAAAACACCATCTCCATTCAACGACGAAACGGTTCGCGTGTCTGCCCATCGCTTTCCAGGTCGCAAACGACTCGAATCACTCGCCTCCCTCTCTTGTCTCTGCCCCCTACGGCCCTACCCCATCCATCCGGCGAGATCGAGCTCCTCTTCTCTATTGGCGACGGCCTTTCGGTGTCGATTCCCACTAGCTCGTGGCGTCCCCCGAACCGATGGAGGCCGCGGCCTCCAGCGACGGGGAGTCGGCGGGTGAGCTGCTTCTCCGCGCGGCGGCGCTGGTGCCGTGGACGCACTACGCGCTCGCGGCCCTCGCCCTCGCCACCGCGCTCCTGTACAGGTTCCTGGAGCTTCACTTCATCGGGGACCTCCTACGCGGCCTCCGCGGCGGCCGCGTCGCGCTCACTTTTCACCCCGAGTCTCAAGTGTACCACCGGGTCGCCTCCAAGTGCCGCTCGCTCCACGGCAGGTGGGAATATGGGAAGGGAATCGTACCGTGAGACTTCCGCTGTGTGGGTTCCTCCCTGTACCAGAGAAAATTGCTGAATTTTTCCTATGTTGCGAAAAAAATTTGGTTGCGTAGGTACCTCGCGACGCCGTGGCTGGCGAGTCCTCATCTGCAGACGTTGTTCCTGAGCATCTCTGGCAGACCGCCTTCGTTCACCTATCGGAGGTTGGAGTAAAATCATTGTCAGAATTAATATTCTTCATTTACGTGCTGCATTCTTCCAGTTGTTGTTGGTTTGTAGTTTATCTGCAGTAAAATGAGTACATAGCGGTTGTACCTGTACAGTTGTTTGGCGATATTGATGTGTCTGTCATGTTTCAATCTAATGCTTTAGTAAGACCTGGTTGGTGTGACTGTTATGTGAGTGCACGCATGATGCTTTAATTTGGGCATCCAATTCTTCTGTTTTGTGGCTGTTGCACAAATTCTCCAAAAACACAGTTATGAATTCTGATACATGTGTGTGCTATAGCTCTAGTATACGATGTTGTAAGGAGGTAACATTAGTTTTTCTAAGGGCCTGCTTGGTTCTGCGGCTTGCCTGAGTTGCAGTGGACAAATCAGCTGCCGAACTTTTGGTGAGAAATGGCATAGAACAGGATAGAAGGGACACCACACTTTCTTAGGCATGCTAGAGGTGCGATAGGAACCAAACAGGCCCTAAGTTCAGAAAAGTAATTTCAGCGATTTGCAGCGTGCATGTTTTTTAGTTTGGATGTCACAAGATAAAGCTCTGCAATATTTTATGGTTGTGTTAATCCTTCACGGTGATTGGACTATTCATATTGCAGGCAGCTGTACACTGTTCATGATGGTGGAACCATTGCCTTGGATTGGTTACTAGCCTCTGATCTTGAAGGTTCTGTGGATTTCGGATAATTTGGGATTGGTTGGTCACTAGCAACAGGGATGATTAACCTTTTTTCCATTGTGCTATGTTGCAGCTGCAGATGTTGATTCTTGTGACGAATCCATTTCTAAGGATGATTCAACACCCCTTCTTCTTGTGATACCTGGATTAACTAGTGATTCTAGTGCTGCTGTAAGTCCCTAGATAGCTCTACAAGCTAATTAGTTTGAACAGGAACAAGAAGTTGAATGTATGATCCATGTTTCATTTTGGTACCTTTACGAGTTAATCCTAAACAAGATGCAGGGATTTTGGTGCAGTATGTCAAGCATTTAGTCTTTTCTATGGCAAGCAAAGGATGGAATGTTGTTGTCAGCAATCATAGGGGTCTGGGTGGCATCTCCATAACAGTAAGTTTCTCACAAACAAATCTTATGATAACTTGAATACATGGTTTTCTGTTCAACCAAGGATTTTTTTTATAAGTTTGTTAAACCTTGAATATATGTTCTAACACCAGAAAAATCATCACCAACATCAGTGGCTAATAAAAGGTTTAGCTGCCTATTGCTACTCAAGTTTACTAGTTTTTTTTTTCTGTTGGCAGTCTGATTGCTTCTACAATGCTGGATGGACGGAAGATATGCGTGAAGTTGTTAATTATCTTCACCAAAAGTATCCAGAGGCTCCACTATTCACTGTTGGGACAAGCATAGGTGCCAATATTGTGGTGGGTTGAGTTTTTCTGCCCCCTTCCCTCCCTGTGGAAAATTTGCTGCAGCTGTGTTTAACAGCTTAAGCTTATTTTTGACGTTTTCTTGTATGTTGTCCATTCAGGTCAAGTACCTCGGAGAAGAAGGTGAAAGCACCCCTGTAGCTGGTGCTGCATCTATTTGCTCACCCTGGGATCTGCTGGTTAGTGATTTAGCAGAGATTTTGCATCCTTTTTTTTCTTCTGGTTTTACTGTTGTTCTTTTGTGCATAAATCCTTTGGTTTGCATCCCAACTATACTACACATGCAGTTTTCAAATACATTTCTTCTATTTCCGTTCACTTACTCATTAACTTCCCTAACTATCTTAGTTAATAAACTACAACTTACGAACATTACACTGAATATTGTTAATATTGTTATATCACTGCAATTATGCAGGTGACCAACAGATTTATTTCACGCAAGCTTGTGCAGCGGTGTTATGACAGAGCTCTTGCAATTGGTCTCAAGGGATATGCAAAACTGTATGTACTTGTTATGCTCTTCCCTACTAAGTATTAAGCAAGATTTTCATTATGTATGATCTTCCTTACCTTTATGTTTTTCTGCTAACTAATGTGTACTAATTACTCAAGAAATTCTTATCTGATTGCCCATGATGCTTTGCCTTCTTAGATCTCTACCATTTAGAAATTAGCAGAGCATCTTTTATGTGTAACAATGCAACTGAATAATAAGATCCAATCTATTTTTGTTCCATGCTCAGTTAGTAGTTTTTCCATTGTCTTATTTTCTCAGACACCAACCAGTCTTGGCAAGACTTGCAAACTGGGAAGCTATTACCTCGGTAAGTTAGCACTCATCTGTTTTTTCATAGTCATGCAGTCCTTATCATGTTTATATATTATTCAGTTTGCATTAGAAAAACAAAAAACTGTAGTCATTTAAGCAGCAATTTGACTACTTTTTAATAAATTAGCTGGTCATGCAAAAGGGTTGTGCTTATTCATTCTTTTTTCTTTGTTTTCTTTCATCAGTCAAGCTCTATCCGGGAATTTGACCGGCATGCCACTTGTGTCGTTGCAAAATACGAGGTATTCTTTCTCATGGTAGAGTCTGCACTGTGTGGTTATCAACAACCAGCAAAGTGTTCATATTAGATTCTTGGTTACATTCAGCTTCACTGCTCTTGTTATTCATTGTTGGTGACTTTCCTTTTTTGAGTTTTTCTATTCCATTGAGAATTAAGTGGAAGGAAGCAATCGCATTTGGTTGAAGTGGAAATGGATAGCGAATACCTTCCCTACCCTTGTTTGGTGAGGGGACGGGATCCATATTGGTCATAGTCATAAGTTGGTGCATCGAATCAAAATTCTTGGAGAGTAGTAACTGAATCCTCATCACATCTACCAGCTTGTGAACTACTCTTTCCATTAGAATGAAATGGCGCACTAGAGTGCACGCGTAACCAGTCAAACCCATATTGCTTATAGAAACAACTGTGCATTCAATGGAGCTGCCCCTAATGTACAGCTGGTCTTCCAGTGAATTTTAGAGAAGGTACAAATTCTGGTACCTGGGCACCTGGCAGGAGTCAGGGGGTTGGCGCAGCTTCAGGCTGCTACCACCTGAGGTCTTTTTGGTACTTTTTTGGTCGTGGTTGTTAGTCTTTTCCCTGGTGTGAATGTAATCTGTTCTGGTTTGGTGTACGGGTGTAGCGTCTTGTAAATATTTTGCTCTTCTTAATTCAATGATACTCAGTTCTCCTGCATATTCAAGAGAAAAAAACAAAATCAGAGTAGTCATATCAAAAGATTAATAAAGAGAAAAAGATTGACCAAGGAACTAAAAAATTAGGCATGTAATGGTGCTTACTTTGTCCTATATTGGTCACTTGAGCCTCTTGCTTGATTACATCCAGCAGTAACGATGGACAGTAATAAAAGTGAGGTTATGTGGTATTTTAAGTCTTCACTAGTGTTGTGGACTCTTTCATTGGAAAGGTTTACAGCCGCAGAAAGAAGGCGCCAGGGCCTGTTGTGGCGCCTGAAACTGGCGCCTAAAAGTCCCTGCCTTAGGGGACAAGTTAGAGATAAGGTTAGTTAGAAGGAGATAAGATTAGATCAGATTGGTTGGCTAGTTTGTTGGGGCTGGACTCTATATATTCCAGGCGCATGGAGAGTTGTAATCAAGCAAGAATAGATCTAGAACTCAGAGCCTCCTAGTGAGGGCGAGTAGGATCTGTTCTTGCGCCATTGTAACCTGTCCTCAGAGCTATAAAGTTCCCTGTTCCTCCCCCAATCCCTGCACCATATCAACTAGCATGTAATTCATGCACTTGGTTTCACCTCTTGATGGAACATAGGAAGCTTGAAATGTATGCTGCTAACATCGACAGTAATAGTAAGGCTTGCAATTTAGGGTTAGGTTATCGCCAGCAGCATCCGCATTGGAGCCTTGGAATTTGCAGGTCTGCATGGAAAAATATTGAATTGGGTTTCTTAATTCTGGATTCATGGCACGGCAACACTTCGTCACTTTCATGGAGGAGCTAATAAAGACATATTAGGAATTTCAGGCAGTCCTAGAATAGGCAAGTTTGTATTTGTAGAGTATTTACATTATAGAATTCAGGTTACTTGAACATGAATCAACTATAGATGGTTTGGGTTCCAAGTTCCAACAGAATCTTCATGAGCCAGAAAAATTATTTATGCAAGTCGAGAACAATCCTTTGGGTCTTTTGAATTCCGTTTGTTCTTGGTAACTTATACTATTTGAGAAGGCTACTGCTGTTGTAGCAACTTATGCGTTCTATAATTTTTAGAAAATAAATTCCATGTAGTGATGAACTATTTTCAGACAGTGGACACATTCTACCGCAAATGCAGCAGTGCGAACTATATTGGCAATGTGTCAGTTCCCTTGCTTTGTATCAGTGCTTTAGATGACCCCCTCTGCACAAGGGAGGCCATTCCCTGGGATGAATGCAGGTAAACATGTGATGAAATCTCACTATTCTGAACATTTCTTGTTCCATGACTTGATGAGGTCAACAATTGATGATTTAGGGCAAACAAAAACATTGTATTGGCAACTACTCCTAATGGTGGACATCTTGCTTTCTTTGAAGGCCTAACTGCTGGAAGACTATGGTAATGTGTTTGGAAAAGTGCTTAGCATCAATTCTTCGATGTGCTTTCTACTTGCATCTCTTTGTTAACTATGATGTGAGTGTTGTATTTGACCAACCAATAGTAATTGACATTCAGCTTGTATCTAAATGCTTGACAGGTGGGTAAGGCCTGTTACTGAGTTCCTCTGTGCTCTACATGATAGCTGCTATATGCATCGGCAGAAGGTGATGCTTGGTAGTAATTCACGTGTCAGCTTTTTTGTTAACATGGTATAACATGTCATAGTTGAATGCAGGCACAGGAGCATGGTTTGCACTCTTCACTGGAATCCTTAATCGACAAGAGCCCGTATGTTAATTTCATGGAAGACGGAATGGTAGCTGCAGTAACTAATGATGGTCCTGACAACGATGACTCCTTGCATAACCAGATTGTTGATGAAATCAAACTCAGTGATGATATGGTTGCCATAGAACAGAATGAACAGACCGGAGAAATACAGAATGAGAGTGACAGTGGGGTAGGTGACAAGAACAACTCAGAAGGGAATGTGACATCTTTCCAAGGCCATGAAGGAAATCATGAACAGCGAGAAGAGCCCAATGCAAATAATATCCGTGACGCCATTGCCCCTGTTAGGAGATCCATAAACCAGATCACCAGGTCCCAGGGGAAGTCAGTCTGGTTACTCGCTTACATTGCTGTTGTAACGTCTTGGCCGTTGCTTGGGACCCTAGGTTTTTTCCTTTTTAGGAAAAGATTTAGTAATTCTCTGTTAGCTAAGAAGATGAAGAAATTGTAAACACAAACGTGTTTCTTCTGGAACAAGTAAAATAAAATCCTTGTAACAAGCATTAACACATTTGTTCATGCATCAATCCATGATAATAAAAGATCCAGCTGAAACACAATAGCATTTGTAGCTTTCCTTGTGAGGATGCTTCCTGCGTTTGTTTGTTTCATGATGAAGGCAATAGGTTTGCAAATTATGTCGATTTCATTGAAATCACATCCCCTCGTCCGATTGTTGTACGATATAATAAATCAGAGTGTTCTATTCATACACGCCAGTGTTAGGAATTCTAGCATGTTTATAACGAGCAAATTTTTGTGGGGTTTCCGCGCCAGCGCACCGCGCGGGGTTCCTGCTAGTTACTGTACGGTGTACACTGGTGTGGTGTGACCGCGTGAGTGCGACCATGAGTGAGAAGCAGCGTCACATTCGCGACGTCGTCGTCTATGCTCGTCTAGTCGTCCACCACACCTTTATTCCACACCCAAGCGGAACCAAACAAGTGCTTGAAGCCTGCTCTAATCCAAGCCAACCCAATCCGATCCAACTCGACCGGAGGTGGAAGGAAGGAGTGAGTGAATCATGCCGAGGAGTCCGCAGCTGAGCCTGAGCGGCTGCAGCTCGCTCTTCTCCCTGTCCAGCACCAGCACGAGCCGCGACAACGACAGCGCGGCCGCGGCGGCACCGCCGCCGTCGTCTCTCCACCCGCTGCCCCCGCGCGGCCCTCTTCTGTCGCTCAGCGTCGGCGGCGGCGGCGATGAGGAGCAGGAGGAGGAGGAGGAGTACCTGCTGGGCGGCCTGGATCTGCAGCTCACCGGGGCCGGCGGCAGCAACAGCAGCGGTTGCTGCGACGGCGACGACGAGCGCAAGAACATCCGGATGATGAAGAACAGGGAGTCTGCGCTCCGCTCCAGGGCGAGGAAGAGGGTAGGTGCCTAACTACAATAGTGTTCTACTCTACTGTTCTTGCGCGCAAGTACTGGGTTCTCTTGAAATTTACAGTAGTTGATGCCTGAAATTGTTACTCCTCTCCTCTGATTATTACTAACTACTGTAGTGTAGTAGTGATTTGAACAAGTGTTGCCAGTTGTAATCTGTTGGTCATTGGGTGCTGGGATACAACAGGCGTACGTGCAGGAGCTGGAGAAGGAGGTTCGTCGCCTGGTGAATGAGAACCTCAAGCTCAAGAGGCAGTGCAAACAAGTAATCTTTCTTTCTTCCTTGGTTGTCCAATTAGCACCAGCAGCCCATCTATACTATACAATACAATCAGCCTAACCTTGTCTGTATGTGCATGTGCATGGATGGTCTGTTGAATAACATAATGCAGCTGAAAGTGGAGATGGCTGCACTGATCCAGACAAGCAGCAGCAAGGGCAACTCCCACATCAGAAGAACCTCCTCATCCACTCAGCTCTAGCTCCCTACTTGTTATGGTCCTCGGGATGTAGCTAGAATGCACCACCAAATTACAATACTAGAATTTTAGTATCTAATCTTCATCTTTTCACTAGCTGTAACTCCGTGGTACAATACCTCCAAGGAGCGTTGAAATCTTGCCAATGCGCTCCGCGCCTTGATTATATCGGTTGCATCCACTACAGCTTCTGCTGATCCAGCAGTCTCAGGATCCATGGATTAGGACGAGCAAGAATTGGAAGCTAGACTGCTTATATGATCCATGAATGTGCTTTTGCTGGCTTGGGTTGAATGGAATGAGATGACAGTTTAGTAACTCGATCTGTTGAAGGATCGGAACTGAGGTTACTGTTTCATGTGTTGCGCCATTTTGTTCATAACCAAGGAATAATTTCTCGACGAAAAAAAAACGAGAAATCCGATAAACTTGTTTCTCGGTTGAGCCTGTTTTTTTTTTACCGCTCAAAATTTTCGGCCCTTTTGAATTCGCACCCAAACAAAAAAGCCCGGCCCAAAAATCCCTGCCTCCCGGCTCCCCGTAACCCTAAATCTTATCCTATTTCTATGCATTGTTATGTCTTGTATTTCATGTTAGGTTGTTTGGAAATAATCTAGGTTAATTTGTGTACAAATTGAGAGGTTTTTTCTAAATTTTGTCCGAAAGAAAAACGTCGAATCCGAGAAATTTCCGAGAAATCCGATAATTGTTCATAATTCATCTGTTGGCGTCCGGTGCTACCTGTGTGATCCAGTGCTCATTGCTCATGCTGTCCAGCTAGTAGTTTATAGCTTGGAACCGGAGGAGGGCAACCTTTTAATTTACTATTCCAGTTCTTCTGGCTCCCTAATCCTCTACTTTAATTGACTTAACGCTTTATATCATGATGTTGCTCCCCCTTCTTAATACAAAGGTGCGCAGCTCTCCTGCGTATTCTCTCGAAAAAAAAATATATCCTGATGTTGCTCTGTTAGTTTTTTTTTTCCATCAAAATTTCTTCATATTGCGTGAGTTTCTCTACTCGTATGTTCAACCTCAAGATCACCTGCCATCGAGAATGTTATTTTTGCGGATTGCGGTTCAGAATTCTCTTATAACATATAACACGTTTACGATACATTGTTCTTCCCAAGCAAAGGTCTCCTTAAAAAGTTGGGAGAACGAAAATCAGTTCTGGTCAATTCCCAATGGCTCGACTCGATATGTCATAAGAACGGTGTGAAGTATTTCAATCCTGTCTACGCCAAGACAAATCCTTTGTTTTTTCAAAAGCTTTGCGTGCTAGCTAACTCCAGTCTTACTCATAGGCATAGGGTGTGTGTACATGTGTTCACAAGGTGGTGTGCGTACGTGTGCGTACCAGTCCGTATACAAGGCTAGGTTTGCAAACTATGTCAATTTCGTTGAAATTACATCCCCTCGTCAGAGTACATCGACAACCCAAATCACGATTGGAACAGGTGCCAAATCTGTTTTCTGATGTAGTATGCCCCAGCTTTTATAGTAGTTCATGATCAGCAAGAACAATAGCAGCAGGCACCCATTACGTGCTAGCACATCCAGCATTTACAACACTTTAGAGATGCAAACGCATGGCACAAGCCTCAGCAAAGCGCCAATGATCAATATCACTAAATCATTCAGTTCTCCAATAACAAGGATTTGTTTTCTCTCAGTCCTGCTTGTCGCGAGCAAGTCGAGCTCGGTGCCTAAGCTCCGCTCTCTTCCATTTCACCATCAACCGACATAGTGCAATGAGACTGCTAACCTGGAATGGTAAGAAAGAGTATAATACAAACACCATAAGCTGAATTGCAAATGGGCAGCAGGACATAATGAACAGCAACTTTATATCAGGACAAGCAGGTTTTTATACTAACCACGCTGACAATAGATATGAAGATAAGAGGCCCAGACCAGATGACAGAGATGAAAACTCCAGAACGGTCGAAGTAATTCTGACTGGCAAAGCTCTTCCAGTGCTCTCCCAGGTATCTGTTCATCTTTTCTGCCATATACACTCCTGAATCTGCACAGGCAAACCATGAACCCAATAAAAGGAGGGCAAATTAAGAAACCAGGTTCCAAATTTCCAACCATAGACATCCTGCTTTGACCAAGTGTTGCAAGACAATGTGGATTGTTCCTCAAAAAGAAAAGAGATAATGTGGATTATTTTGTATTGTTATTCAATTCTTCTTTGAAATCCAGAAGAATATTTTATGCCATAATAGCCTAAATTCCCTCGAAGCTTTATAGAAGTGAGGCCTCATAGAAGATAGCAGGAAAATTATGTGGATTCAAGGAGCACGCTTGGGAAAAATGATCATGTGTTAGTATCTCGGCAGCTCGAATGAGTTAATGCCTGGTAATGTGGGAGACACCAATGTTTTTATTTACTTCGTGAAATTTGTACTAACCAGTACATTACTAAATTCCTACTACCATATTACTGCCTTACTGGGTAATATCTTGATCGAACTCAGTATGTCAAGAACATTTCCTCCCATCAATTTTCATTTGACATTTGACACATAAGGGCCTGAATCAAACGACGCCAAAGCATAAGAGCTAAAAAAAACTGGATTACAGGTTGTCCCAACGAAATTTGAAAATCCAAATTTATAAAAATCGGACAATTCTTGCTGCGAATGAAATCATGGACTCTTTCCCTCAACTAAACTCCAAAATTCACATGTCCGTATACAAGGCTTGCTTTCCCTCGACTAAAATTCACCAGTCCATATACGAGGCTTGCTGAGTAAGAAATAAGAATATGATAAATAGTAGAACTCACAAGCAAGAAACAGCAACAACAGCTGAAAGTTAGCGTTCCTCCTGAACCCGACGGCGGTGAGCAGCAGAATCACATGGAATGCCATCAAGCACACCAGCCATGGCTCCTGAAACAGTTGCACATCCGAAGCGCAACACAGCGCACGATATTTGTTAGCTTTGAAATGGAAGGAGAGAAGAGAACGAGATTTTGGTGATCCGGATGGGATCTCCTATTGGGGGGATTCAGGAGTGATACCGTCCAGTCGACGGCGCGGACGAAGGCGCGCAGGTTGTCGGCGGCGGGCCCCATGCCGCGGCGGAGCTCGGAGGAGAGCGCCTGCACGAGACCAGACACCTGGTCTAGGTGCGCCGTCATGGCGGCCTGAACCTCCTCCATCGGGTGGCGCTCGGCGGCGGAGCTCGAACTGAACCGGAGAGAGTTCGGGAAAGGAAACAGACGGGTTATTTGCGGGCATAGCCCTGACGAATTTGTATTTTGCACATTGTATAGGCATACCCCTCAGATCTGATCTTATTAACTTTTGTGCGTTTATCGTTGTCCAGCCAAGTCTTGATCTTTTAGAAGATGTTTTCTGAGCGAATGGCCAATCCATTTTTGTGTGGATTTTAAAAAACCCTCTATTCCCAAATCTTTGTTGTGGCAATTTTTCTCATTTTTTGAAACTCCTTACAATGTCATTTGCGGTATGAGATTTAAATTAAACCAACTTGCTCATGATCCAAACGATATTAGCACAGAGCAATTCGATCGCATGCATATTGCGACGTGATCTACTCCTTCCGTTTCAAATTGTAGGTTGTTCGTTTCGGTTTTCTAGTTTCTACTAAATGCATAATAACATGTATACTAGTTTCTATGCACTTTAAATATAATGTACTAAATGCATAATAGTATGTATAAATATAGAAAAATCGAGACGACTGGGTAGTTTACTGTATACGTGTATATGTGCAATTCACATTTTCCTACCTGAATACAAATTGCTAAAACCACAAAAATCTCAGATCCGATCCAAACCCAACGATCAACCACCTCCGTCCACAGTCGCAAACTCGCACGACTCTTCCCTTTTATCCCTCACCTTCCCCCACACCACCGAGCTAACAGCATCCCCTCCGTCTTCCCCAGCACACACCTCATCGGCCATGGCGGCGCCGAGCTGGATCGGGCTCCGGCCGCCGCGCGCAGCCCTCCTACTCCTCCTGCTCCTCGCCCTCAACCTCACTTTCTCCCTCGCCGCCAACTTCGAGGGCTTCGACTCCGACGACCTCCCCTCCGCGGCCGGCGTCCTCGACGCTGACGATGACGAGGAGGGGCTCGACGGCGTCGACCTCCCGCCCCCTCCGCCCATCTCCCTCTCCACCTCCTCGCCTTCCCCTCCCGTCACGACGACTTCGGCGCCGAACCCTAACCCCGCCGCGCCCACGCCCCCGAACCCCACCCCGGCGCTCGATCTCTGGGACGAGGACGAGTTTGAGGGCATCCCCGTGCCGGAGGCGATCTCCTCCGACGACTCCGCCGCGCCGGCCGAGGTCGCCCCGTCAGATCCCTCCGTGGAGGCGGCGGCCGAGGCGGCGCCGGCCCCGAAGAAGACGCCGGCGGAGCTCCTCCGCGCCTTCTCGGTCGAGATCGCCTGCGTCAGCTTCCTGATCTGCTTCGTGCTCAACTACTTCACGGGGAAGAAGCAGAACGAGAAGATCGCGCTGGCCTGGGCCACCAAGTTCGCCACCAGGGACTCCATCTTCGACAAGAACTTCAGCCTCCTCGGCACCGGCGATGGCAAGGACACGCCCCTCCTGCTCAAGGAGGGCCAGGACGTGTTCAAGTTCTACGCCAGCGGGAGGCGCTTCTGCCAGGGCATGCTCGCCACCATGGAGATGCGCGCCCGGCACGATCTGCTGTCCAAGTTCGTGGAGCTGGTGTTCCCCAGGAAGGACACCATCACGTTCGAGGTGGTGATGAATGAGGACGCCATGGACCATGTGGTTCTGGCCGTCGCCAGGAAGAAGGCGGCCAAGATGATGCAGAAAGAGGAGAGGGATCTGCAGAGATTTGCCAACGTTCTCACTTCGGCACCCGCTGGGAGGAAGTGGGTGTCGGATGAGCTTGCTGTGGTGGCTGAGTCAAAGGAGGTTGCTGGGGATATCATCACTGAGGCTGTGCTTGACCAGGTGAGAGCTTACTTTAGTTCTGATTTTTTTTGTGGGTTCACGCAAGTATGTGATAGTTAGATACTTACAGTATGCTGCTGACTTTTGATATTTAATGAACTAGCTAGTGTAGCTGTTGAATCTCCTTAGAGCAACTCTTGAAGTAGAACTATCAAAAATTGTAATTTGAGTTAGCATCAGAAATTTTTGAACTATTTTTGTGAAATACCTACTTTGGAATTTGCCGCTATTGTTCTTTATAGGTAGCATTCTGTTTGTAGTAGATGATGAGATACCGTCAAGAGATGAAAATGATTAGCCTTTTTTATACATGGAATTGTATAAATGTTGGTAGATTTTGCCTACTTTTTATTGATTTTGAGCATGCCGTTTTTTCCTCTCTTGTGTCATATTCATTCTGAGAAAGATTTTGTCCATGGTATGTTTATCTTTTGGATATTTTCTCACTTTGCCACCTTTTGGACATTGATGAAAGCCTTGTGGATAAGGAAAGAATGTCCAGGGACATTTACTACCATGCTAGAGATTTTCCATATTGAAGTAGCTTCTGTTTTTTAATGATTGAAGTAGTTTCAGTTGTTTAATGATACGAACTGTTTTGAGATTACTGGTACACTGCTAATGAGATGATTGGATAGAATTATTAGACTTTGGCAAGGCTCAACTCAACTTAGCTGGAATCTGTTGTAACCTAAATTAGTGTGTTACTCTGTTTACTGTAAAACATTATGTATGTCTGATAAGACTAATGTCTGTTTTTAAGCATGATGAACCTTTTACTGTCCGTTTCATCTTCATCTTTTGAGGTAGGATAATTAGGAGTAACTAGGACCAAAAGAGAGCTAGTCAGTTGGACCTGCACACTGTATTGAGACCAAGGGCCTAAGCTTAAGCAGGTCAAATAGACCAAATAAGCCAATGTAACTGACTCACTGTTTATCTTGTATATAGTATGCCTTACTTTGCTTCTAATAATTCTTTCATCTCCAGGTCCTTGGTGAGAAGGCATTCGAGAAATTTGGAAAGTGGTTCATCTCACTTCATTTTTCAGATCAATTGGCAGGATCCTACAAGAAGGTCCTCACATTCAAGTTTGTACTGCCGGATGCAAGCAACATGTCAGAGATGACGAGATTGGTTGCTCTTGTGCCATACTACATCGATCTGGTTGGACGTTACAAGCTCAGCTCGCATGTGAGTATCCTCTTGGTCCCTTCTTAAAGTTCATGATCATATTCCAGTTATATTTACTAAACTTTTGTCCATGTTGTTGGCAGGCTCGCTCGAAAACTGATGCAGCTAGAACAAAGGCTGCTCAGGAGGCCTTCAAGGAACTTCAGAATGCGAGGCAGGAGGCCCTGCAAAGGAAAAAAGCTGAAAAGAAGAAACTTATGGAGGAGGCAGATGCCAAATTGAGTGCTGAGGCACTCCGGAAGAAAGAGGAGAAGGAAAGGGCACGGCAGATGAAGAAGTCTGGACCCAAAGTGAAAATGCTCCGTTCTTAGTAACATCAATCTATCATAGCTTGGCTTTAGCTATTCACTCAGCTGATTAGCTTATAGTTCAGTGTCTGCTAGACTCTCATTTATATTCCAATTTTGGGCCATCATGTTTCCCTGTTGTGAGAATGAGCAAAAAAGGATCCAGGAGAAAAGAATCCTCACTGGTGTTTCGGCTTTTATTGGATACGTGCAAGATCTCTAGCCCAATTTGCCCATGATAGTTTGGTCACCTTATGAAGAATTTGCAATGCAGCAGCTCCATTGTAAGAAAACTAGAACTTACACGATTCGCTGTGTAGAATGTTGATAGAATTATGATATGAAATTACGTGCTTGAGTTACATGCTTTCATGTCTGAGCAAATTTGCTGATCGGCATCCGTTTCGTGTGTTTTGACTCTTTTCTCTCTTCTGTTGTTAGAGCAGTAATGGTTCCTGGTATCCAGAAACCTGGGAATGGATTTGCTGGGCTACAATTTGGACTGGATCGTGCTGATGCATTTCAATTGGATGTGATTTATTCGATGGCTGTTCAATTGCGCTGGAATTTTTTGATGCTGCAAAATATAAGCTGTATCTACGACTAGTCAGGTGGTACCGGTGCATCAGATTTCTGTTTCTTTGAACATTGTGCATTCTCTGCCGAGAAATTCCGACCTGATGCCTGGGCACCTCTGATTGTGATGGCGAAGCATGATGCATAGGGACTTGGATTTGGATCCTCTGAAGTTGTCATTTCATTCGCGGATCAGAGAATTGCCAGTTTTTTACGCCAAGGAAGATGCAGAAATTCTATAGGAAACATGATGTAGAAATATATCTTTTCGATCAGCCTATTGAAAGCCAAATGATTTGGTGCGGGTTGTTTAGACTTCGCTAGTTGAGAGTAGATAGTATCAAAAAAAAAAAAACTTGAGAGTAGATGGTGAGCCTCATGTACAATTAGAAAGCGGAAACGAGCCAACGAAACCATCCCAGTTCGTTTCTTTGGGAAACTTTGGCACCAACCCAGCCCAAGCGCAGCGAAACACACGGGTCTCCGGCGGCGAGGCGACCCACCTACCACCCCCACCCACCTTCCCCTTCCCAAGCGGAGCAGTATAACCAACCCAGCGGCCCAGCCACCTCGCAGGAACGCGCCACCAGCCAACAGAGCAAAAAGCCGCTGCTCCGATGGCCGCCTCCCTCTCCGCCCCCACCTCCACCCCCACCCCGTCCTTCACCCTCCCCACCAAAGCCTCCCCCGGCACCGGCTCCGTCTCCGTCTCATTCCCCTGGTGATCTGCCTGACCAGCAGCAGTCCCCTTTCGCTGCCTCTGCCAGCCTTCCTCTCCCGCCTCGTCGTCGTCGGTGTGTGCCCGTTGGTGAAGGCTTGCTCGTCTCTTTGATTCGCAGGGCGAGGGAGCCGCAGAAGTGCAGGGCCAGGATGGCGGTGAGGGCGGAGGCGGTGGACACGACCATCAGCCCGCGGGTGAGTGCGCTCCGCCCGTCCAAGACCATGGCCATCACCGACCAGGCCACCGCGCTGCGCCAGGCCGGCGTGCCCGTCATCGGGCTCGCCGCCGGGGAGCCCGACTTCGACACGCCGGCCGTGATCGCCGAGGTGAGAATTCAGACCCGGCGTTCTCAATTGGTTCCGTAGGCGAAGGGAAGGGGCCGGGGGGAGAGGAAAACCAGGGACAGATTTGGTTTGGTTTGGTAGTGCTTTGGTCTAGATCGCGGATTAGTTTGGATCTTGGTGGAATGTATATCCTCGGGGCATTAGGTGAAAGTTCTAGCCAGCTTAATTGTGGATACCTTCACGAAGGATTGTCTCGTTGATTGATGTAACAGTATTTTCCTTTGGATCATAGCAACTCTGAATCTCAGGACAGAGCTCAGAGTAATGTGTTTTGTTGACATTGTTTATAACTGTTGGAAGTTGAGGTAAAATTTTTAACGTAGTTGCTTGGGTCCAGGCTGGGATGAATGCTATCAGGGATGGCGCTACAAGATACACGCCCAATGCCGGGACTCTGGAGCTGAGGAATGCTATCTGCAAAAAGCTTCAGGGTAAGTGTGGACAGATTCCATGTTCCTGCATGTGCTAGATTGACGGGAATTTAACGATTCATGTTCACTTTTGATGTACAGAGGAGAATGGTTTGTCCTACACCCCCGATCAGGTGCTAGTGAGCAATGGAGCCAAGCAGTGCATTACACAAGCTGTGCTTGCCGTCTGCTCACCTGGTGATGAAGTAAAGCTCTCATCTCTCTACCTAGTTCTTTAGGATGAATTTTCTTAAATACTATCATGTTAATCGTTTACACATCCATGATAAGAGCAGCATGTGCTTGTCTGTTGCAGATATTTAATCATTTTGTTTGGACACATCTTTACTCTTAGTTATACTGCAAAGTCTACAACTTCCTAATTGCTTCAACTTCTGAATATTCAAAATTCTAAGGGTCTTTGCAGTGTATCTGGTTTTCTCTAGTGCAAAAGAAGTCGGTCCTATCATTTGAGAATTATGCTGATTCCAAGTTTTACACTGCAAATATGTATAGCTTAGGCTGGACCAAACAAACTATGTAATCATTGTGTGCACATATTGTTAGTATCTATCTATATACATTTTTTGGAGGAATGCTCTTACAGAATAATAACATTAATATTTGAAATGTTGATGAAAGTAGCAGCATCTGATCCTTTACGTGCCTAGGTGATTGCTTTATTCTTTTTAGTTTAACTTCAGGTATGTAAGGCTTAATCCAGATGAAGCAAGCGCTGTTGTAATTATGTGTGCTTATTTATCTTAGAACTGGAACGCTCTGCATTGTGTTCTCTGAAAAATATTGAGATGCTATCTTGTTGTAGGTTTTGATACCTGCCCCATATTGGGTCAGCTATCCTGAGATGGCTAGACTGGCTGGTGCAACGCCAGTTATTCTCCCTACAAGCATATCAGACAATTACCTGCTAAGGCCAGAGTCACTTGCCTCGGTGATCAATGAAAATTCAAGGATCTTGATTCTCTGCTCTCCATCTAATCCAACAGGGTCTGTGTATCCTAAGGAGTTGCTTGAGGAGATTGCTGCTATAGTCAGAAAGCATCCTAGGCTCCTGGTTAGCACTCGGATCTTATTGCATTCAGGTTATTTTGGAGTCGAGACATTTTGCATCAAGACTTCCTCTTGAATATTGATATACCACATTATTAATGTTTCCTTCCAGGTTTTATCTGATGAGATCTATGAGCATATTATCTATCAACCTGCTAAACATACAAGCTTTGCTTCTTTGCCTGGAATGTGGGAAAGAACATTAACTGTAAATGGGTTTTCTAAGGTAACTACCTCGCTATTATTTTT
Organism: Setaria italica; assembly: GCF_000263155.2. Taxonomy (NCBI): domain Eukaryota; kingdom Viridiplantae; phylum Streptophyta; class Magnoliopsida; order Poales; family Poaceae; genus Setaria; species Setaria italica. The sequence goes on from NC_028452.1 coordinate 19,125,965, forward strand.
CTTTCTTTTCTTCTGGATCAACCAACAGGGCTGTAAGTGTCCTTCTGTAGTAGTACACGGGGCCTGAAATTTTCAGAAAATAATTTAGTAGCAAACAGAACGTGATAAGTGAAGAAGATCTCTTTGTTCATTACATTCTGCTATATTCAAGACCATTGTCCGGCTAATATTTTGGATATCTAATGACGACACGTTTTTATAGGCTTTTGCTATGACCGGTTGGAGACTTGGATACTTAGCTGCCCCTAAACATTTTGTCTCGGCCTGTGGAAAGATCCAAAGCCAGGTGGGCAATTATATCTCTCTTCCTTCACTTAAAAATGATGTCCAGGCCAATATTTTTTTTCGAGAACTTGCCTGCACAAGCATTATGTCCAGGCCAATGTTAACTGATCTTAATCATACTCTCTTTCTCCTCACATATCTATAATCATTTTTTGTTGTCTTTTCCTTTGTGAAAATGGTAATCTTGTAAATGAAGGATCATCTCACCAAAGAACCTTCCTTTTGTTTTTACATCCTGATTTAAGTTCACCAATAATAACATCATATTGCCAAACTACTTAAACAGCAGCAGCCAGTAGCTTTTACCCACCGTTTCCACTACTCATTATAACATATAATCTTAGGATCTTGTAGAAACTGAATCAAATTTTGAATTGGTTATCACCCTGAGCCCTGCTAGTGCCTTGTTTACTTCAGTACACCTCGGGGGCCAGTAGTATATCACAGAAGGCAGGGCTTGCAGCTTTGAACCTGGGTTATGCCGGTGGTGAAGCAGTATCAACCATGGTCAAAGCATTCCAGGAGCGTCGTGATTACCTTGTAAGCAGCTTTAGGGAGCTGCCAGGAGTCAAGATATCAGAACCTAAGGTATGTTTACAGTACTTACTGGGAATATATAACATATACCAGGAAAGTATCTAAGTTTTCAAGTTTACAGGGAGCCTTCTATTTATTTATCGACTTCAGCTCCTACTATGGTTCTGAGGTGGAAGGTTTTGGCACCATCAGGGACTCTGAGGCCCTCTGCATGTTCCTGTTAGAGAAGGCACAGGTAAGAAATTACTCAGATTTTGAGAACATCAATATTAGATATAATCATACAAGAACATTTACAGTGCTTATTATGGATTGCATTATAGGTTGCACTTGTCCCTGGGGATGCATTTGGAGATGACAAGGGTGTTCGCATTTCGTACGCTGCAGCTATGTCAACACTGCAAACTGCAATGGAGAAGATAAAAGAAGCCATGGCTCTGCTTAGGCCCCCTGTTGCCGTTTAATGAAACCAACGTTTTGCTAGTCCTCTGTGTACCAAAAGACTTCTGCAATGCTCTATCATATTAAATACATCTATTGACGTAAAATAGAGTTTCATTTTCTTTTCTTTTCAGAAAAATTGTTTGTGCTATCATTTGACTTTATCTTGTTGTTTGTATATGAAGACTTGGAATTTATACTCATCGCGGTGAAAATGAACTCTGCAGTGTTCTTTTTGCCTGCAATGGAAAATATGTCTTCACTGAGTTTTGACAACATGAAATCGTGAATGTTTCATAACTTTTTGTGGTGATTTTACCTGTTGACATAATTCTCAAACTTACATGAAGTCATAAAGGTTTTATAATGTGCATGTGCGTCAATGTATACAATCCATATCTCATGTAGAGAACACATGGAAGAACCGGATGATGACGTGTTTGGTTGCTTGATCAAAGATGAACCAGATAGGATGATCCTGATGTGATTGTACAAAGATGTTTGGTTGTTTGTATGGGACGGTAACCTGATTCTACATGAAACGGTCTATAAGTTTATTTCTTGAATGTTGAATGGATGATTCCGATTCCAATGTCTTATAGCAATCGTGTGCACACAAGGAATAAAGTGGTGATCAATCATTTCTCAAACAAACAAAATACTTTTGAGTAAGATAATGATGGGCCACCTCATTTCTCAAACCAAACAGCCCTTTTGTATTTATATGATAAGAACGGTTTCTTAGATCCCCAGAACATCTTCATTTCAACCATTCAGGAAATCCAGCCTAAAAGCTTTGTTTCTGCCTTCATTAATCGTTATGCCAAGAGATAAGGGCTCAACGTTACGTTATGCCTGAAAGAGTTGGCCTAGAAACATCAATTGCAATACACCAAAACATCACTTTAGTTTTCAATACTTGACAAAGATGGGAAGTTGATTTGTTCATAATATACATAAAGGTACAGGACAACTTATCCATGTTGGAAAATAGGAAAAGCTGAAAAGGCATCCTAAACATTTATCCTAGCTACACAGGTAGGCGACCATATAGAACTGCAAATCCAATATAGCTCCTGAAAGGTACCACCTCTCTGGGCATTTTCTCAGCAAGTCATTTTAGTATCAATATATGATAACACGGACTTCAAGACGTCTACTAGGAAAAAATGTACATCAAATGAAGGAATCTCCTCCCTGATAAGTAGCACACAAAGTCCAGCTGAGAACTGTTGAAGGCTACTCTAGTTTGCGAGAATCACTTCGTCAAAGTTCCAATCCCTAACGAGGTCCCTGGACACAGCACGGCTGCGTTGAAGGCGAGGAGTGCCCTCTGTGCCTTGGCCAGTCACCATGGGTGGAAATGGGGTCACCTTTGATGTCCCGACACTAGTCGAAGTTCCAGCTGGAGTTACTCTTCGAGCTAAGCAGGCCACAGCAGCACCACAGCGGCTCTCCTCCTCTGAACTTGACACTGAGTAGCTTCTAAGAGAGTGCGAGGGGCTGTTCATGCCATGGCATACAAGGCAAGCAAGACTCATGATTGCTGTCTGTCTGAAACCACCAGTTACTACAGCAATGGATTAGGCAATGTTAGAAAATATTTATCAGAACATATAGGAAATTTCATGCACCCAATGCATATCGAACAGTGGTGTTGATGTAGCACCAAAGTAGCAAGAAATGATTGATCCCAATAGAACTTTCTGACAGAATATCAAATATTCATAACCTTGCAACATAGAGCAAAACACTTCTACCAGCACAGCTGATTCAGTAACAACTGGTGGCAACAAAACATATGCCATGAGCTTCAAGTTTTTTTTTTGCCTAAAAGAAAATGATAAGTCAATAATAACTACTACCAGGCTCCAGGCTGCATGATAGATCTCTGCTGCATGGTAGCATCAATGCATCTGCTGAATTGTGGGGGAAATGGTGCGTGACACGATCACACGATCATCATAGCTACACAGGATGCAAAATTTGATTGACGATCACTAATATTTATGTTCAGGGCTCCAATCTGTACAACTCAAAAGCATAGCAAGAAAATAGTATGCAAATTGTCTAGTATATGTTTAGAAGCATGTCTAGTATATAAAGGAAACACCATGCCTAGAAGCATGCCTAGTATATTTTGGTAATGAGTAAATCTTCTTATAGACATTATTCTTCAGTGTTCAAAATTATACAACCATGAAGCATGTAGCACAGAATAACATGTGAGCCCAATTTAAAGGGAATGACAGATCTAGTCCGTGCATGTTGACACTGACAAGGGAAGTATCTTGTAGATATTCACATACAATTTTACCATGCCCGATGAAGTAAACAAGTATGGCAAATGGATAACTTCAATATACGACTTTATCAGGGAAAATAAAAGGGTAGGCAGCGAAGTGTTAGCACTGGAATTTTGAGTAAAGGAGAAGATCCCTTGCCACCAGGGGCGGACCCAACATAGGACATAGACGTGCACATCCACACCCGATAATTTTTTGCAAAAAAATCGAAGGTAGCAGGTAAAATACATGGTCAGATCCGAATTCAAATAGCCACACATTAGGGTTTGGAGTGTTCGATTTCGCACAGCAGGAAGGTGAGGGGAGGGAAGAGAAGGTCCGAAGGGACAGGCAGGCATACCTCGCTCGTCGCCGAAGAAGCGCCCGACGAAGACCTGGCCAAGGGCGGTGCCGCTCGCCGTGTGGTCGCCGCCAGGAAAGAAAGGCCCGAGGGAGAGGGACGACGGAGTGGAGCGGAGAAAGAGAAAAAAGGATGGTTGAACGCAACGTTGACGACTTGAAGCGCTCGAGCCGCCCCGGATGGCAGTGGCAGACTGGCAGCGGAGGGCTATCTTTTTTATCGGTCAAATAATAGCATACATAAAACTGTTTATTATTATGTAATTTATTATACTATTTTCAAAAAATATGTAATTGACGTGTATGCTTCAAGGCATCTCGTCCTAGAATGCTCCACGTCCTAAACTATCATGATGTACTTTTAGATCCTTGAACTTATGCTGAAGTGTCATTGGGATTCTTAAATTTTTCAAAATACATTTTCAAATTTTCAAACTCATCGTAAGCGTCATCACTAGTCTAAACAGCGTGAAAAATGAGAACTCATCCAGATTCCCACACTATATCTCACCTCCTGCCGCCGCTGCAACTTCCCCGTGCTATCTTCTCCTTCTACTCTTGATAAAGCCACCATCCTCCCCTGATAAAAACTTCAGACAACGCCGCAAACAAGCTGCGACTTGTTGACCACGAGACTCGAGCCTACGCTTATGGTGTTGGCTGGATTTCAACCCCTAGTTATCATTCGCCTCCTATATTGATATTCTTCATTCTTGAAAGCGGGCGGTGAGAAGGGGCGGCTAAATATATTATGGGAGTTGGGGAATTCATATGACACTTCAGAACAAATTTAGCGACCCCTTGTAAATTTTACTCTATGTAGTTTAATCGTAAAGCTATGCAAATGATTAGTTCTAGTGAGACTGTTCTTAAGCAGCTTTCCTTGTCTCATGCTTTTTATTCCTTAGCCGTCCTTCCTATCGCATATCTACCTAAGTCTCGTCTTCATGTCACTCTTTGTTTAATTAATATAAAAATTTATCCAAAATTTATAATTAGTATATATTCATACAAATTGGTATGTAGTTGTATGCTAAAAATTAGCTGATTCTACATGCCCCTATTTAGGGGTGAATATGGTTTGACGTTGGTAAGTGGTTTGTAGCAGCAGTGCAAGAGACAAGCGGTGGATGTCCAGCTACCTCGTGGTGCCGCAATGGCCCAGCTATGGTGTTTTGTGAAAGAGGAGAGAGATCATATTTTCCGGTCGAATTTTATCATTTTTTTTATTTTAGGATTTAAAAAAAAATATATATCTTAAAAAATTACAAATCTATACCCGTTGAAACGGCTATAGCCAAATGAAACGACAGAAGGTACACTGTAGCAAACTTACCGTCGGTTAGGTAGTATTCAAAAAAATCATAAATAATTCATGTGAACTTGGATGGAGATAAACTTTATATGAAAATTGTAGATCTCATCGAGATCTACAATTTTGTAGTTCAAACTTTTTCATTTGGTGTCACCTTGGTGCTCAAATAATCGATACAAGTTTTAAATCTAAAATTCAAATTTTAGTACGAAACTGGGCAAAACACATTCAAAAAATTATAACTAATTCATATGAACTCAGATAGAGATAAGTTTTACATAAAAATTATAGCTCTCGATAAGATTTAAAACTTTATAGTTCAAATTGTTTTCATTTGGTGCCATCTTTGTGCTCAAATAATCATCAGATCTAAAATTAAATTTTAGATATGAAACTTTTATCATTATTTGAGCACCAAGATGGATCCAAATGGAAAAAAATTTAAACTACAAAGTTGTAAATCTCGTCTAGAGCTACAATTTTTATATAAAGTTTATCTCCATCCAAGTTCATATGAATTAGTTATATTTTTTTGAAATTGTGCTGCTTAGGGACGGCGGTAGGTTGCTACAGTGCAAGAAATGGCGGTATAAATATAGATTCCTAATTTTTATAGGGCATGTATTTTAGCAAAATACTAAAATAAAAAATAAAAAAATAAAAATTCTTTTCCGGTCAGGCTTGACGGAGAAACCGGCCCACTAAGCCCATTTTGTCCGGGGCTGGCTGAAGGAAGAGAGCACACCCTGCTTGTTCGGCCCGTTTCCACATTGAGAGTGTGGCGGCCGGCGTGGAGCCGTGGAGGACAACAGGACAGCGTACGAGACATCGATTGGATGGATGATGGGCGCACAACGAACTGCTTTCGAGCTGTCGACAACGTCGTGACACCCTTCTGCAGATAAGCTCGCTCGATCGGGTAACTTTGCTTCGCAATCTAGCTACAAGAGGCTAAACAACAGAAGCAGGAAAGTCGTGTGAGGCTTCGTCGCCTTTTTGCTGTTTTGCACACCACCAGTTACACGGGATCATGATGAAGCAGTTGGGCTTCTTGGCATTGAAGATTAATCAATCAAAGGTGGTTTATCTAAGCCTCGTCACACACTCTGTCACTACTCTGTATGACTGTATGGCCGCCATCGATCTTGCCTACATTTTCCTCTGGAGCTAGCGGAGCCCAGGCCCCGGGGCTTGAAGCAATGTTCACCATGATTGCTTGCTTCCACATCGCCATATAATCAGCAGGAGCAGCCGTAGTTCCAGCTGTTACCTGCAATCCAAGCGCTCGTGGGACTCTTTTATCTGTGTACTTCACTCGTAGGAACTGGTGCACGCACACCTGGCGCTTTGCCAAGGTAAGGCCGCACGCACGTCTCCCAAGGTCTCAAGCCACCGCTGCGGACGCAGACTGCCTGCCCGCCGCACACAGGACGCGTCCGCTCGTGTAGGCACGCATGCATGGCTGTAGCGTGAGGCTGAGACGGCTGATCGATCGGCGGTGCGCTGCCAATCTCTGGTCACATCACATCTCGCATGCGAGCAAGAGTACAAGGCGCCCGTGTGCGTAGCGTACCAACAAGCTTTCTCGCTCGTAGGGCGGCGTGCCACGGACGGAGATTATTCGCCGCCGGAGCAAGAACGCCGCGCGCACCAGTGCACCATGCATGCGTGCGCACACAAGAACGCAATGGCAACTGGCAACTTCGCTGAGATTCCTGCCTGCAGTAGCGTTAAGCCAGCGAACACACAGCATCTCCCCCTGTATTTGTATTTGATTTGATTTATTCACGTATGATGGGAACACACGACGACGACAAACGAACCAAACCACACGGAAGCACGCATACACGATGAACTGACTGATGGATCACGGATGGCTAGCTAGCTAGTAGGCAGTAATTCGGTAGTACGTAGTATAGCTAGGTAGGAACAAGTAGTATAGTATCCTGCATGTCTCATGGCCGCATCATGTCTTGGGCTCTTGGCAAGCCGATGATGCGGGGGATGACACGGTGGATCAGGGGCACTTGTGCTTGCCGTTCTTGGTGGTCATGTTGGCGTAGCAGGGGCAGACGTTCTCGTTGCCGGCGGTGCCCGGGGGGACGCAGCCGCAGCGCTGGCAGCAGGTGTTGCACGCCCTCAGGCACATCTTGGGCCGCCCCGACTTGCTGCACCGGTACGAGCAGCTCGCGCCGCAGTCTGCGAACGTGCACGCAACCAACTCAAATGCAATTCCAACGACCGGGGGTCATACAAAGATACTGGCGACACACGAGGATTAAGAAACAGAGAACGAAGAACAATTATTCCATGGTTGGTGATGAGTGATATGTGTGCATGGTGAGCTTACCGATGGCGTGAGCCTGTCCATGGGGAGCGGTGGTCTGCAGAACGCAAAGAAAACAGACACAAAGTTTCATCAGCACCGACGCACGCATGATCGATCAGAGAACGAATTGAAGCGCTTTGGTTGATCACATCGTGTCTGCTCTCACCTCGACGAGGAGCAGGACGACGACTAGCGAGAGTGCGAAGAGCATCCTGGCCTTGCCCATGGCGGCGCGCGCGGGGAAGCTTTGCTTGCTTGCTCGAGAGACGCACGCAGATGGTGCTAGTGACTCGTGTGCAGTGAGGGAGATGAGGAGAGCCTCTGGCCGGTGCGCGGGGGCCAATTTGTAGGCCGGGCGGCCGCGGCCGTGGGGTGGGATGGAGAGGATTCCGGTCGACGCACACTGGAAGAGCACGGTGGGCAGCCGGCACACCTGCCACACGACACGACACGAGCCCGGCGTGCGCGCGCCGTTGGCATGGTTCCGTGCTGCTCGATCTCTCTCTCAAGTCTTCACCAACGTTATCCTAAACGCTAAACGGTAAACGGTCGGTCACCCTTGTTTAGCATTTAGGCCGTTTAACGGTGTTTAAACGGGATTAAATGACGTAAACAGTTTTGTATAATAACACAAAAATATACATATATTATGTATATAAAAGTTAAATATGCTAGAAAGTCTACGTATTTACAAATGTAAAATGTAAGTATTCTACCAAATAATTTTTTTGGAATAAATCTAAATCCCACAACACTTCATATACTTACGATACTAATTAGTTTAGTGTTGATTGTGGTAGTTGTAATCCTTCTATTGACTAAATTATATTTAGCTCATCTAATCACGTTTAACTCGATTCTGCTTAGACGGTTTTTAACGGTTTAAACGGGTTTAAACGGTCCAACCGTTTAATTCACCGTTTAGAACTCAAACGACACGGGAGGTCTCTATTTAACGTTTAAACGCTGTTTAAATGGACTAAACGGCCGTTTAGGCAAACAGTAGTCTCCACCAACGACGATACACACAATGACACAAAGCTTCTCGGCTTCTCGCAATGCAACCCCGCCTGGCGCCTGCCTGATGAGGCGTCTGCACTCGGTAAACCTGCCATTAGGAGCAAGCTTAATTATTGACGCCACGCTAGCTCGGCAGACGATAGTGGATCTGTGGATGCTTGATTCGGTAGTAACCACCAACGATGACTCGACAAATAGTACTACGTCCAGTTCGAGTGTGTCGTCGTTAACCAGATCGAGGCCAGACGATGGCGTGGTCGGTCGTGCTTGTCCTGCCTGCATAAGGAAACCGCCAACCGGACGACACCAACAGGCAACGCTTCAGCTGATCGCTCGTCAAACCACGAGTACAAGTGCCATTGCTTCCCACACTCCGTTTCTTTTAACTACAGGCTACCATTTTGCAAATTGGGAATTTTGGAGTGCCATGGATCGACCTACTAATTCCACGCGGTGTTTAACTTTGATAATTTATTTTTCGGAAATTAACACACAACTAATTATTTAATAATCTTCCTAGAAAAATAAAAGAGAAACGGTAATTGTTTTTTAGAACAAATAATGAGCACAGACATTGATAAATTTGCCCGCACACACTTTATCTATCACATAACACAGAGAAAAAGCACCACCATCTAAAACATTCAGCTAGTTTTACTAAATTCACCGTAAAAAATATGTTTGACAGCGCATTCATTTAGTATTATAGATGTTAATATATTTAAAAAGATATAGTCAAAGTTGGAGAATATAACTTAGGATAAAATCAAAGTTATATTCAATGCGTTGTCGTTACCCAAATTGAGGTAGATATGGCATGGTCCCTCATGCTTTGACCACCAAGTGGACGACACTAAAAGGGGTTCTCACCTAATCAGTCATCAAACCACGACTACAAAAAGCTATTTCCTAGTTTTCTTTTGTCTACCATTTTGCAAAATGGCAAATTTTAAGTGCAATGGACCTACTAATTTCTTTGCGGCGTTCAAAGTTCAATATATAATGTTATCTGTGAACTTAGCACGCAACTAAATAATTGTGCGAACACTTTTAATCAAAAGAAATTGAAGCACGGTAGAAATGAGATTATACTAAATATACGGAGTAAATCATTTATGATCCTCGCAAAATAAAAGGAAGTATGGTCGTATTTTTAGATCAAATCGATGAGTCCACATATGAATAAATTTGTCCACACACTTTCTCTATTACACGATGCAACAAATTCGGTGAAGCTTCATGTCAATATGTGTAAGCTTGTAGCACTTAGTATTTTTACGCCCTCGTGGAGGTTGTCATAGGAGAAAAATGGGTCACTCTGAATAAAGATAGCAACATAATACCCGATTTGTAGGTTCAAGTTGTGTTTTTGTCAAGAACCATGCAATAGCTTAGGTTGTTCATGGAGGTGGTTGACTTGTTGTAAGTTGTAACCCTACCCTACCCACCAGAGATCAGGTCTGGTGTCTTGTGTGTTTCAGACTTTCAGTAATGCGGCTAGTGGTGATGTGCTCATCGACGTTTGATATGCCTACCCTATCTTTATCATTCTCAAAGGATAATTTTGTTTAATTTTTATGCGATTTATTATTGTATTTTTCCTCTTTCATGCGTGGGCTGGGCCTAGACAATTCTGCAGGGTTAGGGCTAAATGGGTTTGCAGATTGGGCTCATTACGGCCCAAACACTTAACCGGGCCTAAATATTATATCAGCCATCTTTATTAGTCGGTCGTCATAGCCATCTTTATTATATTATATATAGGCTTCGGTGTGATCAGCATCAATCAAATGAAAGATTTGCGCACCGACGCCAAATCTCAAACCTATAATATCCGGTCAAAAGTTTACCAATTCATGGCTTCAAATTTCATTGCATGTTTGATAGTTTGGATTTTTGGAATCAGGACTGTTTCTACTGTTCAATAGTTTTCAGCTCGGGCAGCTTTTGAATTATCTGCTTCAAAGATTGTGACGTCTCCGTTGCGGCTGGTGGAAAGAGATCGATTCCGGGCGGTGGCTCGCCGGTCTGGCCAGGTTGGCGACGGGGGAGAGACGAACGGCGGCAGGTGGAGCATCATATGCAGTCTTGCAGTGTGATTTCTGCCCTCTTTTCTTACAGACAATCAATCGCGAGCCTGACAGGGCGACATCCCTCGCCCGCCACGGATGGCCACTTGGTGTCCCACGTGGCGCGCGCAGGCGGCATCCTGCGAACACGTTCCCGAATCGGCAGTGACCGATTGCCATTTTTGCTTGTCGCGCCGCCGCCACCGGCCGCCGACGTGGCTACTGATGCGTGGCTGCGTCGTGGATGCACACCAAAGCAAGTCGACGGATGGATGGATGGGCTTTGTTGACCGCGCGGTTGGTTGTATCATTTGATTCATATATGAAATAATTTAAAATAATAATGACCTTTTTGTTTGGTTGGATGAATCGTTGAATGAGGCTATCCCACATCACTCCCAACCTCTCTCGCGATCACGAACACGGCAAATGAAGTCAACTTGTTGGAAACAAAGAAGTGGACAGTAGCCACGTCACCGGCCGGCTGTACCTGATTCCCTCCAGAGTCCACGGCTATATAACGTCCCCCAACCGCAGCTTCGGCGACCAGGCCAGGCTATCAGCTCGCTCGCTCCCGGCTCCGGGTCTCAGACGTCGTCGTCGGGTCGGACGACGACAAACCTGCTCGATCAGGAATGGCGGACGGTGGCGCCGGCGTGATCGCGGATGGTTCCGTCGTCGAGGCGGTGGACCACCACGGCCGGCCCGCCTCCCGCGCCACCACCGGCGGCTGGAGGTCGGCGTCCTTCATCATAGGCAAGTTTCAATCCTATCCGCAGCTCCATACGCAGGCGCCATGTGTTGTGTGCACCGCGCGGAGTGTTGATTTCTCGACGTGTTCCGGTGGGCTGATATGATGCGCGTGCAGCGGTGGAGATCGCGGAGCGGTTCGCCTTCTACGGCGTGTCGGCGAACCTGATCACCTACCTGACGGGGCCGCTGGGCGAGGGGGTCGCGGCGGCGGCGTCCGCCCTCAACGCCTGGAACGGCACGGCGCAGCTGCTGCCGCTGCTGGGCGGGGCGCTCGCGGACTCGTGCCTAGGCCGCTACCGCACCATCGTGCTCGCCTCGCTCGTCTACATCCTAGTAAGCAGAAACCAGAATACATTTATTTCCACATCTTTGGTTCTTTTATTGCAAGAAAAAGGCAAGGATTCGTGTGGCTCCTGCATGAAGAGCAGCGGTTTCTGGATTTGTGGGGAAGTTTTAGGGCGCACATCCAACGATTTCTTTTTAGATCATTTTTCATCCAATCATTTGTGGCTGCACAAACTCACAGTACAGAGACTAAAACTTACGTTAGTTGGTGAGAATATTTCAATGTTTCAAACTTCCTTATCTCCTTTATAAAAAAGTTCCAATGTTTCAAAAAAAAGTTCATTGCTTACAAAAATGACGTTCTTAGCACCACGGCGTCCCAAAGGGTCTAATTTTAGGCCTACTAGGTGGCAAACGGCACTAATTCTCTGCACCGCGAATGTTTACGAAATTCTCGAGCCACCAACAAGACAATTTTCTCCCCTTTAATTTGCTGGTAGAGTGTAGACATTTGGTGGAGTGTAGAGGACATTGCTGAATTTCTGGAGAGAGGAAATGATAAACGTGGGGATCGCATGCGCGGATGCGCCAGACGGGTACGAGGTCTCGATGGGTTGCTTTGGTGAGTTGAAAGTTGAAAGTTGAAACGAATGAAGACTCATTTTGTTTTGTTATGCGACCGCCGACCAATGGCTGGGAAGAGAAACAAAGACTTGTACAAACACGAGCGAAGAGAAACGGTAAGACATTAGAGACACACAGTCCAATCAGACTACCTTGCTTGCTTTGCTGCACATTCATACCATGCATCGATGTTCTTAAGGACAAACCAGTGGCAATGTGGCATTTTGTCTTGGGTGTGTTATCTATGCCTGACACGGGATAAACATGTAGTAAGCATTTGGTTTTCGGACTTTCCTACCGCATGCAAAGTTCGCCATTCACACTCTTTTCTGGGTAAAAAAAAAGCATCTCAAGATAAAAAGTGCAAAGCGCACCGGAGCTTGCTTACAAGGGTGGATCAAGTGTGAACGCGCCAAAAATATGAACTAATAAACTTCAAATAATGTCTACTGTTTCATATACAATGTATCCAGGATGCGTTTACATTGTTGCAGTCCTCACGTTTTTATCAACAAATTTAGGGCGACTATCCTTGTTCAGTTCAATGCATTTAGCTAAGGGCAAGTAGGCAACCCTTATGAATCTTGTCAGTTGGATTCCAAAATAAAGCAATCTAGGGATATAGCAGAGGTTAAACTTTAATCCTGTCATATCGAATGTTCGGATACTAATTAGGAGAACTAAACATAAGCTAATTACAAAACTAATTGCAGAACCCCTAGGCTAAATCGGGAGACGAATCTATTAAGCCTAATTAATCCATCATTAGCGAATGGTTACTGTAGCACCACATTGTCAAATCATGGATTAATTAGGCTTAATAGATTCGTCTTGCGATTTAGCCTAGAGGTTGTGTAATTAGTTCTGTAATTAATTTAGGTTTAATACTTCTAATTAGTATCAAACATTTGATGTGACAGGGACTAAAATTTAGTCCCCTCCTCCCAAGCAATCCCTAAACTTCTCCATTTGGTGTTTGTGGCGTGGTGCGTGACTTGATGTTTTCGTGTTTCCTTTTCAATCATCCAATCATCCTTCTTTGAGTCATCCACGCCATTCAGATAGAGTATTATTTTTTTAAAGTCAGTTCAAGAGCCGATGTACCACTTGGTGGGAAACCCCAGTATACCACCGAAATAATCCAAAAAAATTGAAAAAAAAGGGGGCGAGTTAAAAATGCTCATATATCACAGCATCACAGAAATACAAAAATAAAAAAAATATAAACATGTAATGAGGAGTTCAGCCCATAAGCTACCACGCTTCACAAGCCCACCAAAACAACTACAGAACTGAACCCGCTCCTGTTCCGGCCGGAAAGATGTGCGTGGGCGCAGGTGGGATGGTATCCTGAATTCCTGGCTGGCCCTGTCGATTTGTCCGTGCACACGTTTACTGTAGCAACACATTGTCAAATCATGGATTAATTAGGCTTAATAGATTCGTCTCGCCGTTTAGTCTCCACTTATATAATAGTTTTTATAAATAGTCTACATTTAATACTCCTAGTTTACTTATATAATAGGTTTTATAAATAATCTACATTTAATACTCCTAATTAGTATTTAAACATTCGATGTGACGGGTGCTATAAAAATAAGTCAGAGAACCAATGATACGAGCGGCGTATAAACAGCAGAGCTACTGCTTGCCTGCATCCAGTTTCGCAAAGCTTTGCCCGCCGCCGCTGCCGAGGCGGCTATCCGGTATCCAGTTCCCACCCGTCGTCCAGGTTGAGCGCCAGCTCGCGCCTGCCGTTTCTCGGCTGCGCGGGCTACTAGATCGATCATCGAGCTACCTCGTATCCAGCTTCTCCGGCCGTTACCACGACTCCTCGAGGCGATCGACGACCGTATAAAGCCCGGCCCCCGTCCTCCGGCGAAGATGCCTTCCGGTTCGGAACCCCTGCTCGCCCGCGCCGACGGCATGCTACCGGATGCGGCTGTTGACCACCGCGGCCTCCCCGCCGAGCGCGGCACCACCGGCGGCTGGAGGTCGGCGCTCTTCATCATAGGCAAGTCTCCAATCCTCCTCCTCGACCTTTCCATGGCGAAGAACACTAGTAGCGTTTAGTTAATCGCTCGAGCTGACCCCATGGATGGATGGATGTGTGGCGTGCAGCGGTGGAGATCGCGGAGCGGTTCGCGTTCTATGGCGTGTCGGCGAACCTGATTAGCTACCTGACGGGCCCGCTCGGGGAGGGCACGGCGGCGGCGGCGGCGGCCATCAACGCGTGGAACGGGGTGGCGCAGCTGCTGCCGCTGCTGGGTGGGGCCCTCGCGGACAAGTGGCTCGGCCGCTACCGCACCATCGTCATCGCGTCGCTGCTCTACGTCCTCGTAAGCAACCCCACACCACACCCCAGATGCCAAATCGGCACGTCGCTTTCGCTCTGTCTCGTCTTCTTGTTTTAGGCTTTTAGCCCTCTCTATGCTTCCTTTGAAAATTCCCCGGTTGGCTTGATCGCGAGAGATCCGGGAAGCTACAGCCTACAGGGCGTCTACGCTAGAAGCACGTTGCATCTGACCGGTGTCGTGCCAAGTTGATCTTAAAATATCGCCGGATTCATTGGAGGTTGTTGGCGTCGTCGCGTCACATCACGCTCTCGCAACTCTAGTGCTTGTCGATAGTATTAAAATCATTGCTGATGGAATCGTTGAAAACAAAGGGAGCATAACCATCGTGGGCCGGTAAAGTTTGCATTTTACTATAAATGTGCAATTGTAGCATTTCGTTTGTATTTGTGAAAATTGGGTGGTAAAGTTTGCATTTTACTATAAATGTGCAACTATAGCATTTCGTTTGTATTTGTGAATTATTGTTCAAACATTGACTAATTAGGCTCAAAAGATTCATCTCGCAAAGTACAACAAAACTGTGCAATTAGTTTTTAATTTCGTCTACATTTAGTACTCCATACATGTACTGCAAGTTTGACGTGACAGTGAACCTTCTTTTTCGCCCATGTTGGGAAAAAGGAACTAAACAAGGCCGTGATACGATCTTCAGAATTTTTTGGTCTTCGGTTCTTCACCTACAGTATAGTATACCAGTTTGACTGTTTCGTTGTCTGAGTCTAGTGCTAATGGGCCTTGATTTCCCTAACAGACAAAGGTTTTGGGCTAGGTTCAAATGCCAGCCCATAGCGCCTTCGATAGAATCTGTACATTTGGGACTTCCTGCCTCATTGAGCTTGAAAATGCATGCAGGGTCTCGGCATGCTAGCCCTCTCGACCCTTCTCTCCTCCGGCGGGCACCACCAATGCGCCAGCGCCACCGCCGGCGGCCAGGCCTGCGCGCCGTCGACCCTCCAGGTGTCCTTCTTCTACGTCTCCCTCTACATTGTGGCCCTGGCGCAGGGAGGCCACAAGCCGTGCGTGCAGGCGTTCGGCGCCGACCAGTTCGACCAGAGCGACCCCAAGGAGTCCGTCTCCCGGAGCTCCTTCTTCAACTGGTGGTACTTCGGCATGTGTGCCGGCACCGCCGTCACGCTCGTGTTCCTCAGCTACGTCCAGGACAACATCGGGTGGGGGCTCGGCTTCGGCATCCCCTGCGCCGTCATGGCCGCCGCGCTCGCCGTGTTCCTGCTCGGCACGCGGACCTACCGCTACTACGTCACCAGCGGCAAGGGAAGCCTGTTTGCTCGCGCCGCCGAGGCTTTCGCTGAGTGGCGGAGCAGGCGGATCAAGGCAGGCCTCCTGCATCAGGCTGCGCAAGAACACAATCCAGCTTCAGCAGAGGCGCCGGGATTCCGGTACACCCTGTCACTGTCTGCATGCGGGCGTCTCACAATCTTTCACGAAAGGTGTTCATGACGTAATTACCCTTTCATGTCGATTTTTGCAGTGTCGACGAGGAGGAGCAGGCTGTGGCGAGCACTGCGGGCTTCGTCAAGGAGGCCAAGGCCGTCCTCCGCCTATTCCCGATATGGGCGACGTGCCTTATCTACGCGGTGGCGTTCTCGCAGTCCTCGACCTTCTTCACGAAGCAGGCGGCGACCCTGGACCGGCGCATCGGTGACCGGTTCAAGGTGCCGCCGGCCGCGCTGCAGAGCTTCATCAGCATTACAATCGTGGTCTTCATCCCGATCTACGACCGCGTCGTCGTGCCCGTGTCGCGCCAGTACTCCGGCAAGCCGTCGGGCATCACCATGCTGCAGCGCATCGGCGCGGGCATGTTCCTCTCGCTCCTGTCCATGGTAATCGCGGCGCTCGTCGAGACGCGCCGGCTCCGCGTGGCGCGGGACGCCGGCGTCGTCGACGAGCCCAAGATCCCCGTGCCGATGAGCCTGTGGTGGATGGTGCCGCAGTACGTGCTGTTCGGCGCCGCGGACGTGTTCACCATGGTCGGGCTGCAGGAGTTCTTCTACGACCAGGTGCCCGACAAGCTGCGCTCCCTCGGGCTCGCGCTCTACCTCAGCATCTTCGGCGTCGGCAGCTTCATCAGCAGCGCGCTCGTGTCGGTCATCGACAAGGTGACGGCGGCGAGGGGCCGGAGCTGGTTCTCCAACAACCTGAACCGCGGCCACGTCGACTACTTCTACTGGCTGCTCGCCGCGCTCAGCGCACTCGAGCTCCTCGCCTACGTCTTCTTCGCCGTGGTCTACAAGTACAAGAACAAAGGAGCCGTACATGCGGCTGTTGCTGGTTAGTAGCTAGAGTTGTGGATTGGTGATACATAGTAGGCGGCATGATACCGAAGGGTGTAAATGGCATTTTCCCTCCATCATGATTCGTGATGGAAACCCATCTTCGACGTTGGTTCCTATTTGTATCAGCCGGGTGGGCTAGTCTCTCATTCTTAAACCAGATTCAAATAGTAATCGGCAAATTGGCCGTTCAATTGGTCCGTGGAATATATAGGCAGTTCATTGGAGTCGATTGAGGTTGTTGGAGTCGATTAAGGGCGTGTTTGGTTGGTTGTATCATTTGATTCATGTATGAAATGATTCAAAATAATAATGATCCTTTTGTTTGGTTGGGCGAATTGGACCAACTCATTCATTCAGGATGAGGTCATCCCACTTAATACATTATTCTACTAATCAGAGTGAACCATATGGTACAAGCAAATTGGTTGAACCACCCCATCCAGGATTATCCATGCATGTATCATGTGGTGCATGCAACCAAACGCACCCTAAAGTGTTCATGGTGGTGAGCCTCAAGGACGATCAGTGTAAAAAGAAAGAAGATGTGCATCAAATTAGAACCAAGTATGATTGACTAGCATAACCCTGTATTTTTAAAATGAGCTCCTCCAGCTATTTTTTTTAAAAAAAATGTATTTTAGCCAAAAATGGAGTATAGTGATAGACCCAAGCATTTTTCTGTGCAATCCGTAACCAAGACGGGGCGAGCCTAGTCTCGGGCGAGGCCACCCGTCGTTTTTCAATATAAAAATAAATAATTTTATTATTTTTTTGAAGATGAATAATTTTACTATTTGAGCCGGGCTTAGGGCAGACTAATTTTTTGGGCACCAAAACTCAGCACCAAGCCTTGCCCTCAATGAGTATTGGGCCGGGCTTAGCTCGCTGGACTCGGCTGGTCCTACTGTACCGACATGTTTTTTTTTAATTTTTTTTGGAAAACCCGAACCGTGGCCAGCCCATAGAATTTATGAACAGTTAATACAATGCAAACTTTAGCGATCATCACACCCCGCCATCGATGGGAAAAAAAAAAAAGAGCCATGGCAGTGGCACCAGCACGGCCCCAGCTGCCAGCCGCCCGTGCCCACCCCACCGCTTCCTCCTCAGCTCCTCAAAGGCGCCACGCCTTCGGTAGTTCGCTGGCACGGCTCTCGCTTACGCGCACTGCACAGACCCCTGCCTCAGCAGCCAGCCAGCCATGGCGTCGGAGTCGGACCCTGGCTCCACGGACCCGCTCCTCCCCCGCCGCCGCGCGCCGTCCAAGGGCGGCTGGAGGTCCGCGCTCTTCATAATCTGTAAGCCACCACCGCACCCACGATTTCTCGCCCCGATTAGATTCGATTCTCGCTTACTGGTGAGTGGTGAGAGCGCGCGCGGCGCGGTTGCAGGGGTGGAGGTGGCGGAGCGGTTCGCGTACTACGGCATCTCGTCGAACCTGATCAGCTACCTGACCGGCCCACTCGGCCAGACCACGGCGGCGGCGGCGGCGGCCGTCAACGCGTGGTCGGGCGCCGCGTCCATGCTGCCGCTCCTCGGCGCCGCCGTTGCCGACTCCTGGCTCGGCCGCTACCGCACCATCGTCGCCTCCTCCGTCCTCTACACCATGGTCAGCCTCAGGCCCCCAACAACCGCATCCCCCTCCTCTTCCTCCTCGATCTCACGAATCACGACCTCGCTGCTCGCTGCAGTTCTCTCTCTCTCATACTCTCGACAGCCGGCATATTTTATCAGTTCCAACCCCTGCGTTTTCGTGTATTACTTTTCGCTGTCATGTCGTTGCTGACCTGTCCGCGATCATATAAAAATCCAGTAAAGAAATTTCGCACGATAGGCGCATGGATGGGGAGCCGCGTGCGTAATTAGTGATTGTAGTACTGATTATAATTAGTGGAGATAATTTTCATTGCGATTTGCAAGTGATGATGGATAGATTCTGAGAAGCAGACAGGCAATGGTGGCATGAGCAAAGCTTCCTGGCGCAGGCAGGCAGCGCCCACAGTCCACAGGCGCACGATTTTGTCGGGGGCCTGGGGTGGAGATTGCCGGGCGCCGCAGCTGCTGCAACCACTATACAGCCTGCAATCTCACACTTCACTCCGTCGTAACCGTAGTATTCATAGCTCGGCAATAGCTGTCCCGTTGTGCGTCGTGCTGTCACCAGGCGTAGAAGCAAATTGGAGGGGCTCTTCCTCTTCCTCCTTCAAAGCATCCATCCTATCTGACGTACCAAAAAAAACTTCTTTTTCGTATAAGTGATCTGGACTTGACATTGTTACGTGTGTGCAAATTGCTCCGATTTTCAACAGGATTGTGTTGCACTTTGCACGTATCTTCTCCGGAGACGCCTTTGGTTCGTTCAGTCCCTCTCAGTGTGTCGGCTTCATCAGCAGGATTGCAGAAAAGCGTGCCTTGTGTCCTTCAGCAGAGCCAGACAGTTCAGAGGCAAAATAGAGCAGGACCGGCCGGTGGTCGCGTTCGAGTAGTAACGGAACCAACCAAAGATGGCAAGCCAAAGCGAACCACGCTAAGGGGTGTTGGATCTTTAATCCATTTTATATCATATCGAATATTTGGAGACTAATTAGGAGGACTAAATATTAGCTAATTATAAAACTAATTACGCAGATGGAGGCTAATTCACGAGACGAATCTATTAAACCTAATTAATTCATCATTAGCACATGTTTACTGTAGCATCACATTGTCAAATCATGGACTAATTAGGTTTAATAGATTTGTTTCGCAAATTAGTCTCCATCTGTACAATTGGTTTTATAATTAGCCTATATTTAATACTTCTAATTAGTATCTAAACATTCGATGTGGCAGGAATTGAATTTTAGGAGGTGCTAAAGAAACAAACACACCTAATACTATTTGGGTAACAGATGTTCCGTCCTGCGTACCTTGGAGATTCGAATCATTGCTTCTCTGACAAATGAATATACACTGCTAGTTTGAGTTGAGGGTCCATGTCCAGGCTGCAGTGGTCGTAATTTATTATGAATCCAAGTAAATTGATTTTTTTTTTCAAAACATAGTAGCCTAGGCGCATATACACGCACACATGCTCACTCTTAAGTCCAATCATACTATACACACTCCGTAAATTTAAGCTGGCAGATTTTTATTTGGATTAACAGCGTCTCTTATCGATGGACACGTCCCTTCCACTTTAAACTCGGCGAGCAAATTTTTACAGATTCTATCATAAAAAAACTAATGGGCTGGGCAACACTGTTGGCTAAGTTAAAATAATTTTACAAGTAACTTACTTATCCCAAGAACGTAAGTAGTTGTATCTTTTTGAAACCAAATAAAACTACAACATTATGTAAAAGAGAACATTATGAAATAGTTTTCAAGATACATTTCCATTTATCATTGTTCTGTTCATGTATCCATTTCGAATGTTAGCTTTAATGCTGTATCAAAATGACCACCCTCATCAAAATTTGGCGAATCTGCAGGGCCTTGGGATGCTGACGCTCTCATCCATGTTCCCATCACCTCAACAATGCGGCGTCGCCGCCGACAGCCGAGGAGCATGCCCGCCATCCTCGTTACAGACAGTCTTCTTCTACATCTCGCTCTACCTGGTGGCCATCGCTCAGAGCGGCCACAAGCCCTGCGTCCAGGCCTTCGGCGCCGACCAATTCGACGCCACGGACCCCGACGAGTCCTCGTCCCGGGCCTCCTTCTTTAACTGGTGGTACTTCGGGATCTGCGTGAGCGGCACCATGACCGTTGCGATCATGAGCTACGTGCAGGACAACGTCAGCTGGGCCCTCGGCTTCGGCGTGCCGTCCATGGTCATGCTCCTCGCGCTCGCCATCTTCCTGCTCGGCACGAGGACCTACCGGTTCTACGGCGGCTCGCGAGGCGGCAGCAACGTTGGCGCCGGCACGTTCTCCCTCGTCGGCAAGGCCTTCGTCGCCTGGAGGAAGAGGTCCAAGGAAGCCTTGCCGGCGGAGCTGGAGCACGGTGACGGCGAGCTCGCCGTCACCGAGAACGCGGCGCTCGCAGAAGAGGTGAGCGGGCTTACGAGGCTGTTCCCGATCTGGGCGACGTGCCTCCTCTACGGCGTGGTGTTTGCGCAGCCGCCCACGCTCTTCACCAAGCAGGCGGGGACGCTGGACCGCCGGGTGGGGTCGTCGTTCCAGATACCTCCCGCGGCGCTGCAGTGCTTCCTCGGAGTCAGCATCGTGTCCTGCATCGTGCTGTACGACCGCGTCCTGGTGCCCGTGGCGCGCCGGGTCTCCGGCGTAGCCTCGGGGATCACCATGCTGCAGCGGATCGGCACGGGGATCGCCCTGTCCCTGGTCACCCTTGCCGTCGCCGCGCTGGTAGAGATGAGGCGGCTGCGGGCGGCGAGGGACGCCGGCCTGGTGGACGGTGGCGGTTCCGGCGGGACGGCGGTCCCCATGAGCCTGTGGTGGATCGTGCCGCAGTACGTGCTCCTCGGCGCCGCGGACGTGTTCACCATGGTCGGGATGCAGGAGTTCTTCTACGATCAGGTCCCTGGCGCGCTCAAGAGCCTCGGGCTCGCGCTCTACCTGAGCGTCCTCGGCGTCGGCAGCTTCATCAGCAGCTTCCTCATCACGGTCATCGACGGCCTGACGAAGAGGAACGGCGGCACGAGCTGGTTCGCCGACGACCTGAACCGGGGACACCTCGACTACTTCTACCTGCTTCTTGCTGCGCTCACTGCGTTAGAGCTTGTCGCTTTCACTTACTTTTCAGCGTCTTACGTTTACAGGAGAAAGGCAGGCAATAGCCATTGACTAATGAGCAGAGGCATGCATATGTATAGTTCACCTATGGACTATGGAGTCAAGATCGTGTATGCCATCACATTAGATGGCAGCAGCAAAAATAAATAAAGTAAAATAAATCCATCAATCTTCAGTGTTCTGGTGAAATCATAATGGGCTGTTTTTAGCACACAAACAGCACAATCCTGCAGGCTATAGTGAAAGAACTCCCAACCTTCGGAAATGGTTAAGAAGGTGAACTATGGCCCAGGTATGCGTTACAAACTTGCAATGACAGCACCAGTAAGATCATAGGGCGCAATAATGATTTCACTGTTGATTCTTCTAGGTGAAAAATTGCTAACTGCTTGATTACATAATAAAATTGAGCAGAAGAGAATCTTTAGACCGGTGTTTGGTTCACAGCCCCATTGTGCCAAGCCAAAATTAGGTCCTGCCCGGGAAACTCGGCATCCATTTGGTTTGAAGCCCAAATTTTGCAATGCCATGGAAAAATTTGACCGGCAGTAATCTATGCACAACCCTGGTGGCCTTGTGATTTTTGCCATTTTCTTTGAACTGAATTTGGAATTACCCAGGTTTTGGCATAGCTAATTTACACAGACAAGATGTTAGCACTTCATCATCTGATCTTATTGGTACTCAGCTTAATGGAACAGAAAGATGAGTATTCCTTCGGCAACATGATACTAGAATGCTTCACCAAATTAAGCTACAGCCTTGAGGCGCACAAAATTATCCAACCAGAACTGAATCTAACAACCTACAAGTACAGGCGATGCAGAGCAGAGGAGCAGCAGAGCTCACCTGCTCACCGCCTCACTCCTCGAGCTCAGCGGCCGGGTCGGCCAGCGTGGGCAACACGGGGTACTTGCGCGAGAAGCACGCGTCGCAGTAGTCCCCCGCTTCTTCGCCGTAGATGCCGTGCAGCTTGCCGAGCGACAGGAAGGCGAGCGAGTCACTGCCGATCTCCCTGCGCACGCCCTCCAGGTCCATCCGGTTGGAGATGAGCTCGCCCTCGCTCGGCGTGTCGATGCCGTAGAGGCAGGACCCCACCACGGGCGGGCTCGCGATCCTCATGTGCACCTCGCGCGCGCCGGCGTCGCGCAGCAGCCGCACGATCTTGCTCGAGGTGGTGCCGCGCACCAGCGAGTCGTCCACGACCACCACGCTCTTGCCGGCGATGACGCCGCGCACGGGGGCGAGCTTGAGCTTCACGGCGAGGTCGCGGATCGCCTGCGTGGGCTGGATGAAGCTGCGGCCGCTGTAGTGCCACCGGATCAGGCCCTGCTGGAACTCGAGCCCCGACGCGCGCGCGAACCCGAGCGCGGCGTAGAAGCCAGAATCGGGCACCGGGATGACCACGTCGGCGCCCGGGGCCGGGGACTCCTCGGCGAGGGCGCGGCCGAATGCGGTGCGGCGCTCGTGGACGGCGTGGGAGAAGACGACCGAGTTGGGGAGCGAGAAGTAGATGTGCTCGAAGACGCAGGCGCGGCGCGGGCGTTGCGGGACGAGGCAGGCCGAGGCCACCGACATGTCGCGGCGGTCGACCACGACCACCTCCCCGGGCTGCACCTCGCGCTCGTAGGTGGCGTCGATGAGGTCCAGCGCGCAGGTCTCCGACGCGAACACGACGGCGCCGTTCCGGCGGCGGCCCATCACCAGCGGGCGGAACCCGTGCGGGTCGCGCACGGCGAACATCTTGTCGGCCGTGAGGAACAGGAGCGAGTAGGCCCCCGCGAGGCGCTCGCACGCGTCACAGACGCGCGCGAGCAGGGGCCGCGACAGCGACGTCGCGATGAGGTGGAGGATGACCTCTGTGTCCGAGGAGGTGTTGAAGATGGAACCCCGGGCCTCGAGCTTGTTCCGGAGTGCTTGGTAGTTGACGAGGTTGCCGTTGTGCGCGACGGCGACCTGCCCGAACCGGTATCCCGCCAGGAACGGCTGCACGTTCCGCAGCGACGCAGCGGCGCCGGCCGTGGAGTAGCGCACGTGCCCGATGGCGGCGGGGCCCGGGAGCGAGGCGAGGCGGGACGGGTCCCCGAACACGTCGGCCACGAGGCCCAGCCCCGTCACGGACTTGAGCTTGCCGTCGCCGCCCACGGCGACGATGCCAGCCCCCTCCTCCCCGCGGTGCTGCAGCTTCTGCAGCCCCAGGTAGCACAGCGACGACGCGTCCGGGTCGCCGACGACCCCCACCAGGCCGCACTCCTCGCGCGGGTGGTCATCCGCGTCCTCGTCCACGCCGTAGGAGAACGGGGTGACACGGTCGGGCAGGAGCGCCCCGGCCGCCGCCCCACGCCGGCCGGAGCCGCAGCGCAGCGAGAGAGGGTACTGGATCGCGGCGTACCTGAGCTGGTGCTGGTGGTGACGGTCGGAGCCAGCGGCGGCGCGGTGGTGGAGGAGGAGGAGGCGAGACGTGGACGCGGCGGCGGCGGCGGCGGCGACCATCCCCATTGGAGCGAGGAGGGGATTGGAGCGGGGCGAGGGCACACGGGCGATGCCCCTCTCTGGTGCGCGTCAAGGGGCGGGATTTAAAGGGTTTTGGCTGGTGGGCGCCTGGCTGCCGTTGGATTGGGAAGCGAGGTGCTGAGCTCGGTCGGCAAATCGCGCTGGATGGCGGCGGAGACCAACTGACATGTGGGTCTAACACTCAGCCGACTTAAAGAGGTGCCGGTACTGGAATCGTGGACCAGGATGCGTTGAATCCACAGGAGAAGAGACGTGTTGACTCGTAACAGTCCATACAAAGGCTACGGGTCACAGGCCCAGGAATCCTATGGGCCACAAAGCCTCTCTTTCCCGTATAAATGGATGGGCCCTTATTAAAAGAAGCTCGACCCACAAGAAACCATCCAAAAAAGGCCCAACCAAATCCCTCCATTTTTTTCGGTTGGAGAAGACAACGTGTTTGTTTCCAATCTAAGCTGCTGAATAAGGCATCGGCGGTAGAGCTGGTTAAACACGTGCTGGGGCTGAGGGAGGTGGAAAGAATGCGGGTTGTCCTCCTGCTATGGCACTGGTGGTTGGAGGGGAACCGCGTCAGAGAAGGAGAGCATATCCGGGAACCATCCGGGACTGCCTCTATCATCACGAAACTCTCTGACGAATACGTGGCAATAGGGGAAAGGGAGAAGGAGAATGCCCAGCTTAGAAGACAGAAAGTGCACTGGTGTAAACCATCCGGATGGTGCCTACATGGCATGCTCGGGCGATGGAGGTTGGGGCTATGTGATCAGAGATGATGCATGCACAGTGGTTAGTGCCGGAGCCGGTCGATGTGAATACCTCCTGGATGCTCTGCACGCAGAACTTCTAGCATGCTTGGAAGGGGTACGAGCAGCAGGGGAAAAAGACATCAGCAAAGTGGTGATTCAGGGGAAAAAGGCATCAGCAAAGTGGTGATTGAGACAAACTCAATTCTTGTCAAGTTGGCGGTGGTGTCGAATACCTTCTCTCTCGCAGCAACTGGTGGAATTATCTTCGAGATCAAGAATGTAATAAGCACGTTTTTTACTTCATGGTCTATATGGCGCATGCATTGGCTGCGATGGGATGTAAGCATGTGTTTGGTTTTAGAATGAAGTGAAACGGGTTGGGTTCAATCTATCTCGTGTTTGGATGAGAGGACTGGATTTATTCCAGTCTTTTGTTTGATTGAAGGGGTTGAGAGGGATGTGATAGATGCTATTTTAACACTGTTAGCAATGGATCCACCTGTCAGCTGCAGGACCCATCTGTCGTCCTCTTTTTTTTTTACGTCACCTTATCTTCTTCGTCCTCCCTCCACTCGCCCGATCCTCCACGCCGCCCGATCCTCCCGATCCTCCATGACGCCGGCGTCGTTCGCTCGCCGCCCCACGCCGGCCTTCCCCACGCTAGCCTCCCTCGCGCCGCCGGCCGCCCCCTCCCTCTCCCGGCGCAGGTCGGCACCGGCCGCCACTCCCTCTCCCGGCGGCGGCGGGGCTCGAGCTCGCCCGGCCGGCGGCGCGGGGCTCCAGGTGCGCGTTGACCTCCAGCAGCGGACGGAGAGTGATGCTGTTGATGTGGGTCGAGTGTGTCCGCTCGTTTTGGACGAATGCATTCGACCCGCATCTAGGAGGAATATTCCCTCCTGGGTCCAACCCAACCCAGATGCATCTTCAACCAAACGGGACTCGATGGGGGTCGAACCCGTTCCAACCCAGTTCGACCCCAAACCAAACACACCCTAAGTGTCCTCATTGTACCACCAGCAATGGGAGGGTACGCCGCAAGGCATCGAGGTCCTAGTAGCCAGTGATTCCACTGAGCCATTGAGTTAATGGAATTCTATTCCCCTTAAAAAGAAATCTTAGAGCAATTATATTACTACACCTTAGCAGTCTCATAGATCGTCCGTAGGATTTTCGCTGACGTGGAGGAGAGAGGGTGAGGAGAGAGAAAGAGACTATTATTATTCATGAAATAACCGCCTCATAGGCTAGATTTTAGGACTACGAGATGACTACTCCACCATTGTACGAATTGTGGTTGCATGCAAGTCATAATATTTTTTTTCTATACACAAATTAAGAAAAAAATTATTATGAGACAACTTAAAAAGACAACCCATTCTACTAGTTGTTTGTTAAGTCATCTCAAGATTACGTGTCAATGCATGAGATCGCCTGTTAGACAAAACACCAATATGCTTGCCCTTAAGCTAGAAGCTGGAGTTCCTCGTAAGCCAGAGAAACCATCAGCTTATTTGAATCAAAATACTAAAAATTTAGACTAATTTAAAATTGACAAAATTAAATTATAGGTTCTCTGAATTATTACTCTACAGATTCGACTCTCTAAACTTAGCTTCGGGTGTCATCTGATCACCGAGCTTGCAAATTGTAAATTTAGTCCTCCTGAACTCGCACTGAGTCTAGAACTTAAATTTGGATGATCAAGTTTATCATAAGAAACGTGACCATTTTAAGTAGTTTGCTCTTCACTTAAATTGTGGAGATTAAGTGAAGAGCGTGTTCTTTATCTAAATCTGAAGATTTGTTGGTGACACAGTTTTGGCTCGAGGATCGGCCGATTGAGGAACAATCTGCTCCGGGATAAGTTGTGCGGCCTGTTGGGAAGAAACAAATTTAGTATTGGTTATACATATGAGGAAGTTAGAGTAGAAAGATTAGTTGTATGGCTTCCACCAGGACAGATGCAATCGCTAACCTAGCTTCTGATGCTGCCAGGGGATCAATGTCCTGAATTGCTGGCAAGACATCTGCTTGGATTGGTGCGACTGAGGACTCGGCTGATGTTGCTGCTGATTGGTAGCTGTCCGAGTTGTCGCCGATTCAGCACAAGCTCGTACACCGCGACTCGTCTTCTTTGTGGTAGACATTTTGAGCTTATGCTTCAATCGGCCGGTGGCTATGTCTTCCATTGATGGGACATGATAGCCGATGAGGGGGTACGACGTGTACGGATGATGGGTCTCTATTAGTCTGCCACTCCGATTGTGCGTTGGAGGCACTTAGCTGTCAACCTGCGCGGAAGAAAAGGATAACGATAAGAAAGTTCTGCAGCATGTGAGAATTATAAGTAAGGAGTCGGCAGAAAAGTATTGTTACCTCTGCATTTGGATTAGCGTGAGCGGGATCCAGTTGATTGCAATACACTGCAGGGACCGCACAGAAAATGTACTGTTTCCACTCGGCCCACCATAATTTGAATTGCTGAGTGGAGAAGGGGACCACCAGCCAAGCGCTCAGATCAATGGTGTTGGAATTCGATGTCAGATTATATAATCTGCTGTATTCTAGTCCTCGTGAAATTGGTTCTCAAAATTTCACTCGGCCGACAAAGTGAACTCCTATTGGCATCTGTCCCAGGCCAAATTGCCGAGCCGCTACCGACGGATTATATAATTCGTATGTTGGAGAGTCCTTCCTAGAAAAGAAGTTCACCGGTAGAATCCCAGGTTTGATCGAGTGTCCATGATTCCCTTGTCAAAGGTGTTGGTACCCGAGTCAAAGCAGTCAGGATTCTCAAAAGTTGGATTTTCTCTCTAATACGGATACCAATTCGTCACTTCTTCTCCAAAACCGTTATAAAAGCATTTGAAGTGCTCGACTATTCTTGAGGGGGCGAGTTTGCTGCCTGGGAAAGAGGATACAACTTCGCCAAAGGAAGTGTAGCGTCGTCTTGTCGATGGGTCAGTCTCTGATTCGACATTGGGGAAAGTCTTGGTCTCAATCCGCTCCTTGAAGATTTCACTCATGAGCTAGAGATTGACAAACCACCAAGGACCACCAGGGTTCCCGATAGGTTCTCCAGATGATAGCTTCACGGCGACATGATGCAACATGTAGTACACTGACCCTAGCAGGTGCTTTCCCAAAGGGACTGCGGCGCCTCCGACTAGTGCTTCGGCCAAAGCTTGTGTGTTGAAAGTAGGACCAGCCGATTTGCCACAGAAGAGATATTTTTCCAGCCACATCTTTAAGAAGGCCGTGTGCTCCTTTCCTGTAATGGGTCCGGTCCTCATGTTCTTCTCAATAAAGCCTTTCCATCTGCCGATGGCTTTCGTCTCCAGCCGATGGGTAGGTTTGATTAAGAAATCGAAAGATGAGTCGGCGGAGGAAATATCGAGGCCAGTCAGCATCAGGACATCGGTCAAGGTTGGAGTCATTGGTTCATAGCTGAAAAGAAATGCATTGAGAGCGTCGGACCATAAGTAAGATGCTGCGATGAGCAGAGATTCATTCTTCTCCATATGAGATAGAGACAGATTTATGCAATGGCCAATTTTTCGCTCGTCCCAGAAGACTCTATTGGAATTTGACATTCTGAAAAACCAATCTCTCCATCCGGGGGTTTGATTCAGCCAGGACTTGAAGGTGTTCGCCCAATTATCTAATTCCATGGTTGATTGCTTAAAAGGGATCCTATGAGTTTCTAGGCTAATCAGATCAGTTGGGTCAGGATCTCCCATAGGGCCAGGGCTGATGAATCCAGGGGTGTCGGCCATGGGGATGGTGATTCTCTGTCCGAGCTCCTGAACAAATGCGAAGAAAGACTAAATAACAAATCCAAAATTGCGAAAAGATGAGGAGAGCCTAGAAGACTTACTTCGGAAACGAAGGCCATGGTAGCTGTGGGTGCTGCCATTAGAACTTGGGGGTCAGTGTGGTCGATGGAGGACGTGAGCAAGTCACCAAAGTGTAATGGGATGCGCCTAGAGGTGGCACGAGCAAGGTCGCCAGAGTGTGCTGGAAGATGATTCGCTGAAAAGGAAACCCTTTTCGCCTGGAAGAAGAAAATGCAGCGGAAGAGATGAGTATATGTGGGATGGCTCAGGAGAAGGGTAAATATGGAATTTTTACCACGCCATCTATGCTAATTTCGAAAAGAGCGGTTGCCTGCGGGCGCTCTGTTTGAAAAAAATGCAATCATCAAGGAGAAGATTTTGGGAGCAAAGAAGGTTTTGCTGTATTTATTGTTGCGTCTCTTCCGGAGGAAGGAATTGGAGTTGAGAAAATTTCAGAGCAAAAGATATGTTTCACTTCAAAACTAGGGGGCATGTATTGACGTCGGTTTTTGACACGTGTCAGGGTCGGCTTCAAGAGGAGAAGAAAGTGGCCGATACGATTAAACAAGAGGCTATGGCTAGAAGAATCGGCCGATAAAGCTACAGTGTTTTGGCCGATTAGCCGATGAGATCGATGGGGACTAGTTGATTGGAAGCCAGAACAGCTTGGCCGATATGGGCCTGAATGGGTCAAAGCGGTAACAAGATGAAGACAGGATTGGCCCATAGAGGATTGAATGGTGTTCGACTCCGATACGAGTTGTATCCGTATGTAAATATTTGTTACTTTGAATAAGAGATAGAATATTGAGTCGTAGTCGGTTAGGAAATGACTTGTAACAGGGTATAAATAGGTGCCTCGTGAGGCTTGTAAAACAATCAACAAACAACAATACAAATCTACTTTTCTATGCAACTTTATTTCCAAGTCGGTGACTTCGCCATACCTTTTTATTTCACGAGTTCGTGCGAGTTGGCAGGGCTGCATCAACGTGATCTCCGGCCAATTTGTAAGTTCCACGTTTTGAGTAATATCTAAGCTTTAACTTCAGACGCATCGCTGTTGTTTCTTTTAGATTTATTCACTAGTTATCGATATTTGCTAGAATTATAGGTCTTGCCTGTTATTTTAGTTTTTATCACCAGTTATCCACCTTGAGGCACGAGTTGTCGGCTATATCATTACATTATTTATTATCATACAGCCGATTAGATCTGTATCAGGTGTTGTCTCTGTAGCATTATTTAGGTTACTCTAATAGTTTCTTTTACATTTGCTACGTGATTATCGGCTGTTTTATAGCCGATTATCCTTATATTGAAATCGGCCAACCCGCTGATACATCCTTTGGAGTAGATCGGAACTTCAGCCGATCGAATCTCTGGAATTTGATATATTTCCTTTCTTGTCAATCAACAGGTCAGATTGACTAGCACGTCGTGTGAAACGCACCAGGACGACAACCCGAATAGGAGTTAAGCAGATTCTCCCGGGTTTTGTGCTTGACGCAAGAGTCGGGACCACTGTCCGACTTTTTGCGTCAACACCCGCTCCTGGTGACGGTTATTGAGTTTTCCATGGAGGTCACGACAGTCGCGGGGATTGCTGTGGAGGTCGTGGTCACATTGTCAACTGGGTCGGCTGTGGCGTTCGCCGTCTCCTCTTCCGTCGCGGCGACAGTTGTCGCGGTGGTGGTTATCTGATCGGCGATCCTTGTCGTCAGGGTGGTGGTCGTTGCTTTGGAACTGCTCCATCTCCTCCTCTAGAATGGGTTCTAGCCGACCTCCCCTGCGATGGTCGTGATCAGCTTGGCTGCGATCGGATCTACTCTGAGTAGATCGGCTTCGGGAGTGCCGGGTAGATGTAGTTATGGAGTGTGACGACCGGCTTCTTGAGCGTGCTGGGGCCTGGGCCCTCTCCTTGATCTGAGTATTGGCGACACGGATGCTCGGCCGAATTCGCTGCAGTTGCTCCGAGTCCAAGAGGTTCTCTAGGTCGGTGAAAACAGCCCCCAGGTTGGCCCGGGGTGTGGCGAAGACGCCGTGATCATTTTGCTCAAAGTCGTTCTGGGGGTTGTGTGCCCGCATGGGGTTAGGGCACCTGCGCCGACCTCCTGCGTCACCTTGGTCAACATTGTCACCGTCGTTAGGTTGCGCTAGCAGGATGGGTGGTGCGTCGGTCGCTGCGGAAGCGGTGGGTAGCTGACGAGCTTGCTCGGCTCGTTCCTGCTGGCGTCGGACCGCACGATCATGGTTCCTATTGTTACGGCCTTCCTCGTGGGAGTAAGTTTCCCCATCTTGTGGAGGTTCGTCGTTGGAGACGAAGACTTCCTGATCTGGCGAGGTGAAGCTTCCATCCTCGCCCTCGCCATAGGAGTTTGGAGTTAAGGCAAAGCGAGGGACCTGGAACTCAACGTAGTCCGAAAACTGGGTGGGTCATCATATTGGATCTGGAACGACTGCGCGAGTTTTTCTTGGAAAAACACGACATCCAAGTTCTTGAGGCCAAAAGGGGCACAAGAAGGGCCCTGGCTCGACCTCCCAGAGCGTAGAGCTGACTCGGATAGGTTAATGCATTCAACAATGGTGCTGCTGATGCGATCTAGCCCCGTGATTAGATCAGAGGGCATGGGCGGGTGGGTTGCCGCAAGGATGTGTGGGACCCTCTTTGTGAGAGAAAGGTCGCCGACCTGCTGGATGATCGGAGCGATGATCCTTGGGTGGAGACCTTGTGTGCCAACGCAGATTCGACAGAGGCCGAGCTGGCGGTGGACGCCGAGTCGGCGATGGAGGCGGTGGAGTCTGAGTCCACCGGCATACTTCTAAAGCGGAGCTAGATCGGATTGACAAGGAAGTCCTTCATGCTCTCGGAAAAGATGACGTCGGGGCGAGATGCCATTGAGCTCGCTGGGGAGGATCTCACAATCACCACTACCTGGCGCGCCAACTGTCAGATTTAGTGATCAGCAGTCCATTAGGGGTTACCTAAGTGGTAGATTTGTAGGCGTGGGAGATCCTAAGACCAAGAAGTTGAATGGTAACACAAGGGGCGCAAGGTTTAGACAGGTTCGAGCCTCCGGAGAGTAATACCCTACGTCCTGTGTTCTAATAGATTGTATTGCTGGTCGCAGGTGCGAAAAATTCACGTGCTCTCGGAGGGCGCCCCTGGCCGCTTTATATAGGCTGACGACCTAAGATTACATTTATATAGGCTGACGACCTAGGATTACAATCGGATAGGATGTAATCCTAGTCGGTTGTTAAAAGGAAATCAATCTGAATCAGTTTACAACAAGTATCCCGAGATATCCGAGCAGAATCCGTTCATTCGGCCTCCAAGCTTGTGCACCACGCGTCTTCATGCCTTGCCCCTCACGTCATGGTTGGGTGGGGCCCACTTGTCAGGTCAGTTAATATCCTAGTTGGTGGGGACCCGTGGTACCCTTATTCCTCATCGATGCATATTTTTTCAAACATTTAGAAGTTATAATTGTAACATGTTTAAACCACAGTTGCAACATTATAAAAAATATATTATTTTTAAAAAAATATCATTAAAATAAATAGAATTAATTAATTTGATTAAAAAGGTGCAACGTGCAAATCATCTGTCAAAATATTTAGAATAAATTTTTGCAACATCCTAATATAGTTGGCACAACGCCATCATATATTTCAACCATCCTGAAATACAGCCACGGTAACGTACGACTCATTGAAAAATATTGAAATAATTATTGCAACAACATCGCATACCTATCGCAATGAAATAAACTTGAAAAATTTCACCATAACATCCATCCTTATGATTGAAGTGTCTCTCCCACTACAACATTATTGCATGCCTATCGTAATAAAAGTACGTGCAAAATATTCCCACCGCATCATGATCAATGGGGTTGGGCGTCTGATTTTTAGTTGGGGCATCGGATGCTCTACACCAAGCATTACATATCTTTATTATATTACTAGCATAGGGGCACGAGGTGCGACACGCACGCGTTTAAAAAATTAAAAGCATAATTTACATTTTACTTTGACAAAACAGAGTAGCACTGATATATTTATTTACAGCAATATGTATTTATTGATATTTTGGTAAATTTGGATTTAGAACCATAAACTGCAGGTGAATTTATCAGTAATAGCTTGTGATAATCAAAACCGAAGCTAAATGTGTATCTTCATGCCCTCTTGTAAAGCAAGATTAGATAAAACAGACAAGCATTTGCCCATTTCTTTCCGACTGCTGAGTTTTTTTTACAAAAAATTATGTTCTGAGCGAGCTTAAAACGCTTGCCCATTTCTTTCCAACTGATGTTGCGGGACCCAAGTGCTGGAGCTTATCTCAGAGCAACTTCAAGAGGCTGCTAATATTACCTCCAATACTTTTTTTAGGAAAAAAGAGAAAAAACAAACTCCAACAATCCATCCAAACTTTCCCCAATTTTTTAGCAACGCTAAAAAACAGCCTACCACCGCGTATATTTTAGTGTTATTATTCCTCCCCCAATTCTGATTCCCGCACGCTCGCGCGTCCCTTCCGATGGGCCCAATACGATGATGTAGCCTGTTTTAAAATATTGGGGGCTATTTATTAGCGATATGCTGTGGATTGATATGTTTTTTGGGAAATTTTTTTGGAAGAACCCCCAATATATAGTTTTGGGGAAGAATTTTTTGGAGTACTCTTGGAGTTGCTCTCAGCCAAGAGCTGCACGCACAGGCCACCTCCTCTCCTCGTTTCTCTCATCCTACTCGTTTCTTCCTCTTTTCACCGTTACTTATTTTTCCCTCAGCGGAGCTAGCAATGCATGCACTCCCTGCTAGGAGATGGTGGCCCGGGTCACCAGTCAACACTCCCGGGCGCCGCCGGTGAGCTTGAGCATGACGTTGAGAGGGAAAGGAGGCAGCTTCTCTTCCCCCTTCTCTTCTTCTGATCTTCTCATGGCCTCATGGGGCATCTTTCTCTCTCGGCTTCTTAAATCCAGCGAGCGTAGCGGCATGGCTGCGAGCAGCGAGCAGCGGTGGTGGCACCGTTGCGAGCGCGGTTCCTGCACAGATCGAATGGCGGGCCGAGCGACGCGCGGCAGCTGTCGCACGGAGAGCTACGACGAAGCTCACACGCGTCGGCATTGAGCCCACGCGACGTCCTCACTCGCAGCAGTACCAGGCTTAACAGAGCAGGGCCGGTCGAGCGGTCGGCTGGCCTAGCAGAAGTTAGCAGGAGCGGGGCGGCGCATACTACCAACTGAGCGGTAGGCGTGGTCGACATCTTTGGCTGGCAGAGAAGCAAGGCTGGCAGAGAAGCAAGGAGCAAGCCGGCGGAGCGGCGCGATGCGAGCCGAGCGGGCGGCGCGTGTGTCCAGCGGCGGGGATTAGCGGCCGCATGATTTCATTTTGTTTTCAGCAAGCAAGCCAATTCTCGCTCGCGCGACGGAGTTGCCCGAGGACTGGGGGGCGACCATCGCAGCGGATGCTGCTCAGCCTCGGTGGCCACTACCGCCGTCCCTCCCCCTCCCGCCGCGCCGCGGACCAAGGGCGCCCGTCCCCCTCATGCACCTGTTCGTCGATTGGAAGGATGTGTCCTATCCTCTCTGGCGAGAGAATAGGTGAGAAATATTTTCAATTATTTTTGATATACGATTTAGACATGTAAAACTACCTCATATTGCGCGTACAATAAATGTTAACGGTGCAGGTGTTCTGATTAATCAGCAAGCAACCGGTCGAGCTAATCGCTGTCGTGCCGAGAGTATACGTGGAAAACTTGGGCACGAAAGTCAGCTACTACCATGTACCAACTAATCCACCACTTTGGGAACGTCTACAAGACCGCGACACAAGCTTATTAGCTTAATACACTTTGGGTTAGTCTCCCCCAAAGGAGCAGCCAAGCCACGAAGACAAGTGCGTTAGGTTGAAAACGGACGGACGGGATAAATCTTCCATCCCGTTTTCCACATCTAACCTGCCTATTTTCATATTTATAGGGGGGTGTTTGAAGCACTCCACTCCAAATTTTTGAGCTCCACTCCACCAACTCCACCACATTGCAGCTCCACTCCACCAACTCCAGAAAAATACCAGAGCTGTCCACATGTTTGGCAAAGTGCACAGATCCAGCTCCGGAAACAGAAGATCTTGCTGTGTTAAAGTTTCATTATACCCATGTGAATGGGTGCCCACTTTGTCAGTCTCTTTTAGTTCACCCTCTGTTCTCCCTCTCTTCTTCCTTTGCTGCTAGGCAATGGGAAAGGCCAGCGCGCATTGCGAAGCAGAGGCGTGGCGGGCACGGCCAGGGGGCGGCCGGCGGGCCCCGTTGGCGGGCGTTGCCAAGGGGCGGCATGTTGTGTGTTGTGTCACTGGGGTCGGGATGTGCACG
>NC_028452.1:19161235-19166825 GCF_000263155.2 Setaria italica
GCATCAGGGGCCCGCCGCCGCCTCCACCCGGCCGGCTCTGGCAGGCGAAGGAGGCATCAGGGGCCCGCCGCCGCCTCTGAGCTCGACGCGGGCGCGCTCAGCGCGGAGCTCCGCGGCTGGCGCGCGGCGCTGGAGGCCTGGGCCGAGTCGCAGCGTGCGTACACGGCGGCGCTCTGGGGCTGGGCGCGGAGCTGCGTCAAGGACGGCGAGGACATGCCGCACCTGATCGTGGGGTGGGCGCGCGTGGTGGAGTCTGTGGACGTGGACGCGGCGGCCAGGGCCGTGGACGCCGTCGCGGCGGAGGCGGCCGCCATCGCGACGGCCGCGAAACGGCAGCGCGGCGGCGGCGAGGAGTGGTTCAACGAGGAGGAGGCGAAGAAGATGGTCTGCCAAGGGATCACCGCCGCGCTGGCCGCCATCGCGGAGGCCGGCGGCTTGGCCGTCGTTGCGTACGACGAGCTGGTGCTGGAGATGGAGATGGAAGGGAGGGAGCGGGAGACGGAGATGGCAGGAAGGGACGAGGAATCGATCCAAAACTAAAATCCTGCGGTTGTGAACCTGCAAGACGTGCAAAGGATCTGTAAATGTATATGTACAGAACTCACAAATCACAATTACAAAAGCAATTAGGAGTATGAGAGCTTACCTGAACTCACAATTACTCTCTGTTCATCAGAAGAATCAGAAGGTAACAGGGTAATCTAATCCATCAGAACACCTACTGCAATCAGATTAGAAACATATAATGACATGATATCTCATCACAGTACTAATTATGCTTCGGAGTTCAGTCTCTTAGACCCTTAGCACATACTATAATCATATATGAGTAGCTAGTTAGCCACTCAGTTCTAGTATTACAGAACTAGGCAATATAGCGACCGAGACGGGGACTCTGAAAAACTCAAGTCCGTTCAGTTCACAACTCCAGCCAACACAGCAATGGCAGCTGACATACACTTGCAGGTCGTAGTACCGTGCATATATATAGATACGCATACAGGGCAGGAGCTGCCATCGGCGTGCGAACTCCAGGCTCCGGCTTCGGCTCCTCTTCACTTGGACAGGCCGCCGTCCCACGGCCAGACGTCGACGCCGGGGCCGCCGCAGCTCGTCACCTCGCTGGCGATCCGGTTCTCGAGGCTCTCGAGGCTGGCGATGCTCTGCAGCGGCGAGTTCTGCACCTGCTCCGTCGGGGACAGCCCCGCGAAGCACGGGTCGTCGCCGGCGAAGTCCAGGCCGGACAGCACGTCGGGGCCCCGGCACGCCTGCCGCGGGTTGAGCACAGCAGTCGGGCGGCCAGCGCGGCAGGGCGGGCGGGCGGCGGCGGGCGGCGCGGGGTGCGGCGGCGGGCGGCACGGGGTGCGGCGGCTGAGGAGCGGGGGCGGGCGGCGCGGCGAGCGGCGGGCGACGCGACGGGCGGCGGGCGGCGGCGACGGGCGGCGCAGCGGGCGGGAGCGGCGCGGCAGGCAGGCCGGCCGGCGCGACGGGAGCGTCTCCTTTTTTATTTCGCGAACCGTTACGTTGTGTAACGAGTGGCAGTAGTGGGTAAATACCCACCAACTCCACGAGGAGGTCTGTAAAGAGG
The DNA here is from genome assembly GCF_000263155.2 of Setaria italica. Classification (NCBI taxonomy): domain Eukaryota; kingdom Viridiplantae; phylum Streptophyta; class Magnoliopsida; order Poales; family Poaceae; genus Setaria; species Setaria italica. The sequence continues at coordinate 19,162,824 of NC_028452.1, forward strand.
ATTTTTGGAGCACCTCTTGAGGTACTCCACCAAAAACGTGGATCTACCTTGCTGGAGCCGAACGCGTTTGGCTGCGATTTTTTAGGAGTTGGTGGAGTGGAGTGATTTTTGGTGAAGTGAAGTGCTCCCAAACACCCCCTAGATAAATCCGGAAATAGGACAGGAACCAGGAGAGGGTCTATCCCGCATGTTTTTGTAGGATCCCCTTTTTAACTAGGATGGACCGTATTTATCCCGTATTTAATAAATCCAGGATAGATTTAATATGCATTAGCATGTACTTAGCTCTAGTTCAATTTCTCTTATAGCCCAAGAGGTCATACCACATATTTCATGAAAGATCCCGTTCATCCCGTTCCCACTCCTATTCCCAACTATTCCGAACCTGATCCCGTTTTCGATGATAAAATGTGATAACGAAAATGGGAGAGGGGTTTTCCGCCCGTTCAGTTCTGTTTTCATCCCTTGCCTGGCCCCCAAAGGAGCAGCCGAGCCAAACCAAAGGAATCCGGTCAGTGCGTCGCCGCGTCAGCATATCGAACAGCAGACGACGCCCACAAAAAAACACGCGCAGCGCACCAAGATCCGGGGTGCAAGAACACCAAAAGCAGCAGGCACCTTTCTTCGCTCCGCGCCCGCCCGCCGGCGCCTCCACGCAGCTGCGGCCGCCGGCACCGGCAGAGCCCGAGGCCGCGCGCCGCAGCGGCGGCGACCAGGGACAGGGCACGTGAAGCCCCGTGCCGTCTCGGACGCTGAACAGAGGGCCCCCGGCGGGTTGGCCGGCTGGGTCACTCCCTCGGTGGCAGAGAGCGCGGCGGGGAGGTACGTGCAGCGAGCGCGGGACCACCACGTCCCGCGCCCGCGGGCCGGTCAGCCGGCGCGTGATGAGATCTGGATCGCGCGAGTCGCGACATGAGGGCCGTATGGGTGTGGGGCCGTGCGCTGTCGCGGGTACACGCTAATCGTGCCAGCTCCACCGTTGATCCCATCTAACAACCCGCCTTCATTTTTGGCTTGCTACCTGTGCCAGTTTTTTCTGCTATGGGGCACCCCGGGGTGTGTACCCGTTTCAACGATGAAGATCTATCAAGTTATTTTTTTTAGAAAAAAGATATATCAGGTTGGGTAGAAACACAAATAGAAACGGACTCGCAGTATAATCTATAGCACCTTCAGTCTTTGCTTGCCCCACATCAAGAACACGACGTTCGGCGAGTAAAACTAGCTGTATAGTTTCTTCCTTCCTTTACTTTAGCTTTTTGTTTGTACAAGTATCGGGCTGTTTGTACAAGTATCGGGCACGAATGGATCGCTGCAACGCTATATGGCTGCTCCCTATCTTCCTGAATTTATCCTTGCACAAAGCTAAAATGGGTTAACTTCACGTATTTTAGTGTCGAATCTATTTTTGGTTGGAACTGGCATTTAATTTTAATTAATTATTTAACTAAAGTATCCATTTCAATCCCAACTCGAAAAGTCGTCCCAATTGTTGTTGAAGATGAACGCTTTCAAATACACAAAGCACTACTCCTTACCTTCCTGAGTTTATCCTCACACAAAACTAAAACAGGTTAACTTCACATATTTTAGTATCCAATCTATTTTTAGCTGGAACTGGCATTTAATTTTAATTGATTATTTAACTAAAGTATCCATTCTAATCCCAACTCGAAAAATCGTCCCAATTGTTGTTGAAGATGAACGCTTTCAAATAAACAAAGCATAGGGATTTCAACTTGGATCTAATGCCCCTTAAACGCTAAAATGTTCTCTCTATAAGTCAGATTCAGTCTTTATTCCTATCAAAGTTAGTTATTTCCTTGATTCTTTTCTTTTTCGTGCATAACCTTTCCCAAACTTATCGGAAAATGGTAACTTTTCCATGGTCACTATTTGGACGTCTCCTTTTAACCTATATCCATAAAAGGTGTCATCAAGACTCTCTTTTTAAAACGAAATGACACCAAGACTTTCACCTCACTATCAATCGTGATGCGTCGACTACAATCATAAGTTCGTTTGCCATTGTTTGAAAAAAAAAAGTTTTTGTCGGTAGAAATAAATTGGACAAAGATGACGAGACAGATGTTTATCCAAGTCTTTTTCACATCACACAAAACTGTGCATTGCCAATCACAAACGTGTGCACATCATATGTACGCCCAGCACAGATGTAAGCGAATCATACCATGGTCCATGGAAAACCTTTCCATCTTTTAATCACGCTTCGACTTCGAATCTCCATCTCCAGGCTCCAGTTACACTTGTCCCCTCCCCTCTCGTCTCAGCCTCTCTCCCCTCCCTCCAACCCCGCACACACCACTCACACATCCTCCAGGTGAACAAGCACAAAATTCGAACACGAAAATCCAAAAAATCCGATCTCTACCTCCATTTCCAAATCATCACCTGGGCCCGCCCCAAATGCGCCAGCCTCGCGCCGCCACCACCGCGCGCCGTCGATGACTCCCGCCCCTCCGAACGCTGGCGGCGACCTCTTCGCCGCCAACCTCACGGGCGCGCTCCTCGCCGTCGCCTCCTCCGCCTTCATAGGCGTCAGCTTCATCGTCAAGAAGAAGGGCCTCCGCCGCGCCGGCGCTGCCGGCACCCGCGCAGGTACCCACGTCCCCTCTCTGTCACCGGCAACCAAAAGGCGCCTCCTTTTTTCTCTCGTTTTCGTTATTTCTGTTACAATCATGGGCAGCGCTCGAATCCCTTCTTCGTTTCGATTTTTAGGCGTTCATTTTAGTCCACGTGACGAACGATGTTGAAAAGTCGCTGCTTTCATGGCCAATTCGTTGCAATCATGCGAAATTGGTTTTGGTGATGGAAATTGCAGGTGTTGGGGGCTATGGATACCTCCTGGAGCCATTGTGGTGGGTTGGGATGGTTACCAGTACGTTCCTGATTCCGTTGGTTAGCTCGTTCTTCACAGCATATAACAGAAATAATTGACATGCTTGGAACTTCGCAGTGTTGATTGGTGAGATTGCTAATTTCGTGGCCTACATGTTTGCGCCAGCTGTTCTGGTCACCCCACTTGGTGCGCTCAGCATAATTGTCAGGTAGGATTGTGATGGTTGCTAAATGACCTTGTTGTGTTCTGTCTGGAGAGCAGAGATGGTTAATTTCGTGGATTGATTTAGTTTTGATTGGACATGCGCATGTGTGGTGATCTCTGCGGAGCAGTGCTGTTCTAGCCCATTTCATCCTGAATGAGAAGCTGCAGCGGATGGGTGTGTTGGGTTGTGTGCTCTGTATAGTCGGGTCAACCGTAATCATCCTCCATGCACCCGAAGAAGAGACGCCAAGCTCTGTGGCGCAGATCTGGCACTTGGCAACACAACCTGGTATTCCCTCTGATCTTACGGAGTATATTGTTTTATACATCGACTTGTTAAAACAAGTACACTTTGGCCAAAACATTATATCTGTATGTTTGTAAATCCTAATAAAAAATGTTTGTCAAGTTATACCTGTTTGCATAATTTCATATGATTCTATCTAAATTTTGTAACGAAATACATACGGCCAAGCTTTTTGTAAAGAAACTCATAGTCAAATGAAAAAAGTTCGACCGATGCATTATGGGATAATATGTTGCCCTATATATCAACCCTATAATCATCAGTCACCAAAACTGACCAGTTGAGTTTTCATGTGCATCGTGTAATGTCTCCCCTTCCTTTCTGCAGCCTTTCTTTGTTATGCGGCCTCTGCATTGGTGATCTCAATGATATTGATGCTGCACTGTGCACCCCGCTATGGCCAGACCAATATAGTGGTTTATGTCGGCATTTGCTCAGTGATAGGATCTTTGACGGTAAATGATGTTCATTGGCATACACCTTTGATACCAACTTTGTTTTGGTTTTCATGGAGTGTTTCATTGCCTTTTTTTTGCTAGGTAATGAGCATCAAGGCGGTAGGCATTGCTATCAAGCTTACAATTGAGGGTATAAACCAGGCTGGCTATTTCCAAACTTGGTTGTTCGCGAC
>NC_028452.1:19167005-19203210 GCF_000263155.2 Setaria italica
AGCGAACGGTGAGGGCTCCCTTAACCAGGCAGTCATACGGGAACTTGGTGATTTTCTGTATTCTGATTCTTTAGAAAATTAAAAAATATCAATGTTTTTTCTTGGATGGGTATTGACAGTTATCCATCCACTTCTCTATTTAGATTAGGAAACAAAATCTAAATCTCTTATCAGAAGTGACACCATAGTAACTTACTGTTTTTCTTTTACAAACTACAGATTTGTACACTCCTCTTCCCCCAATATATTGGCATATCCAAGGCAACAGCGAAACAGGAGGGAAACAGAAAGAGGATGATTTACTCTCTGGCGACTTCATTACTGTGGTGCGACAAGACTACTTTGTCTAGAAACCTTCCAGGATGCTCAAATACCATGAAAGGATCCTACTTATGCTCAGTGTTCTGTGGCTTTCCCACCTTGCATGGTTCATCATTGAGAAACTCATGATGCTTCCTATGCTCATTGTCGTCTCAAGACAGCCTTCCTTCGGTCGGTTGACCGATCTGAGTAATTGCTAAGTTTTGTAGAAATGGTAGGATTTGTTAATGTTCCAGTTTGAACACTGGGCAGCTGGGCCGATGCCTTGTAGTAAGATATAAGCAATCTGTCTTCGAGCCTGCTGGTATGAGCAAGGTTTTGCTGCCAGTTCATCAAGGCGGTGCAGCCAGATATGTTGTGTGTGGCCTCAACCGTCTGAAAGGTTCTAGCTAGTCTTGACAGTTTTTGGCAGATGTATTTATGTTGTACAGTCTAATGTAAATGTATGAACTAGAGCTAACAGAATCTGCGCATATATTCTGAGGCAAACTTTGGGGGTGTTTGGATACACCCCACTAAAATTTAGCACATGTCACATCAGATGTTTGGATGCTAATTAGAAGTATTAAATATAAGCTAATTACAAAACTAATTGCACAGATAGAGTCTAATTCGCGAGATGAATCTATTAAGCCTAATTAGTCCATGATTTGACAATGTGGTGCTACATTAACCATTTGTTAATGACGGATTAATTAGGCTTAATAGATTCATCTCGCGAATTAGCATAGGGTTCTGCAATTAGTTTTGTAATTAGCTTATATTTAATACTTCTAATTAGCATCCAAACATCTGATGTGACATGTGCTAAATTTTAGTGGGGTGTATCCAAACAATCGAGCTTATCTAAGGGGGTATTTGGATCTTTAGTCCTGACTAAAATTTATGTCACATCAAATATTCGGAGACTAATTAGGAGGACTAAACATGAGCTAATTATAAAACTAATTTCACAGATGAAGGCTAATTCACGAGATGAATCTATTAAGCCTAATTAATCCATCATTAGCACATGTTTACTGTAACATCACATTGTCAAATCCTGGACTAATTAGGCTTAATAGATTCGTCTTGCAAATTAGTCTCCATCTATGCAATTGGTTTTGTAATTAGCTTATGTTTAATACTCCTAATTAGTATCTAAATATTCGATGTGACATGAATTTTAGGAGGTGCTAAAGAAACAAACACCCCCTAAGTATCCAAACAGTCGAGCTTATTTTGGTCACATTGCTGAGCTTTTCTGTTAGTTGTTGCAGCGTTACGTTGCACCTGACAAATGAAACTGTCGTGGCTTTCAGGTTCAAGAGTCATGTGATGTGATGCACTGATGCAAGATATCAAAACGTGACGAATCAGGCTCGGTGGAGCTCGACTCGAGTTTATGTCGAGCTGAAGCCTAAGCTCCTCGGCTCGTTCGAGCTTGGCTCGTTGACAGCCAGCCGTAACATCCATCGGCGCCGTTAACTAAAGCCCACCCGTTTCGGCTATCCCCTCACTCCCTTCTCTCTCCCTCGCAATGGCAGCCTCGGCCGCACCCACCACCTCCTTCCCGCCGGCGCCGGCGCCGGCGCGGGGGCTGGCGAGGATCAAGACGGCGCCTTTACCCTTCGGCACGTTTCCTCGCCGAGTGCTTCTCAGGGCGGCCGGCGAATCCGCCATGGTTCGTGTACTATCCCCGGCTCTGTATTGCCTGATTTATCCACTCCCATTTGTTCTTGCTTTTCCTCCTCCTCTTGTTCTGTTGCTTTGATTCGATTCTTGTGTTTGATGTTTATTAGTGTTAGATGAATCAGAGGGCAGGTGGAGGAACGCCGGCCCCTATCTTGGGTACCAGGCGGATGCGTGTTGAATCAATTGATAGTTGGAAAAGCCCCAACTGTAGCATACAAATAGGTGTACACAGATCACAGTCCGTAACTCAAGGAGCTATATTTGGTAGCCTATAATTACATGCCAATCTATTCTCAATGAGTTCCTAAAGGCCTGGACTGTTCTCTGTATACACGGTTTGTTACACAAGGTAAGATACGCACAGCAGATTCTTCTAGAACTCTTTCATCTAACATCCTCCCTCAATCACAGCCGAGATAGGTTGAGATTGAACTTGAATTGTTCCAGAGACCGAACTGGCAATGGCTTGGTGAAACCGTCTGCAACTTGATCACCTGAAGATATAAAATCAATATCCAGAAGTCTTCTAGTTACTCGTTCTCTGACAAAATGATAATCCACTTCTATGTGTTTAGTCCTAGCATGAAAAACTGGGTTTGCTGACAAGTACTTTGCACCAATATTATCACACCATAGTTTAGCTGCTCTTGGGCAATTAATCTTGAGTTCATATAGTAAAATCTGGATCCACATCACCTCAGCAGTAGCATTGGCAATTGCTTTGTATTCAGACTCAGTACTAGACCTTGATACAGTGGGTTGTTTCCTTGAACTCCAGGATACTAAGTTTGATCCTAGAAAGATAGCAAAACCACCTGTAGATCGTCTGTCATCTATATTACCAGCCCAGTCTGCATCAGAAAAGGCACTCACCAAGGTAGATTGTGACTTATGTATTCTTAGTCCCAGCCGTGTACAATACTTTATATATCTCAAAATCCTCTTTACTGCTTCCCAATGCACAGTAGTTGGTGAGTGTAAGAACTGGCAGACTTTGGTAACAGCAAATGAAATATCAGGTCTAGTAAGAGTAAGGTATTGCAATGCTCCTACAACACTTCTATAGTTAGTTGCATCTCTTGGACCGAGAGGAGTACCTTCATATAAGGACAATTTCTCACTTGATGCCATAGGTGTAGTAACAGGTTTACATTCGGCCATATTAACTCTCTTAAGCAAGTCTGTAGCATATTTCTCTTGAGTTAGAATAATTCCATCCCGTACCTTATTCACCTCAATGCCCAGAAAATAGTGAAGCTCCCCTAGATCTTTAAGTGCAAATTCTGCTTTTAGATCTTGTAACAGGGCTGCCGTGGCCTTTTCTGTAGAGCTAGCTACAATGATGTCATCCACATAAACTAGAACAAACATAGTGACGTCACCTTTGTTATAAAAGAATAAAGAAGTATCAGCCTTTGATGCCTGAAATCCCAGCTTCATCAATTTAGCACTTAGACGTGAATACCAGGCTCGAGGAGCTTGTTTAAGACCATAGAGAGCTTTGTCCAACTTACAAACATATTTGGGTCTGGTAGAGTCTTCAAAGCCTGGTGGTTGCTGCATATACACCTCTTCATCTAAATAACCATGCAAGAAGGCATTTTGAACATCAAGTTGCTTCAGACTCCAGCCTCGAGAAACAGCAATAGACAGAATAATTCTTATGGTTGCCGCCTTTACTACAGGACTGAAAGTATCCTCATAATCAATACCATATTGCTGTTTAAATCCCTTAGCAACCAGCCTTGCTTTATATCTATCCAGACTACCATCAGCTTTCCTCTTAACTTTGTATACCCATTTGCATCCTATTATATTCATGCCTTTTTGAGGAGGAACTAAATGCCATGTTTTATTCTTCATAAGAGCATCATGTTCTAATTGCATAGCTTGCTTCCAATCGTCATTTGCTAAGGCTTCATCAAGACTGTTGGGTTCACCAGTACTAGCAAGGAGGCCATACCTAACAGTTCCGTCAGTGTAGACTTTGGGACGCCGGATGCCATGTTGTAACCTAGTTCTTGGCGATGAAGGACCGGCTGCAGGCGATGACACAGAGGATCCCAGCGAATCACCGTGCGCAGAATCTAGTGGAGCAGAGAGTCCGGGCTGACGTTGTCCCCCCTCGGTCGCATGTGCGGCCGGTGCAGTCTGTGTTCGTTGCGTGTCGCTGCCAGACAGGGCCTCCGTCACCCTTGAAGGCAGCAACAAGCCAGACTCAACTCCCGAAGACGATGCGACCGTTGGTGCCGCAGCAGCAGGAGGCAAATCCTCCTCGTGCTCAGTGACCGGAGGCAGCGTGATGTTAGCTGCACCGGCGAGCTCTTCTGAGTTGTTGTCTTCAGAATTTTGCGCCAAGTTTTCTTCCTGCTCATCAGACAACTCAGTAATATGGTTAGATGAAACATTAGCATATGGGTTAGCCACAGATTCACCCCTAAAGAAGGAACTTGGGACCCAAACTTTTGGTGGTAGTTGAATAACTTTAGCACGTAACTTTGCTCCAGCATTAGGATTGAGGTGGGAAAAAGGATATACTGTCTCATCAAAGATCACGTCACGTGAGACATAGATACGTCCCGAGGCAACATCTAAACACTTGAAACCCTTGTGGAGGACGCTATATCCTAAGAAAACACACTGTTTCGATCGGAATTGGAGTTTGTGAGAATTATAGGGTCGTAGGTGAGGCCAACATGCACATCCAAAAGTGCGCATGGATGAGTAGTCAGGTTTCTGGTTGGAGAGGCGCTCAAGGGGAGTTGTGAAGTGAATGACACGGCTAGGTAGGCGATTAATAAGATGTACGGCAGCAATGAAAGCCTCATCCCAATACTTGAGAGGCATGGAGGCATATGAGAGGAGAGAAAGGCCAACTTCAACGATATGGCGATGTTTACGTTCTGCGTCGCCATTTTGTTGATGTGTATGAGGGCAAGACACGTGATGCACGATGCCAATTTTAGTAAAAAAGGAATTAAGTCTCTCATATTCTCCCCAATCACTCTGCACAGCAAGGATTTTCTTATTGAACTGTCGTTCTACCATGGCTTGAAAATCTTGAAACTTATGGAAAACATCAGACTTGTGCTTAATAAGATAGATCCAGGTAAATTTGCTAAAATCATCAATGAAGCTTACATAATAGCGATATCTCCCTACAGACTCAATGGCAGGGCCCCATACATCGGAGAAGATGAGCTCCAAAGGAGAACTAGACTTACTATCAGATCTAGTGTAGGGGAGTTGATGGCTCTTTGCCTGTTGACAGGCATCACAAACTGAAGAACTAGATGCCTCACCTAACAAAGGGAGTTTATTCCTACTGATAACTTGCTTCACTATAGCTAAAGAAGGATGACCCAAACGACTATGCCACCGTGAGAAGGGAACTTTGGTGGCGATGTAGGCGTTTTTATTGGATGGTGCTGGGAAAGGGTAAAGACCATGGCGACACTCCCCTTCAAGAATGACCTTCTTCGTGTCCTGATCCTTTACCAAAAAATAATTCGGGTGAAATTCAAGAAAAGCATTGTTATCAGTGGCAAGACGATGAACGGAAATAAGATTTTTTTGAGCTTCTGGAACATGGAGAATATTTCGTAGATGAATATCATGATTACTAGGGGTGTGAATAGTGGCATGCCCAATATGACTAATGTTCATACCTGAACCGCTTGCGGTGTGGATCTGATCCGTGCCGTAGTACTTGTCACGGATGTGCAGCTTCTCAAGTTCTCCGGTGATGTGGTCGGATGCTCCAGTGTCGGTGTACCAGGTAGAATCTACCGGTGCACGATTAGCAGCAGCAACAAGTCTTCTGTCGGGGACGAAGTCTTCCTCGAAGCGATGCCAACATTCAGCAGCGGTGTGATTTGGCTTGAAGCACACCTGGCAGAGCGACTTGTCGTTGGCGGTGTTGTAGAGGTTGCGCTGATTATAGTTGCTGCTGTTGCCGCCACGGTTGTAGCCACCATGGCGCCCACCATTGCAGGTGGAGGAACGCCGGCCCCTATCTTGGGTACCAGGCGGATGCGTGTTGAATCAATTGATAGTTGGAAAAGCCCCAACTGTAGCATACAAATAGGTGTACACAGATCACAGTCCGTAACTCAAGGAGCTATATTTGGTAGCCTATAATTACATGCCAATCTATTCTCAATGAGTTCCTAAAGGCCTGGACTGTTCTCTGTATACACGGTTTGTTACACAAGGTAAGATACGCACAGCAGATTCTTCTAGAACTCTTTCATCTAACAATTAGTTGCCGGCCTCCTCGCATTTGGAGATATTCGTTTGCATTCTGCAGCTCTATTGTGGGCGTGCTGGTTGCAATGGAACGGTTGCAATTGTCTCTGTTCCATGCGCTCCCGCGTATTCTACAGAGAAAAGATATAACCCTTGTGATGTATGCTGCCAAGTTGAGAATCCAACAACGAATAACCCTAGAAAAACTCCGTGATTGCATACGCGTGTTTTGTCGAAGTATTGGTTCCAGAGTCAGTGTCTTTACTACTTGGTCTTAGTTATGCAGTTGTGTGCAGGGTTCCAGAGATCGCTGAAAACATGCCTGTTCCTTCTAGTAATCTTTTTTTAATTAATAGAGAATAAATCCGAAAGCAAAACCTAAACGGGCAAGGTTTTTGGCCAAAAATAGTTGGGTGATATCTTTCAGTTACCATCCAACTGTCGACTAACAAATACTTCAGCTTCAGTCTTGGACGGTTTGTGAACTGCCTGTGAAAGCATCATGATCATCATTACTTTATATAAGAGCTCCATTTAGAAAATAATGATGGCTTCTCATTTATGGTACTGTTTACCGCAATTATAAGTTGGATTAGGCACATTCATTGGTACCAGTCTGATGTTCAGATACACTGTTTCATTTTCTCATGCTATGGTGCATTATTAGGTTGCTGGCGACACATTGCTTGGTTTATATGAGAAAGAGAGATTAGGTCTCTCACACTATGCAGACGAGGAGTTTGAAGAAGAGAGATACTGGGAAACCTTGGATGCTGATTTGCGCTACTGGACCAGATCCCTGCGTCCAGTGCAGGTATAGGTGTGCATTAGTGGAATCAATTAAACCGGCATATCTACTCAGCATCATATGCGTTGTAGAATTAGCTAATGTTCATTTTTTGTCGTTCAATTGGCACTTTGCAGTGGTATCCTGGTCATATTGCAAAAACAGAGAAAGAATTGAAGGAACAGTTGAGGCTTATGGATGTTGTCATAGAAATCCGTGATGCTAGGATTCCCTTGTCCACCAGCCACCCTAAGGTTAATGCTTTTGGTGATTGCTCGTATTTATCTGTACAAAACACCAACTTGAGATGTTACTAAAGTTATGCTGTGTGTGATCAGATGGACTCCTGGCTAGGCAACCGGAGAAGGATCATAGTCTTGAATCGCGAGGATATGATCTCAACTGAGGACAGGAATGCATGGGCTACTTACTTTGCTAATCACGGCAACAAAGTTGTGTTCGCCAATGGGCAGCTGGGCATGGTAAGATAGCCTCGTTCAGTTTTGGCAGCTAACTGATCAGGCCTTTCTGGTTGATTACCTTATGCATGTGCCATTCATTTGACATCATTTTCTTTGCTGGTGTTCAGGGTACAATGAAATTAGGTAGGATGGCAAAATCGGTAGCATCTGGTGTGAACACAAAGCGAAAGGAAAAGGGACTACTTCCTCGTCCGGTAATCCAACTGATATCTTGTTGGTTTTATTGTTTTCATTGGCTCATTTAATTACTCTGTTTGTGAAGATTAGTATGTCATAGGACTTGTTTGAGGCGTCATAGAATTTGCATGTTATGTTCAAACTCCAAACTATTAGCATAATACTGTGAAGCCTCTAGGCCATTTCCTTTTGATTACAGTAACTCGCTTTTTTATACATTCATTCATAATTTTTTTGGGAACTTCTTTGAAAATAAAAAATATGTTGATTATTCAAAATATAATGATCAACCATGACATGTTTACTTTGCAACTTGTTTCTATTGTGCCTTGAAAGGTTCGAGCTGGAATAGTTGGATATCCAAATGTTGGTAAATCTTCCTTGATTAATCGCTTGCTAAAACGAAGAATGTGCCCAGCAGCACCGAGACCAGGTGTCACAAGAGAGCTGAAGTAAGCTATGTAGTTGCATAAGTGTAATTTTACATTGTGTACCCATACAAACAATCCTGTATTTGCATCATTCGGTTTCTAACATTTGAAACTCTGAACAGGTGGGTTCGTTTCGGAACAGACCTAGAGTTGCTAGATTCACCTGGAATTTTGCCTATGCGAATTAGTGACCAGACAGCTGCAATTAAGCTTGCTATATGTGATGATATTGGAGAAAGATCGTATGATTTCCCTGATGTGGCGGCGATTCTTGTACAAATGTTGATAAGACACCCGGCAGTAGGTCTGTTTTCTGATAAGCTAATAATTATCGTATTATATTTGAGCTGATAGTAATACTCCATCTACTTTTTATATGTTTTTATTTTGCACATGTCTTCAAATCATCGCTGATGGGCTTACATTGAACAGGTTCTGAAGCATTTCGAAGGCGATATAGGATTGATGTAGACGACGACTGCGGTAAAACGTATGCTCTGATTGATCCTCTCTAGCTCTTTTCAACATGGACCTAGAAGTTAAAGTCGATGTTCTGATGGCATGCTCAACAAATTGCAGGTTTGTTACAAAGCTCTCCGTTCACTTGTTCAATGGAGATGCAAATCAAGCAGCTTTCCGCATATTGTCAGACTACAGGAAAGGCAAATTTGGTTGGGTGGCGCTGGAGAGACCTCCGACCTAGCAATGGAGACATTAGATAATTTTAGATGCTAGAGATGTACTTGTTCATAGTACAACACAATGTAATGCTCTTCGTGGCACCATTATAGGACAGTTTTTCCTGCACTTGTACGAGGAATTGAAGAATAGATGTCCATCTAAAGACGCAACGCATCATTAATGCTGCTGCTGTTATTACGCAGTCCAAAGAAACCGTGCTGATTTGTATAATCACTTGACTGAGCTCACTATGCAACGTTAGTTTAAGAAGCGAAAGCGGGTTGCAACGATGCATTTTTAGTTGCTTGTGTGCACTTCTGGATGATCCATTAAATTGGGGTACTGAAGTTTAAGTTTTGGGCTCCGACAATAGGTATCCATCTATAGTTTATTACTTGCTTAAATTTCTGTTTCCAAAAGTAAGACTGCAGTTCATACAACCTATAAGTTTCCATATGGGCATTGGAACCATTCCTGCCAAGTGGCCATGAAAATTTAGAACATCTAGATACTTTTACCCCCTCTTTTTAAAAAATTGGACTTTCCATTTCTTGTACAGGTAGAAACGACAGATAATTTTTACAACATGTTTTCCTATCACGATGCCATCTTTGCTACCACCAGTTTCTCAGCTCCAATTTGACACTGTTAGTTCCTCACCAGAGTCTCTGACGGGCGGCCTGCTGATACATACTATTTTTTTACATCCCTGCTGGCGCTTTCAAGATAGCAGACGACTGCATAAATTTCAGGTTTATGTTTCAGTTAGCTTCGATGCTCATTATATTTTTAGATCATCAAGCCTGTCGATTAGATCCAAAGCTTTGGTCCTGTCAATCTCGAAGTCAATAACTGGAAACATGGAAGACCTCCTAACTGGAAGAATGTCTTTCCTGTTGCCACTGGCTGGAGAGTGGCTATTGCTCTTGCTCAGCCTACTCTGTTTGCTGTAACTTGACGTTGTGTCAAACTCTTGACTTTTGCTTATTCCAGGGACAAATTTCCTGTACTTAACATCCCTTAGCATATCCTGATCCTCTTGTGTCAGAATTGGTGACGAATTGTTCGTTTTGCCTTCCAACAGTGTGATTGTGGCACCCTTTTTTGTTGGTGAGCTCATGGGAGATTTGATGGGAGACCTTAGACCTCCATGGCCATTTCTTGATTTACATATAAGATGATGAAGCCACACGACAAGCTCCAGGATAAGCACATCAGCCTTCTCCTTCTCAGCATGATACAATGTCTCGATTCGGGTCGTGTCCATTTGCCCTGATATCTTGCAGTTTAACTCAGATCTGCATCAGAAACGAGGTTGTCAGAGATAAATCATACTTTCATCAATTTCTATTTACATCACTGAGAAACTTCAGTTTATCAGATATCTATTTAGGATGAATGTACAGATGCTAACCCTGTATTTGCCCACTCTCCAACCCAACCGAAGCCATGGTATGCCCTGGTATGAACAAGTAACCACATTCTAAGTATGATATAAGTAAGCATTGCAGTTGTAAATAGTCAGATAATAGGTGATTAGGAAAGATTAAATTACTTAGTTGTGTTACTAGCAAAAGGGACAAGCCATCGCAGAGTTTTCTCCATTTCAGCTTTGATCTGAGGAGCTGTAAGCTGCATTCATTTAGCAGAAATGTTCAGGTGGATAGCATGGCATAGTGATTCATACTGTTCGATCATAGTAATAGTAATTAGTTAATTTGAGACTCTAGCCTGGCATACCTCCTCCTTGAGTTCAAAAGATTGTAGCTTAGAACGGAGAGCAGATTTGACAGTAGGTGGCAAACCATGATATAAGGTATCCCTTGCATTTGTAGGCATTGCACATGATCGAGAAACCTACCAATTGATCAATCCTTGTTAAGATATCGTAAAGAAACTAAAGTTGAAGTAACTGTCCCATGAGAAGACTTTTCACGGCAGGCTGTGATGCCAATTTATAACATAAACTACAGTGTCCTTGTAAAAATAGTCCTCATTTTCCGACAGTCTTGAAGCATGAAATGGGACTTGATTAAAGACTTATTGCATTGATAGCCCACAATATGGTTGATGTATGAAGGTCGAGAAGATTATCTTCTAATCATGAAAGTAGTTCAGTAAGACTCTAGAAGAGTATGTGCACTTACAAGATTATCGATCTGATTGATGATATTCGCATAATGCAACGCAAGGCCTGCTGGTCCCAATCTATTATAATGTTTGGCAGGTTCTTGCGGCTCTTCGCTGTCTACAGTCAGATAGATGCAAGAAACTCTAGATCATTGTCACAACTAAAAAGGTGGTACACAACAAGAATCATGCAGTCCTTTGAGAAGAATCATTTTTGACTTCAGTAACATACCAGGACAAACTGAAAGAATAATTAAGGTTGTCCTACCATGCATGCAACTAAGACGTGTTTTACCCAGAGAGGACGCCGGGGGGGGGGGGGGGTTCATTAAAACAAGATAAACAATAAACAAATAAAATATCTAAAAAACATAAGAAGTATCTACGGAGTAGGTAAAAGAGACATGCATTCTGATTTTTGAATCAGTCGATCCAAGAACTTGCAGGCATGATAGACTTAACCAAATACATTAGAATGCATTCTCAGTTTTCATAATTTATATGGGGTTACCAGGGTAAATCTGTTATGACAAAGTAAACATAATAAATATACCCCAGACAAAGCAAATATGTTTCTTCAAACCACCACACTCAAGAAACACTAGCAGTCAAAAGCAGTTCAAACTGTGCTACAACGATAAGTAGGATTCATAAAGATTATACCAGCACGACCGAAGGTGTTATGTATCTCCAAATGTAAGAAGTGAACAATGTCTACAAGCTTTTCCATCACCTGGGAAGAAAAAAAAAAATACTATTTAAACCTTGGAATAAGATGATAGAGAAGGATGCTTGGAATAAGATTAGTGGTAATCAATATCCTAAAACTGCCTTCCCTTGCCATCACTTGATAATATGATAGATTTTTAACAAAGGCACCTCATACCAACCTCTTCCAAATTCTTGGACCAAAGTGACCTCTTTTTCAAATTTTTAACATGCTTACTCTGACCCTTCACTTCCTGCTTCAGTATATCCAGACTGTCTCCTGCAAATAAATCACAAGTTGTTTTATAATTCATTAAAAGCTAAAACTATGTTTGGAGATCATATTATCCAGTCAATAATATCCATTCTTATTGACTGGTTAATCAAATGAAATAGGTCCTGTCCAAGAAATCCTTGAGATGTATCATGAGAGTTTTATTTGTTACCTACTCATACTCGGGGTACCGTACATGAGTTTTTTTTACTGCAGCCAGGCTATATTTAATGCAGCATTACAGGTCATAAACATAACTGACCTCTTGAACTCAAGCCATCATGCTCTTTCTGTTTAAGACGGTAATCAGCTTCAAACCTATCCAAAGCATGAAATTCATGATATAATTCCTGAGAGCAAAAGTGAATTAGCAGAGAAGTCAGTAATAAGAAGACAGGCAAATGCCAAAAAACAAAAGCACAACTTCGTCAATGATGCTAGGGATTCCTTATTCAAATAATGCAATTATACTATCCCTAGCCTATACAGAGCAATACAGGTATCCACGACAGCATTTTGCATCATTTTGATTACTACTTTGTGTCATAATACATTGTTGCAAATCTCAAAAGTTATATGTTATGAAAGTTTCATAGTGAATATAAAAGCTTCATCTGGCAAAACTAGATAAATCTTCGTCTATTGATGATCAAAACTTAGCTGTCTGACTGTCTCACTCCACATTATAGATTGACCAACATTTTGAAACTGCAAGAAAATAGAGCATACAGTGCATGGATACTGCTATTGGCAGTAAATGCTATCCTGGCAACAAACTTTCGAGGAACCAAAGAAATTTGGTCAGATGGCACCAAAACTAAGTGTTGAGAACTCTAACTGCCAAAGAGAATGCAATATTTTGTCAACTGTCTAGCCAAGACAGAGTCTTAAACTATTTATCAGTTTGACTACAATACAGAAGCAGCCAAAATGGCATTGTATGTAATGCAAATAAGTCATCGACCACAACAACAACAAATCCATTTAGTCCCAAGCAAGTTCAGGTCGACTAGCAATTAAGTCACTGAAGCTAAATAAATCTGAGCATCCTTACAGCTGTGCATTGGACGCAGGTGACCAATTTCTGCATTACTGATTCTGCATCTTCTTTCAGGTGATTTTGTGGTGTTCGTTCTGATGCCAACCTAAAGGAATTTAAACTGAATTACAAGTTAGTAGCCTAAAGTAAACACATCCACAAATGCAGGTGCTGGGGGAAAAAGTGTACTTTTCAAAGTAGCGGTCCAAGTGGTGCCACTGAGGATCCTTGCAACGGTTTCCAAAGCGGACAACCTCTTTTGTGAATACTTCTAACTCTTCCCTGTAGAAATTAACATATTAAGGAATAAGGACTTGAATTCAACATATAAGGGAAATGTGAAGTGCAGTTTTTTCCATATATATCTGGCAGGGTAGTGAATGACAAGCACGAAGATATTAGGATACATGATATGAAGTGCAGATGAGCACAAACCTTTTGTCAGCAGCTGCCATCTTGAGTAATTCATCAGTATCTTTGGATATAAGGTGTTGAACACCTTCTGAATGAAACACTACTTCTGTGAGATGCTTTATGCTAGGCTCTGACAGAGAACGCATCAGATTGGAGCCTCTAACTATAGTATTTGCCACCTCAAAAGCCAACATAGATATTTTGTTTCCCTTTGCTGCATTACTTGACACAAAACCACTACTAGAATTTAAACTTGTCATGCTACTGCCAAGTGTGTCTAGAACCTCCACTGCTTTCTCAAGCCCAACAGTGCTAGCTCTACCTAAAATTGAGCTCACTTCTGAAACCTGTTTCAGTAAAAAAACAAATATGAATGGCAGAGAAGCCTATCTAACAATTTCCACCATAAACACAGCATTCAACCTAGACTGAGGTATAGAACCATCGGGTCATAGAAAAGGATAATTGGAGTGCATGTAGCTGCCAAAATATAATAGCATAGACGAGTGAGCTAGCGCATGGTAAACCATTTAACTATAAGTTGTTTTACAGAACATTAATGACTAAATTTCTTTTGCCAGGATGCCAATAAGCACTCAATAAGCATATTACCTTAATAAGACATACAGAATAGCATGATCACTACAAGAAAAATTCCAAATTGAAATGATAGAGAAGAATATAGATACTGAACAAATAGTGAGTTATGTCCGCAATATATAACAGTATCATGATTAGAATTATTTGGTTGCTATGTACCGTAGGGACACTGTACCTATATCACTGAAATCTAGCAAAATACTAAGAATCACTTGGAACAACTATTACTTTACAAAACATGCGATGTTATTGCTGCCTGATTCAAGTTAAACGTAGATCAAACAAGAAGCGCAAGAATTCCTCAAACCTTGGCAGCGCCAGCTTTTGCCTTGCCCAAACCAGCCCTCTGCGACAGCGACCTGGTCAGCTGCGGCGAGGCCCTGGACCCCGCGTCGCCGCCGGCGTTATGCCCGCCACGAAAAGCAAGCCCAGGCACGACGCTCTCCATGAACGAGAAAGACTGCTGCTGCTCTTCCAGCCGTTTTGCCGCCGCAGCCGCCTCTCCGGACACCGGCGGCTTCTCCACCTCCAACACCGCCCCTGGCTCATGATCGGCAACCTGGTTCCGGCCAAGCGTGGTGTCGCTCGGCGACTTGTCTACGGCTGAAACCTTCGAGCAGAGGCCTCCCATCCCCTTTCCCCAAACGAATACCCTGATCCCCCACCTTGTCTTAATCCGATTTCTTGCCGCCGGCGGAGCCAGGGACGGAGTCCATCCAAGAATGCTTGGGCTTTACTGGCAAGGAAAGAAGGAATCGATCCAAGTCCGGATGGATCTGCACACCCGCTTTAGTACACGGGAGGAGGGGGACGACTGCGAGAGAAGAATTCGAGGTAGCGTGCTCCAGTGGAAGCAGACTAGAGATGTGTCCGGCGGCGGCGACCCCGGTCAGGGGAAGAGGGGATTTTCCCCTTTTTTCTCTCTTTTTTTATGCTGATGGCGGGAGGTGGGAGGAGGCTGCGACGCCCCGGATGCCGGTGAGGTGCTGGAGGCCGGGGAAATGAATTCGGGCTGGGGCTGGAGGTGGAGGAAGAACCAGTGAAAGTCGAGTGAGAGTCACTAAATGCTGCAGTAGTCTAAAAATGATTTTTACCATTAAGGTTTCATTTATTTTAGGTACAATTATCCGTAGAATGCATCTGTTTCACATCTAACAAGTAAATTTGCAAAAAAAAAGATTATAAGAAATGGCATCTCCTTTGTCATGGTTTCATACTACGGCATTTTTCTAATCCTTGAAAATCTTCAAGATTATGTAACCGTACGCAAGGAGCGAACAAAGTCATATAACTTTTATTGCTAGAGCTAGATGTGGAACAGTAATTGAGATTCCTACAGCATCAGTTATCTCATCAACAGCTATAAAATTGTCGTTATTGCTTAATTGTAATGGTCGACATCCTGCCTGCGTACATACGCAGGTATTTCCAAATATATTGTTATGTTCAAAGGTACACCTGAACTTCTTGTTGGGTGATCCAACATCCAACCAGGGATTGATGGATTGATGTTAAGGTGATACAAAAATATCCAACCAAGGTTATGATGGATTTCTTAATTGATGGATTGATGGTTCTTTACTATAATATCTCTACAACAAGTGAAATTTTAGAAGGATTGCAACAAATATCACCAATCCCAATGAGATCCTGATGTGGTATTTTTTCTTCCTGGAATCATCATGTATTTTGTAACCGTTTGTGGGAACCAAAATGTAGTTGCTTAGCTTATTGCTAGAGCTAGATACAGAACACTATCCGAGATTCTAGTTATTTCTAGAGCTAAGTGCGGAACAATATCCGAGATTCCTTCAAAATATGTTTCCGTTAGCAATATGCTCACAGATTTGCCATCCTTGCTTAATTGTACTCCCACTGTTCCAAATTGTAGATCATTTTAACTTTTCTAGATATATAAATTTTGCTATGTATCCAGATATAATGTATATTTAGATGCATAGAAAAATCATGTATATAGAAAATTCAAAACGACCACACACAAAACCATTTGCAAATACATCATTGTGGTTGGAGGTGATCGTGATTCTTGGTGCACTGTGAATTTTCAATTTTTCTAATCCAAACTTTGTGTTGTTAGACAACCCAACACACAACCAGGATTGATTTTTCTCTTTTGCATATGTTAACACAATCAAGAAGGGGAAAAATAAAAGCATAAATAGATATGAATAGTTCTTTTACCGGTGATTCTATATGACAAGTGAATTTTAGCAAAGATTATAAGAAACACATATCTCCCAAGATCTTACTACGGTATTTTCCTGTCCTTTAATACTGGAGCCTTTATGTGTTTTATGACGGCTTATTAGGACTATAACGCTGTTGCTTATTAGCTATGGCTAGAGCTAGGCATGGAGGAACGCCACCCTCAACTTATGCTATCCATCAATGTCAAAAAATCGCTGCTATTGCTTACTAGTTGTATGGAATCACAATATCCCTCACAACACTCGGTCAACAGATGGAGAATGATATGTTGCCATAGCGCGTGCGGTGACATCTAAGGGGGTGTTTGGATACGAGGTGCTAAACTTTAACAGTGTCACATCGGATGTTTGGATGCTAATTAGGAGAACTAAACATGAGCTAATTATAAAATTAATTGCAGAACCCTGTGCTAATTCGCGAGACGAATCTATTAAGCCTAATTAATCCACCATTAGCAAATGGTTACTGTAGCACCACATTGTCAAATCATGGACTAATTAGGCTTAATAGATTCGTCTCGCGAATTACACTCCAACTGTGCAATTAGTTTTGTAATTATTTTATATTTAATACTTCTAATTAGCATCCAAACATCCGATATGACGAGTGTTAAACTTTAACATGTTGGAGCCGAACAGACCCTAACTGTGATAGATTCAGAACAACGAGAAGTTACCAGAGTGGAGGAAAGAGGTCAGATGGAGGCGGGAGGCTTGGATGGGAAGTTCGTCGGAGTCATTGACGGAGATATGTCAACACGGCGTTGGAATGTTGGACAGGGAAAGAAGAAGAAGAAAAAAAACAGAGAAGCGCGTGAGTATCCAGCCATTTTATCCCTCATTCACTAGGGGAAAGAAGTTATTTAGGCAAAGGCAACAAGAAGTCGGTAATCATTCTGTCTTGGTTGCTACACCGGCAAACATTTTACGCTTGTCATACAAGCGTGCGTTTAATTTCCTAGCGCGGTAGATCAGCGTAACTACATCATTCAGTTTTCAGTGATCCCTCACTGTTTTATCATTAAGCTAACAGGCTCCCTGTTTTTTGATTAAGCTAACATGACACGAGTCATACGTGAACTTGTTTAATAATTCTACTCCCCTGCACATGTGAGTTCACACGGTGGCTTCCTCCGACCCCCGAGGACCGCGATCACCACGTGACTGTTTGAACGTGCCAGTCATCCATCCATCAGGCACGGTGAATGCGAGGAGGTGCATGCACATCGGACATCTCGCTGCTGTGCAGGTAGCGCAGAGCAACAACCACTTTGCTGCCTCGGATCTCGACGCAGACGGCAGACCCCCGGCTAGGGCAGCAGCCAGTAGGCTACTTTTTGTGTCCGTGGAAAGCAGCAACATCGTCGAAGAATATTCACCTTTCGAGGTGAAAAAAAGGGTGACAAAAAACAAGCCGGTGACCTTTCGCGGCGACAAGGTCAGTGGCACTACGCCCGTCTCCTCACCGGTCTTTTCTTTCCTTGCACTTTTTGTACTGCTTTACTTTTACTTTTCTTGCGTGGACTGTTTTTTTCGTTTACTTAACCCCTTCCCCTTGCCGCTTGTTGAGATTGTCAACAGCGGCGCGATGGTGGCTTATCTTGCATGCAATGCGTACCTGATTGCTATGCTACCAGTCGCTTCTGAAACACAAACACATGGAATCTATCAAAAGGATCAGCATGTGCTGGAACCGTCCAAATTAAACCGGCTTAAGTACACTTAACCATCCTTGAAACAACTAGTCAGGTCAACGTGCACTTAAAACGGTGTAATCTGACAGTCTGTCGGGCCAAGTCCGATTCTACCACTGATCCCTTCGATCGAACCCATATGCACAGAGCTCCCGCGACGGTGAGAGCAGATGATACAACAAAACATTTGATAACAACATAGAGTACTCATTAACCGAGTACCAAATAAGTACACACAAGTTTTGGAACAAGTTTGAAGTTCGCAGCGGATTACAAGTCAGAGTTGGAAATAAAATAGCTACAGCGGAAGTCTAAGCGATACGATGACAACAGGTACATAGTGACATGGGTAGCCCGTCCTCATGTCATCCGTCCGAGTACTCCTTCACCCGAGTACGCTTACGCCGAGTCTAGAGACCACTTTACTGACCACCCCTTGGGTAGAGGACGACCGTCCCAGGGTTGACCAGCAACTAGCTCAAACAAGTAAGCACTAAGCCCTGAAAAACATCAACAAGCAAGGCTGAGTATACTAATACTCAGCAAGACTTAACCGACCAGGGACTATACTCAGCCGACTTCTAGTATGTAAGGTTTTTTGGCTGAGGGGCTTATTTTGCCAACAAAAGCAACTAGGGGTGGATCCTTACTAACCTCCATTTACAGTTGAACTAAATTACTTTAGGTGAGCAACTTTGTAAAACTTTTTCAAGGTAAGGTAAACAAGTAGCGAGATAACAACTTAACGGAGCATGTTTCCACTTCTTTCATTCCACTTCTTACTACGATGTGATGAAGAGATCAAGGTTCTCTTAAATGAGAGCGGTGGCGAATCGATTCGATTTAAAACCTTGCAAGGTGGACCTATACACCCGGCATATGACTTGCCCTATCAAGCAACATATGACAAACGGTTCCCTTAAAGAACGAGGGCATTTGAGAACCGTTGCGCCCCTCGAGTACCAATCCCCACCGGTACCTCCTAGGGCCTGCCATGAGTTATAAACTAGTACACGAATAGGGATTAGGACGAACTCAAACTACTATCACGCAATAAGGTACTAGGCTTTACCAATTTCAAATACCTCTTACTTTCGGCAGGTGCATTGTACAGTTCAAACTTGATCAGCATGGCCACAACGAACATGCCTTAATCGACACGGGCGGAGTGTAACCAACATTCCAGACTTTCTTTTCTTTCTATCTCCGCCCGGTCTCCAATTCTTCCATCTTTCAATTCTAGTTCCGAGTAGTTTTTCCTTGAACCGAGAGGTCCTATTTCTCGCGAGTGACAGGAGATCACTTGACTTTTATTGCTCCTGATTAAGCATGGCACTACTCGTCCTGCACATACTAGTATTTGAGCCTGGAATCCTAAGGATCATGCAACTAAGGTTTCATTCAACTCCTAGAACTTAATGCAGTAAAAAATTAGTACTCATAAGACATGGTAGTTTTAAAATTAGGGGTTATGCTCCGGGGCTTGCCTTTGGAATCAGCCTTGGGCTCTTCCGTACTCTGGTGCAGTCCTTGTGGCGCTCCCTCTGAAGAGGCTTCGAGCTGCTTACTCTCAGACACGGCCACCAACTCGTAGAGACCGTCCACTAACGGATTGTCTACATGACAATGCATATGTATGAGTTGAAGGAAACATAATATACATGCACAACATGCGATTTGAAAAGTGCAACAACCTAAAATACCGGATTAGAAACCACAAAAACACCAAGACTATGCGCAACTCAACCGCCTACTGATTACCCTTGAACAAACGACAGAAGGGTCCTTCGAGTACTTGGATGACTACTCTGACTACCTTCTCTGTACTCTAGCACGACCTTAGACTACTCACGGCCCTCAGAAAACAACTCGGTTGGTACCCAATCAACTATAAGCGGCCTTGAAACAACTTAGACATACTTCTCTGACTACTCGTGGATCTGAAACTACTCGGAACACGTCTGGCGGTGCTCGCACACAGGCGCCGTCGTGGGACTCTCGACTACCCGAAAAACCTAGAAAACGCAACACCTCAATGAGAGCTTACCCAAAGACTCTATTTTGGAGAAGAAGAGGCTGGAAAGGGTGGAGTGAGAGGGTGATGGCACCGTCAACACTTCACTTCTTGGCCCCAGAAACTTTGGCGGCGGCCCGTGAGGTTGGAGACTAACTGGGAGTGTCGGCGAGGTGGGGGTGACGGTGAATCGAAAGTTTGGAACATAGCTTTTGAGCGTAGCTGGTGGAAGAAGAGTTCGTTCGACTTTCTTGTTCTAGCTCTTGGCCAAGGAAGAGTGGAGGGGGTGAAAGGGAGCGGAAGAGTGAGGCCTGCTCAGGCAGGAGCTATTTACAGGGAACGGTTACCCATTTGCTCTGGTAGTCCGCGGTGGTGTCAAGCGCGTGCGGGGCGGGGTCAGCGCTACAGTGGAGGAGCAGTGGCGTGCAGAGGCATGGGCAATGGAGTTGTTGGCGATAGGACGAGGCGGAACTGTAACGCCCGTAAAATTTACTAACTCAAATCACCCGCTAAAAATTTGTTTCAAAATCTTTCAACTGTTGAGTTCATGAAAATCTCTTCCTTCCCGGCAACCCCGCCGTCCCGGCACCCAACGTTGTGAGTCATCTTTTTGTGTCCCCCGCAAATTTCACCGCGTGCCCATCTCATCCGTCGCGCGTGCGCGACCAATTCCGCATTTTGCGTCGGCTCTCCCTCTCTCTTCTTCTTTTTTTTCCTTTCCCCTTTTCTCTTTTCCTTTTCTTCTTTTCTTCCTTCTCTTTCTTCTCTCTTCCTTCTTCCTCCCTTTTCCTTCTCTCCTTCCTTTCCTTCCTAGCGCACCCTTCCTGGCGCCTGGCGCCTGGCGCTAGCACCGCTCGCCCGGCCGCCAGCGCCTGCGCCCAGCCCCGCGCCGTGCCTGGCCGCCCTCGCACCGCTGCCCGCGCCGAGCCGCTCACTTGGCCACCCGTGTCCCATCGCCGGCCACCAGTCGTCGCCCACTACCGCACGCCACGCCGGTCGTCATCCCTGTACTCCTCGTCGACCGAGCCGGCCCCCACCACGCCATCCACTCGGAGCTCCGCTCCGGCACGCCACCGGTTGGGATTCTCGGCCTCCATTGAAGGCCGCCGGCCATCGAGCCCTCGCCACCCCCTGTGCGCCGCTCGCCCCACCCCCTTCCGCCGGATATAAAAGCCACCCAAGGCCGGCCTCCTCTTCCCCCACCAAGAGCTCGCCGCCCCTCCCTACTCCCCTACGTGCTGCCCCAACCTCTGTTCGAGCCACCTCCCTGCCCGCCGCCAGCGCCCCATCTCCGGTCACCATCCGCCCGAGGTGAGGCCTCAAATGGGATCCCCTCATCCTCTTCTACCTCCGCCACCACTTGGCTCGTCGCCGGCGAGGTCCGGCCGGCCGGCCCGCCCACCGGTTTCCCCTCCTCTCCCATCTTCCTGTCACGATCCAAGGAAGAAGAAGGCCTCAATTTCGATCTAACCCCCTGGTTTCCCCTATTTGCAAACCGACCCTCCCACCTCTCTCAAAAAAATCTCACGGATACGCCCTTCCACCTTTCAAAAATAATTACAAATAGGTCCCTGGTTCTCGCAGTTTAGCCCTAAACCTTATTTTAAGCCCCTAAATGGTCCGTTAACTCGTCATTTCGTGCGCCAAACTCCCTCCAATTGAGCCCAAATTCGACCACGGCCTCCTCCCATATACTTCCGCTAAGGCATATCCAAATTTCATGAAAATACTCCTTCCTTCAGATTTCCGTTCGCATTCTCTGTTCGTAGCTCAATGGGTAAAATTTTAATTTTTCTTTTATTTATTGTGTGCTCGATTGTGTGTGCCGTAGATTGCAGAGTACCCGAGGAGGAGCACGAGGAGGAGTTTGACCATGAGCTCGAGCTCGAGGACTAGTACCACAAGCAGGAACTCCCAGAAGGCTTTGAGAATGGCAAGTCCAATCTCACCCTTTGATGCATATTTATCCTAAATTTTCAAACACCACCTATTGGCCTGTTTTACAAATTGCATATTGTTTTACCGAAGAAACATGATTGGATAGCCACCCCTTGATTGCTATGATTATTCCTTGCTTGTCCTATAATTATCTCTAAATATGACTTGCTCTATTTGGATGATAATTACTGCTAGAATGCTTAGGATCTTGTTACTCTTTTCAACCATGACTACAATGTGTTTTGTTAAGGAATAAAGGAGTGAGTGTTTTAAAAAGGGAAAATGGGTTTTCGGGAATGAAGGAAAGAAATGCTTAGATGGGATGGATGGGTGTTTCTTGTGTGAGATGCCAATAATTTGGGCTCCTACCTTTGTGGTTGAGCAAGGTTGAGAGATATCCATCTTGTCACAAATTAAGGACCGAGTTGATGTGTTATCTTGCCTAACCCAACCATCGTGCAACCACTTGACCGTTGTATGTGGCAACGGCTTAGCATAAATCCTACTAGCTAGTCTACTAGTCACCAGGAGAGCTGGTGAGCAGCGGGAGACTATGGAAAAGGAGTAAGATCTTTGTGACTTAGGTCCCGATTAAGACCTCATTGGTAGGTCATTAACCCCCTGGTTACTTTCGCGTTGGCTAGTCAGACTTAGCTAAGGTGGGTAATGGCTTTGTTAGGATCTGCACCGGCACTAAGATGATCGTGCTATGGTACCCTACTTGTGGGAAAAGTGTACAACCTCTGCAGAGTTAAAACCTATCCGGGTAGCCGTGTCCACAGCATTGGACGAGTTACGACTTGGTCACATAACTAGCACTTGGAGATGGATGGTTTTTATGGCGTGTGTTGGATTTTGGAAGTGTCCGGCAGTTGTGCTATGAGCTATGACGGACGGGGAGTCTGATAGCACTAAAATTTGGATCCTTTGTGTAGGATCAACCCCTTTTAATGTTTCGGTTACTAAAGAAAATGCTTTGCGAAAACTCTCTTGAAAGTGAACCCTTGCATGTGTTGAAAATCTAGCTTTACTGCAAATGAACCTCACCCTTATCCATGTTATATTCTGTGGATACTCTTGCTTGTATCCCCCTCCGTGGATGGGGTTGGACTTGTTGAGTACTTTCGTACTCACCCTTGTTTTGTTGCTTCAGAGGAAGACCCGGACTACGTCGCCGAGGATTTCGAGTAGGAGGTCGTTTCCACACCCAACGCTGCCTATGGTGTTGGCCTTTGCAGGATGCTTCCACTGACGCTTAGTTCCGATTGCAGCCCGGAGTCCGACTGGACTGCAACTTGGATCTGTATCGTTGTTGGTTTAGTTCTTCTTTGGGTGTGGCTTGCCCGCCTGCTCCTTCGGGAGTTGTACGGTTTTTGAACCATCTGTTGAACAAATGTGTTATCAACCTCCTAGGACTAATATTTGTATCACATTTAGTCTCTACTTATGTGGGGAAACTTCAGGAACGGCCTGCGGTTTCAGTCAAGCGAGCGCTGACTTTCGGCACTGGACGGAACGATGCGCGACGCGGTGTCCATCGGGCGGAACCCATCGGTCCGAACAGAGGATTCCAAAGAAGATAGAAATAAGGGCGGATGATAGGTAGGGTCACGATTTTGGAAAAACCTCAGAATCAAAACTCGAGTCGGGAGAACAACTAACAAAAATTTGAGAACCCCATTTTCTTAACAAGAAAAGAAATGTATGAAATGCCATGATGCTCATTTTGCTTAAGTGAAGTTGTTTAACCCTAACTTAACACCTGGGGTGTTACACGGTCTCAACAAGGGCCGGACCATAATATTATATAATTTTGAACTAAAAATAGATAGGGCTGAGTTGTATTGTGAAGGAATCATGAGAGCCATGATCCATTATCACCCCTAGCACATGGTCGGTTTTGTTGTGCGATTAGCGTTCGAAACGGCTGGAAACGATGGTAATTAGGCCGGGGCATGGTTCCAAGAAGGATCACATGCCGTCGAACTAAAACGTTGATGGATAAAGTGAGATAGCGACGGCACAACTCTTCAACTCATGACTCTTCTCATTGATCTTGGATAGTTTCTGCAAATGTTTTTGATCAGATGTAGAAGATTTCACCTCATGACTCTTCTCATTGGTGTCAGCGTTTCGTACCGCCAACTAGTGATTGTACACCGCGCTCTCCTTACTTCCGATGGCTAGAACACAAGAGATAAGGAATTATGCTGATTTGGGAAGATCCCTATGTCCAGCTTCAGTAGGAGTCATGTTCCTTGGATCAAGTATATTGGACTTACATCGGGATGCTTGCAAGCAAGCGTTCGTGCGATGCATGGGTGCGTGGGTATCAATGTCTGTGAGAGAGCGAGAGAGAAGGACCGGGTGACAATGTTTGGACAAGGAGGGGGTTCCCCGACCTCAGAGCTTCTGAGGGAATCGGGGATTCGCTCAGAAGGTTATTAATGCGGGTGCTGCTTGGTTTTTGTCGCTTGACGTTGTCAGGAGATCCCTCCTGGACCCCTGGTCTTTCCGCAGACTCATGCTGGTGCGTAGCCAAGACCGGTCCGTCCAGTGCCTCACATGACGTGGAATCCCGGGCCTTGCTCAGGGCTCCGTCCCATCCTGTCTCCATTCACGTGGGTCTGTCGACGCATTGAGACTCGCAATGCTTCCATCCGGCTGGCACCCCTTTCTTGCTGTAACGAGCCTCATGGTCTCATGCGGCTTAGCCTTGTGCCCGGGCTATAAAGCCCGCGCCATGCATTGTCCAGAGCACCGCTCGTTACTTCCAAAACCTTCGTGTGTGGATAGTTAGATGAGGCCAATGAGAGGGCATGCCTTTCCCTTCTGGACTAGCTACTGTGCAGCTTGCCCCTAGTGCTAGAAGAATGTCAGTGAGCAGCTAAGTGTTTTTGGGAGGAGCGGTGGCCCTTTCTTCTCCATTGCCGGTCATGCTCCAAGATCCTCGTGGATCCAATGGGCTTGATTGGCAACAACCAGGAACAACACCGGTTTCCGTCGGAAATCGTTGGGGAGCTCTACTGCCCCCAGCTAGCTCCTTGTGGGACCAGCGGGCGCGTCAGAGGCCACCACGGCTCTGCTTCTGAGCTAGTTGGGTACAACTATGGCCCCCTCTTGCTTCATTGGGAGGCTTTGAGAGCGGTCGTGGTTTGCTCTCTTGCCAGGGGAGATTGTGGCATCGCCTGCTGGAGTTGAAAGTGCTCTCATCCTCGGAACCACCTATGCGTTAGTGGACCCCAAGGTGCTGGTGCTACAAGAAGATCAGCGACATGAGCGCCTGCTGCTTCGTGCCGTCCTTGTAGAAGCATGCCCTGCGGGCTCCGGGTGCTGCCTTGCACGGTAGTGCCTACATTTTTTGTATCTGTCACCCATCTATGAGGAAGGCGGCACCATGGAGGCCATCACTTCAAGTTCAGGAAGCTATTCCCCAGAATGAGAACCCTTCACTCTGATTACTGGACAAGAGGATGAAGAAGAAGAGCAACGGGACAGAAACCCATGACATGAGCATCACTCAGATGACATCTCGCAGGATGAGATCACCGCCAATGTTGTCAGAGAAGAGTCTAGAGTTCAAAGAACTAGATGACAAGCAAGGATCGCTGCAAGAGCAAGCACTGTCGCCATCTTGCACCAGACCTACCAATCTATAACCTGGATAATGCCTTTGAAGTAATTCAAACACGTCACCATCGTACTCCCCTGGCTACCATTGCATCTATTGATCTTATCACCTGCGCGATGCCTCAGAACAAGTACACCAGACAATTGGCTCAACTGGTGGAACTCGCGTATGAACAACTCAATCAACAGAATCCGATACAGTCAGTCCAACTCTCCCCATCCCAGTGCAGTCAACATGGCAGCAGCCATAGAGGCCCTCCGTCTAGACCAAGCCAACTCGGAGGCACCAGACCAAGCCATAGAGACCAAGGTAGTTGGGCAGGACCCTCGGGAGGTCGTGGCCACCGTAGGGCTAACCCAAAACCTGAACACCTAGCAGAAGACCTCCACAACAAGATCAATGCCAGCTACAACGCCTGTTCCATCATTGACAAACAGCACCACGAACGCGAGAAAGAAGTTGAACATCCAGGAGATGATTCTGATAGGTTCCCCACCTTCTCAAGACATGTGAGGAGGACAATTCTGTCCAAAAAGTTCAAACCTCCGGGTATCACCAAGTACGATGGCAAGCAGGATCCAGTCCAATGGCTACAGTGCTACTCGCTGTCAGTACAAGCAGTTGGGGGAAACGATGACACCAAAGTCATCTACTTCTCCATCTGCATGGAGGCAGCACCACTCACATAGCTCGAATCATTAGATAAAAACTCCATCAACTCGGGGAAGGACCTCAAGGTAGCGTTCACCAACAACTACGCAGGGGCAATGCAACGTCCTAGCAATATGATTGACTTGCCTCAAGTTAAACAACAAGAAAGCGAGACCCTGCGGAGTTACTTACGTCGCTTCTTTGACAAGAAGGCCACAATCGTGGACATCGCAGAGCGCGACATTATAGATTGCTTTCACAATGGCCTCCATGATTGCCGGATGTTCTAGGATTTCAAATCTATCAAGATCATACTGCAGGCGTGGGCAAATGAAGAAGACAAGGAGATCGAAAGGTTCGAGTCCAATCGCAACAAAGTCCAGAACAACAACAATCAATACAATGGCCAACGCACCAACAAGAACCGCAACGATTGCCCTAACAATGACAACCAAAATAACTACTCGGAAGGTCACAATACTATTGTGGCAATTTCACAGTCATCCAAAAAAGGTGGTGGCAAGAATCAAGACAAGCCCTCGTTCAACGAGCTCCTGAAGAAATAGTGCCCATGGCATCCATACCACAAGCACTCCGCGATAGATTGTTTCAGTCTACACAAAGTCATGAAGGACCTGTTAGAACCATCTAGCACCAAAGACAAGGGCAAGGCCAAGGAAGATGAAGACGATTGTGACAATGGCAAGTTTCAGATCCCATCAAACACCATCAACATCATCTTCGGCGGAACACCGGGTACTGCTACTAAGCGGTCCTAGAAATTCACCCTTCGAGAGATAATGTCCATTAAATTTGCGATGCCAACGTTTCTCAAATGGTCCGAGGTGCCAATTTCCTTCTCCATGAATGACCAATGGACTAGTTTCTCAGACCCAGGACGGTATCCCCTTGTCCTAGACCCAGTTGTCGTTGGCTCCAGATTTACTAAAGTACTAAAAGGATCTAGGATATCAACTAGGGGAAGGGGTGAATAGTCAAACCTAAAGATTTTTCACAACTTCGAACAAGTTTATCAGCAACTTCCGGAGTTTCCGAAGATTGTTCTGGAAATTCCGTAACTTACGGAATTTTCGGAGAAATCTATGGATTCTCCGAAGAAACAAGATTTTGAACTACGACCTTATGAAAGACTTGCTCAAATGTAAATCGCTAAAAATAGGTTAAGCAACAGGATATTCTAGGCATTTGGTATAAGATAGAACAGCATAAAACTTGCTAGAAAAGTAGATCGAACACATACGCTAGAAATATGTTCTATGCTTGAATATGAACAAACTTAAGAACAATAAGCACAAGAGACATAGCATTTGTTTATCGGAGTTCAGCTTCACACCTTGAAGCCTACGTCTCCATTGAGGACCCACAGAGGGTGGGCTTTTCACACCTAAGCCACTTCTCTCACTCTAGCGACCACAAAGATCAAGCTAGAGTCACTTACTCAATCGTCGGGGTAATACAAACTTCCCGTAGGCAGCCACAACCTTGGATGCTCCACGGGCAACGCCTAGCCAGCTAGGATCTTGAAGCTCCAAGATTAACAAACGCGAAATCACCAGCTTGATGAAGAATAAGGTGCTCAATATATGGGAAATCAGCTCACTAGCACTCTCTCTTGCCTTTCCCTTGAATACCTCCTTAAATCCCCACCAAATCTCACCAAGAATGCCAAACGGGAGTAAAGAGGGGGACTTGAATGTTTTTCAGAAGTTTAGCATGAAGTTAGGTCACAAGAGTGGCTGTGGGAGGGGGTGAATACCCCTTCACCCCGAAACTAGCCATTGGGGGTTAAGTTCCGGAGTTTTCCGGAACTTGTTCCGAAAACTCCGGAACCTCCGGTTTCTTCCGGAACAATTTTCGAAAAATCGTAGGACCTCTAGAATTTTTTGGAATATTTTTCGGAGACTCTTGTAAACTCTAGAATATTTTGGAACAATCTTCGAAAAAATCTGGAGCTCTCAGGTTAGTACCATTCTATGTATCCCCATGTGATGTGCAGGTGCAAAGGTATCTCTTATAGGTTGGTTAGATCATCTTGAGCACCTTATTCAATGTAAAAACCAGAGATTATGCGTCCCTCTTAATAGTGTGGCATTCCTATACTCAAATTCATTTCTTTTTTGAGGGGTCAATTATTAGTGCTCCGTGTCCATCATTCCTTTTAAACTTGCTTATGCACTTGAAAGTTCATTAGACACTTAAGCTCGCGTCATTAATCCACCCAAACCCACTTAGGGGGCTAATATACTCTTCAAGTACTCATCGATGGCAGTAGCAGTCTCAATGTACTGTTCGCCAAGGCACTGAAGAAGATGGACCTCGACATCACCGATATGCTCACCCCAACGATCTCTCCATTCTATGGGATCATCCCAGGCAACGCGGCTGTACCCCTCGGACAGGTGGTTTTGCCCGTTACCTTTGGGACCAAAGAACACTACCAAATAGAATACATCCGGTTCGTGGTAGCAGACTTCGAAACATCATACCACGCCATCCTTGGAAGACCAGCATTAGCTAAATTCATGGCCATCCCGCGCTACGTATACTTAGTACTCAAGATGCCAGAACCCAAGGGGTACTCTCCCTGTGTGGAGACTTGAAAATGTCGTATGACTGCAACATAGAAGCAGTAGAGCTAGCAACAATTACCCAAGTACCAAATTCGATGACGCAAGTTTTTGTCGCATCCAAGAAGTTGTCCCCATCAAAGCTCGAGATTCCAGAAAAAAATTCGGGGACAAGCAAGGTCAAGCCGGTAAGCGAAGTGGACGTCAAAGCCATTGACCTTGAAACTGGTGATAGCTCGAAAATAGCCCTGATTGGCACATGGCTGGATCCTAAATAGGAAAGCGCGCTCGTCAGCTTCCTCCGGGCCAACCGAGACATCTTCACGTGGAAACCAGCGGACATGCCGGGGGTCCCAGGGAGTTGATCGAGCACTCACTCAACGTGAATTCAAAAGCTATACCAAAAAGACAACGCCTACGACGGTTTGTCCTAGACAGAAGGGAAGCCATCAGGAAAGAGCTGGCCAAACTACGTGCGACGGGCTTCATAAAAGAAGTCTATCATCCAAACTGGCTCGCCAATCCTGTGATGGTGCGAAAGAAAAATAACAATGAGTGGACGATGTGTGTCGACTACACAGACCTCAACAAGCACTATCCAAAGGATCCCTTCGGGGCCTAGGATTGATCAAGACATCGACTTCATAGCTGGATGCGCCCTACTCTGTTTCCTCGATTGCTACTTAGGGTATCACCAAATAGCTCTCAAGGAGGAAGACTAGATCAAGGCTGCGTTCATCACCCCATACGGAGATTTCTGCTACACAACAATATCTTTCGGGTTAAAGAACACAGGTGCTACCTATCAACGGGCAATCCAGGAGTGCTTCAAGAAATAGCTACACCATAATGTGGAGGTATACGTGGATGATGTGGTCATAAAGACCAAAAATCCCGACGACCTGATTGCGGATTTAGAAGAAACTTTCGCAAGTTTGCGAGAATTCCGATGGAATCTTAACCCAACAAAGTGCATCTTCGACGTGCCCTCTGGGAAACTACTCGGGTTCGTCATTAGTCACCGAGGCATTGAAGCTAACCCTAAGAAGATCTCTGCCATCACCGACATGCATGCCCCATCAGGCATCAAGGATGTCCAGAAGCTGACTGGATGTATGGTAGCCCTAAACAGATTCATCTCAAGACTTGGAGAACGGGGCTTACCCTTCTTCAAACTACTGAAGTGGCAAGACAAGTTTTAATGGACCGAGAAAGCCGATCAAGCCCTACAACAATTAAAGAACTTCCTATCAAAGCCACCAGTCCTCACGACCCCAAACCCCAATGAAGACTTGCAACTTTACATTGCTGCGATTACTAACATCGTCAGCACGGCGATCGTGGTTGAAGGACCAGAACCAGGCCATGTATGCAAAGTACAGTGGTCTGTTTACTTCGTCAGCGAGGTTTTGTCAGATTCCAAGGCTAGATACCTGCCGCTCCAGAAGCTACTGTACGCAATACTGCTCACCTTGTGCAAGTTATGATATTACTTCCAAGAGCACAAGATCTCTGTTGTCACCGACTTCCGCCTGGGAGAAATTCTCCACAATCGGGATGCAACAGGAAGAATATCTAAGTGGGCAGTAGAACTCGGATCAGTCCTTGGAATTCAAGTCGAGGACTGCAATCAAGTCCTAGGCCCTAGTCGATTTCATAGCAGAATGGCAGAAGAATCAACTACCAACGCCAGCAGAGCGCCCAGAGCATTGGGTCATGTATTTTGATGGATCACTCAAGCTCGAGGGCACCGGTGCAGGATTACTCTTGATATCTCCCAAAGGCGAACAACTCAAATACGTCTTGCAAATCTTCTGGGAAGTATCCAACAACGAAGCTGAATATGAAGCGCTTCTGCACGGGCTCCACCTGGTAGTCTCGCTAAGAATCAAGAGATTGCTAGTCTACGACGACTAACTGGTGATAATCAATCAAGTCAATGATGAGTGGGATCGCCACATGGAGAACATGGATGCGTATTGCCTGGCAGTACGCAAGCGAGAGAATAAATTATTTGGTTTGGAGTTCCACCATGTAGTTCATGACAACAACATTGCCCTGGACGTCCTATCCAAGCTTGGATCTACTCGTGCTCAAGTTCCAGCAGGAGTTTTCATCCATGAACTACACAAGCCATCCATAATGGAGCCGGCACCATCAACAACCACTGATCGAGGTCCTATCGCACTAGATTGGGAGGTTATGATGATTGATGTAGACTGGAGAGTTCCCTTCATCGACTATATCAAAGAGCAAAAGTTACCTCCAGATAGAATAGAAGTAGAACAAGTCTTACGATGCAACAAAAACTATGACCTAGTCGGAGACAAGCTTTACAGAAGAGGCGCATCATCAGGAGTACTCATGAAGTGTCTCACAGCAAGATGACAAGGACGTGCTGGAGGAGATCCACAAAGGCATTTGCGGCAACCATGCGTTCTCACGCACAATCGTGGGTAAAGCTTTCAGATCAGGGTTCTATTGGACTACAGCTCTCGTTGACGCCGAGGAACTAGTCCGCCGATGCCAATTTTTCGCCAAGCAACAGCATGTCCCTGCCTACAAGCTGATCACCATACCACCCTCTTGGAGCTTCGCATGTTGGGGGCTCAACATGATTGGCCCACTACCCATGGTGCCTGGAGGATTCAACAGAGTACTGGTGGTAATTGACAAGTTTACCAAGTGGATCGAGGTAAAGTCAGTAACCTGCCCCAAGGCAGATAGAGTACTCGACTTTCTCAACAAAATTGTCCACCACTACGGCTTCCCCAATTGCATTATCATAGACCTAGGCTCTAAATTCAACAATCATGAGTTATGGGAATATTGTGAGAATAGCAGGATTGATGTCCGGTACGTCTCTGTCGCTCATCTGTGGCCCAATGGCCAGGTTGAGGCGCATATGGGATGGTACTGGAACCTCTCAAGGAAAGGCTGCACGATATCAGAAACACGAAAGGAGGCAAGTGGCTCAAAGAACTACCCAATATCCTCTAGGGGCTCCATACCCAGCATGCAAGCCTACAAGGTAATCGCCCTACTTCCTGATCTACGGATCTGAAGCTGTCCTACCTGCCGACATCATGTGGAAATCTCCAATAGTCGAGTAGTATGACGAAGGCGCAGTAGAAGAAACAAGACGTCTAGACTTAGATAGCCTCGAAGAAGCTCACTGTGCAGCACTCGTCCAGTTTGCAGGGTGCCTTGCAGGAATCCGCCGCTATCATTATCGCAACGTCAAAGAACGTTTGTTCAATATAGGCGATATGGTCCTCAAGCGTATCCAAGACATCAAGGGGCTGCACAAGCTAAACTCACCATGGGAGGGATCGTTCATTATCTCCAAGGTCACTGGACTTGGATCGTATAGGTTCCAATATCTCTCTGGTGAAAATGTTGACAACTTGAGGAACATCGAGCAACTCTGTCGATTTTATCCCTAGTTTAGATTCGCATATTCATGCATAACAGCCATCGCCTCCACCATATCCTCTATTAGCTGGGCTGCATCAGATATCTCCTTCAGAGCAAGTTTGGAAGTTTGCAGCTCAGCTTCACACTCTCGAATGGTCTTCATGGCATTGACCAGATCAACCTCGTCATCCTCGCGCATATGCGTCTCCTTCTCCAAATCATGCTCCAATTTCTCCACGTGACACACCAGCTTGTCATGTTCATTTGTCACTCAGTAGTAAGCATTCTTCCAGTTGGTGATTGATGCTTGAAGCTCTTGTTCCAATTTTTTATATTTTTTGCAACATTAGCATGGGGTCAGCAAGAGCAAGAGATAATCAGTAGTCGAAAGACATCAAAGGAGAGGGGACTACCTTCAATTTTCTAATTGAGAGATGCTCCTTCTCGTCCTCCGGATCCTAAATTCTATTCCGGAAGGTCGCCATCGTGCTATCGTGCTTCATCATCAAGAGAGAGGTATACAATTTTTTCCTTAGCAAGCACTTTCTCCAGTGCTTCAACATGGAGTATGGCATCACCATACCCTTCAAGCATCTCTAACTTGATACGGGAGCGATTGATCAGAGGGATCGGCTGCGCATCCTACGAGGGCACTGCCCCCGGCGGAGATTGATCTCCCGGGGGCGGCGCAATGGCAGCGGAAGCCGGAGACCTAGGGTTTGTAATCTAGACTCGTGATACCATGAAAGATTGTGTATAATGCGTGGGATATATTGTTTGAGTCCCTTGGGCTGATTATATAGGAGTACATGGCTTGGAGGGCAAGTAGCCTCTCCTAGAGATAAGAAAGGTTATCCCGGGATTACGATCAATTCTAAACTAGCCATATCCAGAGTTGCCTAATATACTCTAATACATGTAGATACGTCGTGTTCAAAGCAATACACGGCCGCCGGTCGTACTCT
Organism: Setaria italica; assembly: GCF_000263155.2. Classification (NCBI taxonomy): domain Eukaryota; kingdom Viridiplantae; phylum Streptophyta; class Magnoliopsida; order Poales; family Poaceae; genus Setaria; species Setaria italica. The sequence continues at coordinate 19,200,098 of NC_028452.1, forward strand.
ACGAATACGTATAGTATATGGAAATCAAAGTATTCACTTGGCTAATCAAATAATTAGTCAATCTAGTGACAGAATTTATATAGCCATGTCTCACATGCCGATCCAAAAAGGAAGAGATCAAGAAAATAACAAGTGAAGTAAATGAACATGCATGAGCCATAGTACATGCACGTATATGAGTGCTTACTACCTGCATGCATGTGCACGCTAGATACACAATGTCTTAATCTATCGATAATCTATCGATTAGACAGGTTAAAGGTAGAAGCCCACATGCAAGACAAACATTCGTTCATCTATATGATCAACCGCGTTGACGAAGCTAGCAAGCTAATCTCAAGAGCAAAACAGACGTGACGCATGCGCAGGTTACAGCTTTGTGCCGGCCAGAAAATAATTAAGCATTTTCGTAATCATATAATTAAAGGGCAAAGCTGCAGGGCCACCTGCCATACGCAGGGATCTCCCTTGCGCGCGCCGGGATTTCCAAATGACGTCCAGAGCCGACGAAGTCAAAGCGTAACCGGCAGCACGGACCGAGTCCTGGCGATTCAAACTCTCACGAACTCCACGTTCTCTAAATCCCGCGCGCCGGCGTCATTAGCAAAAGAGGAAATCAAAACAAATGGGCGTTGGTCGGGGAGACAGAGACCGCCAGGCTGCTGCGCTGAGAGCTCTCCACCAAAGCGCCGTCAGGCTGCCGGCAAGAATACTAGCCTCCGCAACCGCAACACCACACAAACACTGTGAGAGAAAGGAGTCCAAAGGGGCGTGCCGCAAGACGCTGCTGCGCGGCAAAGAAGATCCTGAAGGAGGTGAGAAGATTCATGATGCTGGCCTGATCTTAACTGCCTCGTTGGCTCTCCATCACCAATCGACTTCTCCTCTCCCTCATGTTCTCTCTATTCTGGTAAAAGCTCGGCCAACAGTGCAAGGATCATGAGCTTTGCCTCGGTAAACAAGGGCCATCAAGAAGTGCCCTGGTTATACTCCGGTTTGGACGCGATCTTGGCTCGTCCACCCGGTGATGGTTTATGGTATGAAACGGGTTTGGACGCGCATTGGCTCCATCCCATGGTATGATATTGGTTTGGATGCGATCTTGGCTCCATTCCACGGTATGAAATTGGTTTGGACGCGATCTCGGCTCCATCCCATGCAATCTTACAAGCGGTTGCTTACGTCCCGGCGTGCCGCTCGCATACATGTTCTTTCCGTGCCGGCAGCGAGATAAACAAGCAGTGCTGCCGGCCTGTTGCCGCATAGTTAGCAAAAAGGGTCGAGTCGCATGCAACTGCATCAAGTATAATCAAGATTAAAAGGATTGCATTCTACGAATATAGGAGTGCTGTCAATTCATTGTTGTTCGAATGAGCAAGCTAATAAACAAACATTGGTCTATACATGTCTAACCTGCGCTGCATGTGCATTAGTTGTGCCAGGGAATTGACCGAGATGGTTGATCATGCATCACAGTTAAAGTTAAACAAATTGCACCTCGGCGCGGCCGGTTCAGTTAATCTGGTTCAGAACAGGTTAGGCACCTCAGATAGAGATAAACAAATTGACGCCATGCAAATCTAGCGTCGTCAGTTGTGATGAAATATGTTAAAGATATGCATCGTCTTGCATTCATAAACGTAGTTTCTCATGGCTAATGATCATTCACGCCACGCTGTAGGCTACATGTACGTGTGCCCATCACATGGGCATCCTACAAGTGTGCTATGCATGTTACGGGTGATCACAGGGATACTTAAAATAATCCTGCATCTAAATTAGATTGCACCCATGAAAATACATATTAGATTAAGCCATGAAATGAATTAAACGACACTATATGTTCCTGTCAAATGACACGTCCAAATACGCCAATACATATCGCGTATCCAATAGTAAATTGATCAAGGTTGCATCATATACGCACATCTATCACATCATCTACACCAGCATACAGTCAGTATAACTAACTGGGCCATGACGTCTGGTCACTCTTGCATTCATCCGTGAGAGTTATCCTGGGTCTCATCTCCACGTCTAGTGAAAGTTAAATACTAGACAAATAAACGTGAGACAGAAATAACAATAAACCATGATTAAGCTCTAGATCTATTGCGCACATGGTCTACAAAACACATACGGCGTGTCACTCCTCCAATCAAATGAGAGGGTGGCGTGAATATGCTACTCCTGGGTCACACACTTGCATCTCAGGCTTGCTAAGCAAACAAACAAGTTAGCAGTGACTCATGTATATGCAGAATGTATCTCTGCTAAAATCATGCATGAACTCCAAATAAGTGCATGAGCTCACGAGAGATAGTAATTAAAGTCAACCATTTACCATGTGTTGGTCTACGGCAAGCATTCATCTCAACGGCGAGAAGACTTAGGACTTTTCTTTCGTAGTTATGTAATAGGATAGCCATATAATGTAATCTTTCCTTTTAGCCCTTGTTTACTTCGCGAATTTGGGAGGTGCCAAAATACTGTAGCAACACTGTAGCGTTTCGTTTGTATTTGTGAATTATTGTCCAAATATTGACTAATTAGGCTTAAAAGATTCGTCTCGCAAAGTACAACAAAACTGTGCAAATAGTTTTTGATTTCGTCTACATTTAGTACTCCATGCATGTACCGCAAGTTTGATGTGATGGGGAATCTTCTTTTTGCATAGTGTTAAAGTTGGGAGTTTGGAGGTAAGAGAACAAGGGCTTAATGTACTCATGTTGGAACTCTTAATCAGGGGTGTTCTCTACGGAGATATATTAAACATATTTTTTATGAGAATTTAAGAATTATGCAAGCATGGACTCACATTACCTGTATTTCTTTACTTTGTCCCATTAAATTAAACTAAAATAAACTTGTCTCTGCTGACGTGGAGGTGGGCACTAGACTGTTCGTTTTCCGCCATCACTGTGCAGTTTCCCTCCTGACTTGGTTGTTCCCGTGTCTTTTCTGATCGGGCGCCCGATTTCGCATATCTGCGTGCCAAGCTATCCTCCGCGTCCAGCGAGCTCGAGGCATTGCGAGGCGCGGCGAAGGCTTTGTACGCCCATCTGTTCGTGGGCGTGGCCCCTGAGGGCCTGCAGATGGAGCGGGTCGGGTCG
>NC_028452.1:19203310-19263889 GCF_000263155.2 Setaria italica
TCTGAGGCCTTGGCGGAGGTCCAGGGCGTAACTGCCCCGGAAGTCCCTGCCAAGGTTCAGGACACGGCCGTTCCCATGTTCGCACGGAGTAGCTGTTGTAGGCCTTTGTTTGCTTGCGCTTTGGGATGCTTTTGTAATGCTCGGGAGGCCTTTATAAGTTAATTCCTTACTCACGCTCTGCACATGTTCCTTTTCCTCCCCGCACCACAGCTCCTGGGGACCGGCCGCAAGAATTTCATTTTCATGCTGTGCAGCAAAGTTCGGGGACTGGTCCACGGCGAGCTTTATCATGCACAGGTCGCCCAAGCGGTGCAGGTCAGGAACAAGGGACGCATGCTAAGCGGAAGCTGGAGGTTGCAGATGCGAGCTCAGCATCCGCGAGCAGGTCGTGCCGATTGCCCACGCGGGTCAGCATGAGCCGCTCGGGCAGTAGACCTCAATTAGTAAGATTATGCGACAATTCGACGAGTCGTTAGTCTAGGGGAAGTAACTTAGCTTGGTCGATGCTCTGAAAATCGGGAGGGGAGGTCCCCTCCTTATTCCTCAGGCAGCGAGCCCCCGAGCATAGGACCTCGGTGTCGGCATGGGACGGCTTCCAGCGTGACCTGAGCTTGTGCTCTTCACCGGCTGTGAAGTCCTTTCGGGGGACCAGATCATCGATCCGAGAAGGATCACACGCCGTCGAACTCGAACATCGATGGATGGAGTGAGACAGCGACGGCACGACTCTTCACCTCATGACTCTTCTCATTGGTCGTGAACAGTTTCTGCAAATGTTTCTGATAGGATATAGAAGGTTTCACCTCATGACTCTTCTCATTGGTGTCGGTGTTTTGCACCGTCGACTAGTGATTGTACGCCACACTCTCCTCACTTCCGATGGCTAGCACACAAGAGACAAGGAATTATACTAGTTCGGGAAGATCCATATGTCCAGCTTCAGCAGGAGTCGTGTTCCTTGGATCAAGTGCACTGGACTTACATCGGGGTGTTTGCAAGCAAGCGTTAGTGCGATGCGTGGGTGCGTGGGTATCAATGTCTGCGAGAGAGCGAGAAAGAAGGACTGGACGACAATGTTTGGAGAAAGGAGGGGGTTCCCCAACCTCAGAGGTCGGGGGCTGTCCTGTGCCGGGGTGACCCGGGGTTGTCCTATGCCGGGGCGACCCGGCCTTCCTTAGCGTTGCGGGGCCTTCTCGTCATATCCCCTTCGTTGCCGCGGGAACCATGCGCCTTGTACGGGGGCTTGTACGGCGTGGGCTGCCTACGCAGGGCCTGGCCGCTTCCACGATGCGCCCCCATCCCGTCCGCCAACCCTGTGGCAGTGAACGGGACAGACGCTGTTGCTGACGTTCATACCTAGGGTGAGTAGGAGAGCCTTTGGTCATCGGCTAGGGCATGGCGTGCCGCTTTCTCTAGCTTTTCCCAACCTCTCTACCGTGCTCATGGCCACTCAACAATGTGACGCTTGACATCGAGTCCCGCCTCGCCTGCGGGCCCGTACCAAACCTGGCGTGGCGGTCTGACCTTGACCGTGATGGATCACTATAGTGGGGAGGATGATGATGATGCCGAGGTGCGTGAGCGAGTACGGCCCGCGTGGCCTCGTCCTGCAGGTCATCCTGGGCAGTCCGAATGGTGTAGGCTCACCCTTGGACCCCCTGGCTAAAGATCGTCTCCCTTCGTCAGGTCACATCCTAGCGTGGGGCGGTCAGGGGGGCCTCACCTTGCATTTAATTAATGCTCTTGGTACGGCACCTGTTGCCCTTAGTCAAGGAGTAGGTGGGACATTGTAGGCCCCTTGCAGGCCCTATCCCCAAGCTGGCTAGTATGGCGGATCATGTTCTTTATCTCCTGACCTGGGGAGGTCGGGAGGTGGGACGCCTCCAATATGCTCCTCCCTGTTGGGCTTCTGGCCTTTTCATGTGCAGTCATTTTAAATCTTTTTCTTGGAGGTACCCCTGTATAGGAACCCATTAATTGGTCATAAACTAATAGGTGTGAAAATGAGTGAAGAAGAAGAAAGCAGAAGAGTGAACAGCATGCGGGATCATCAGATAAAAGAGATCCCCACAACGCTACCTGCGCAAAGCGAGATCTCAGCATGTGCATTGGTTCCGACTCCTTCATTTCTCTCACATCTGGTGGGAGTGGGATGTTGTTTTACCGATTCTTTTGAAAATAAATTGTCTTACTTAAGGCCTTGTTTGGATAGAGGGTGTTAAAGTTTAACACCCTACTTTTAACACCTTTTTATCAAATTGCCTCCCAAACACATGTGTTAAAAGGGATGTGTTAAAGTTTAACACCCCCAATTTCATAAACACCTCAAGGGGGTGTTAAAAGTTGTTAAACTTGCTAAAAGTGGTCCCCCTCTCCACTTTTTCCCACCATTGCTCCCTTCTCTCTCCTCCCTCTCTCTCTCTGTCGGTCATAAATGAGGGAGCAATGGAGTCATTTCCCACCAAAGGTGTTAAAGTTTAACACACCATCCAAACACCCCATTAGTCAAACAGTGGCGGAGCCAACGCATGCATGCGGCAACTTTGCGGCAGCTGGGCTTGGGCCTCTTGATCGGTTGTGTGAGACAAAGTTTCGACCTGAGCTAGTGGTTTCCATGGACCGAGCCGCGCAGCAGGCCGAAACATTCTTTCACACGGCTGATCAAGGGGCCCAAGCCTAGCTGCCGTTAAGTTGCCGCATGCATGCGCTGATTGCCGCCGCTCTTTGAATCAGTAAAACAATTTATTTTCAAAAGAATTGGTAAAACAGCATCCTGCTCCCACTAGATGAGGGAGGAACAAAGGAGTCAGAACCAACACACGTGCTGAGATCTCACTTTGTGCGAGTAGCGTTGTGGGGATCTCTTTTATCCGCTAATCCCGCATGCTGGTCACTCCTTATGTCCTCTACCTGCTTCTTCTTCACTCATTTTCACGCTTATCAAAACGTGTGTGAAATAACGGTTCGCATTTAAGATCTCACTTTGTGCGAGTAGCGTTGTGGGGATCTCTTTTACCCGTTGATCCCGCATGCTGGTCACTCCTTGAGTCCTCTACCTTCTTCTTCTTCACTCATTTTCACACTTATCAAAACATGTGTGAAATAATGGTCCGCCTTTAAGGGAGACCGTCCGCCATACACAACATGTTAGCCATATTCAAAACGCATTTTTACCAACATTTTTCCCACTTTTGAAACAAGATAGATCTATATGCATGTGATGCAATTGTTTGAGCAAAGTGACACTATTGAACCATCAAGCAAATGAAATTAACCCCTCTTGATAGTATGGCTATCTAGCCTATTAACCCTGTCAATTATCATCCACTAAGCACATCTTGACCGGTAAAATAGAAAAGCCCTATCATATACCTTTTCCTTGAGCTTTCCAATGCAAATTCATCCAAGCTATCATCATAGCATCCTTTGAAGCTCAATTCAACTCCAGGACTAACCTAAACTCATATCTCCAATGAAATTGTTACTCCACAACCATTGTCATTAATTACCAAAATCTAACTTAGGTGAACTACAGATGCTTTCAGTACGGCCATACTAAACTACAGATCATTGAACCATGTCCATACCTACTACTACATTATAGAACGGTGTTCATGGTAAGTGGTGAGTGGCAACTTAAATTTTGCAAGGCTCAAGGGGAGACTCCCTAACCTATCATCATATTGTACTCTTTTTCCTATATGAGTTTTTCATCACAAAGGTTTCTCATAGAAGGTTTTAATGAGGCAATATCAATACAAGAATATATGTCATATCACCTATTTTTCCCACTAGGTGTGGTATTCAAGACATATTATATGTTATATCTTATGTTTTCTCTACAAGAGTTTATAAGGAGGTACAAAAAACATGCAATTCCTTCTCATATTTTCCCATTGGGTTTTGGGAAGAATATTCGAATATGATCCTCAGATCATAATATTATTGATCTCCAAACTTTATTATGAGTTTTCCTTTTCAAAGGTTTTTATCATACGAGTTTGCAATAAGATAATAATTTAAATATGCTATACCATTTTCTCCTTATATTTTTCCATGGAGTTTTAATGGCATATGGACATATAAGTTGGTTTCTCCTCAATATTTTTTCATAGAGTTTTTGGAGTTTTTCGATTACATGAAGTTTACAAGGAGCAAAAATATCAAGGGGGGTGTTAGAATTAATATTATTAGTGATCAATTAGTATTAGAGATAATTGTACAAGATCTTTCATGAAAGGGTCTGGACCTTTCGTGAAGGGATCAACTCCTAAGGGACATGATGCCCTTTGGGCATGTCCTTTCTCCTTGTATAAATATGTAACCACACCATTTATTTAATCAATGAAGAGCATCATCATATTCAATTTTTTAGTCTCTCTTCCTTCTTGTAACACTTCTCACTAGTCATGAACAGTTTCGGGAGATGTTTATGTTTGGACATAGAAGGTTACACCTCGTGACTCTCCTCACTGGTCATAAATTGATAAGTGTGAAAATGAGTGAAGAAGAAGAAGGCAGAGGACTTAGCAGTGACCAACATGCATGATCAGCAGATAAAAGATATCCACATAATGCTACCCGTGCAAAGTGAGATCTCGGTGTGTGCGTTGGTTCTGACTCCTTCATTCCTCTCTCATCTGGTGGCAGTGGGATACTGTTTTACTAATTTTTTTGAAAATAAATTGTCACTTGTGGAAATCGTAGCTTCGGTGATGAACGGTTTCCGTCACTGTAGAGGCCAAATTCGTCACAAATGAAGTTTTGCGATGAATTTGTGACGAAATTCAGTCTGTTGAAAATGGAGCGTCAAGTTTGTACTTCCATGACAAACTGCCCAAAAACATCATAAAACTGGTTCTATCTGTGATGAAAAAACTTTCATCATGGAACCATATTTCGTTCTATGACGGGTCATAGAAACGTCACTGAACTTTCAGATCCACATGTCCATGTCCACACTGGCAGGTGACGTGGTACCGTCCATGCTGGCAGGTGATGTGGCACCATCCACGCTGGCAAGTGACATGTCCTGGACATGCTGGCACGTGACGTGGCTTCGTCCACGCTAGCAGGTGACGTGTCGGGCCACACATGTCGCAAAGAGGACAGCCACATGGCTAGCTAGCATAAGGCCTCGTGTCGAGACAACGCAAGTCCATGTGTCATTATTCTATTCACCCACATGTTGTCATTCACATGTCGTCATCTCGTGTTGACATGTGTCGTCCTTCCAATTGGTCCACATGTCGCTTTCTTACTGTCCATGTTTCTTTTTCATGTCTATCCACGTGTCACTATCCCATTTGTCCATGTGTCCTTTCCCGGTTTGCCCATGTGTCATTTTCACATTTTTCCAGATGTCATGTTCCCGTTTGTTCACATGTCCCTTCCCGGTTTGTCCACGTGTCATCTTCCTATTGGTCCACATGTCCTTTTTTTTTACGGTTCCACCTGTCTATTCATTAGTGTTGCATGTGCCATTTTACTATTGGTCCACGTGTCATTTTTTTTATCAGTCCACGTTTGCAATTCTACTTATGAAGTGTTCTTTTCTGTTTGGCCCACGTGTTAGTTACCGATTAGTACACGTGTCAGTTTCTTATTGGACCACCACGTTCCATTTTCTGGATGTTACCTGTGTTCATATCATATAGGTCCACGTTCATACAGAACCATTTCATCATAGACACTAAATGATACAGCACAATTCACTGAAAGTTCACCACAATGAAGTTACAACCAAATAAATTCATGATAGCACCACAATTTCACTGACAGTTCAGAACCACATAAGTTCATAATACAAGCATCGGAGGTCACGACGGAATGCCAAGTGCTGACAACAATTCCACACACATAGGATTAGGGTGGAGAAGAGATACCAGGGGTGTTCAGGTTCAAGATCTTCATAAGGATGAACTATCCAGGGGCTGTGAAGCGATACCAAGGACGTTCAACAACAGGTTCCGCATAGTTTATATTGACATCTACAACATCCAAAAATGAACTATTAGTTTATTGATTATAGTAAAAAATGATATATTCAACAATTTGGGAACAAAGGCAGATTGGATAACTGCTACTAAATAGTGTTAAAATAACACACCACCGAAAGACAGGGCAGCCATGAATATTAAAACTATGTGATGCAGCATGTATGGAGAAGTATTGGAGAAAGGACAAAAGTCTGGAAGAAGGATTTCCTAAATGGTTTAAGAATCATGTAAGGTTTGGCTGCATGAAGAGAAACCTAATGAACATGCATAGAATTGTTGGGAAACATGTATATTATATGGATGCAGGTGAAATGACCACGTAGAGATTCAATGCTGGTACGGACTTGTTAAGCATGGCAACCAAGATAAATTAAAATTCAAAACGTGGAGAAAATTAGCTAATTATTGGAAAAGCAAATAAGCATGTATAGGGACTTACAACTGCTTCTTCGTCAACTTGACCGTCAACCTATTCTTGTAGTTCTTGTTCTTATTCTGGATGCTTCTTCTTGTTCTGGACCTGATGTACCAAAATGGTGGTCCTGAGTCCTTCCGATCGGTCTCATCACCACTATTATTTTCTGCAACTAGTGGCAATTCTTCCTGCACAACATTGTCATCACCATAGAAAATGGGCCATACTGTGTCACAACTGTGTGAATGCTAGTCTTTATGTTTTACTTTTTGCACAATATGATGTTAGAAGTAGAACAATCCCTTGCAAAGTTTAAGTTTGTATGCCCTCCCAACTAAAACTTGCACCGTCCCATGTCTTGTATAATTGGTGGCGGGTCTATGAAATTAGGGTGCCACTAGTTTTCCTTGACTAGACGGGTTTGTATCGGACACTTACATGCATAAGGGTTGGTTTGCTTAACAAGGTTATCTTAACGGTTAAGGACCTTAGGGCATAAAGGTTGGACACCGAGATATGGAGATGTCACCCAACAACAGGAGTTATATGTGATATGATTAGCAAGAAGTTGCTTACCGATCTACCTTATTTGCTAGCGGTGATGCTAAAGCTCACTAGTAGACTTGTTACTTATGGATCCTGAATTACTAGGTATCAATAGAGGGATATTGATTTTAGTGGGAGTAGATTCTGTTAAATAGTTTAATGTGATTTACTCTGTCATGGATACGTTTGTCTTAGTATTTTGCATTATTATTTTGTTGTAGATGGCACCTAGCAACACCACACCATTTGCTTTGTGTTCGGTCCTTGAGAAGGACAAATTGAATGGAACAAACTACTCGGATTGGATCTGTAACCTGAGAATTGTTCTCAGGGCTGAGAAAAAGGAAGATGTTCTAGATACCCCATTACCAGAAGAACCTGCAGATGATGCACCTACTGCTGTTAAGAATGCTTACAAGAAAGCATGTGATGCTAACCTCGAAGTAAGCTACCTTATGCTTGCTTGCATGGAACCCGAACTACAGATGCAGTTCGAAACAAACCATGAGGCGCATGATATGATCGTGGCGCTTAGAGACATTTTCCAAACACAGGCCAAGACTGAAAGGTTCAATGTGTCTAAGGCCTTTGTGGAGAGCAAGCTAGCAAAAGGCGCAGCAGTAGGACCACACGTAATCAAAATGGTTGGTTACACTCAACGATTGGAGAAGCTAGGCTTTCAAGTGGGCTAAGAGTTGGCCATTGATTTCATTCTTTCATCTGTTCCGTCTAGCTATGGGAACTTCATCTCAAACTACCATATGCATGGGACGGAGAAGGGTCTGAATGAACTGTGTGGCATGCTAAAACAGCAAAGGTGACATTAAGAAAAGTGCTAGTAGTAGCCATGTAATGGCTATACATATTAAGCCTAGCTTTAAGAAGAAGGGCAATTCTTGGAAGAAGAAGGGCAAGGCTGCCAAGCCAAACCCAGCACCCAAGGTTAGAGCTGGATCTGGACCTGCTCCAAACAAAGAGAGCTTTTATTGTCACGAACTTGGTCACTGGAAGAGAAATTGCAAGCAGTACCTAGCTTCATTGAAGAATGGCAGAAGTAAGAGTACTTCCACCTCAGGTACGCTTCTTGTTAATGTTATAGACAACATACTTCTCGCTGATACAATTATTAATTCTTGGGTATTTGATACCGGATCGGTTGCTCATATTTGCAATTCGATGCAGGGAATGATAAGAAGTATAGTAGAAGCGTTGAAAAGGGAGAAGTTGATTTCCGCGAGGCCAATAATGCAAGAGTTGCTGCATTGACCGTCAGGACGATGCAACTCCACCTCCCGTCAGAATTTATTATGGAATTGAATAATTGTTATTTTGTTCCTAGTTTAAGTCGAAACATTATGTCTCCTTCATGTTTGATGAAGGATGGTTATTCATTTGCGAGTGAAAACAATGGTTGTGTGATCTCTAAGAATGATATGTTTATTGCTTTTGCACCCATTGTGAATGGATTGTTTGTTTTAAATCTTGATGGTTCACCTGTCTGTAACATAAATGCTAAAAGGCCTTGGCCTAATGATTTGAGTACTACCTACATGTGGCATTGTCGTTTGGGTCATATAAGTGAGAAACACATGAAGAAGCTCCATACTGATGGACTTTTAACTTCGTTTGATTTTGAATCATACGAGACATGTGAAGCTTGCTTACTAGGCAAGATGACCAAGGCACCTTTCACAGGTTTTCCTAAGAGAGCATTAGACTTGTTGGAACTTGTACATACCGATGTATGCGGACCAATGAGCACGACAGCCAGAGGAGGGTACCAATACTTCATAACTTTTACTGATGATTTTAGTAGATATGGATATGTCTACTTGATGAGGCACAAGTCTGAAACCTTTGAAAAGTTCAAGGAATTTCATAATGAAGTTGAAAATCAGCGTGGCAAGAAAATTAAAGCCTTGCGATCTGATCATGGAGGTGAGTATTTGAGCCACGAATTTAGCAATCATCTAAAGAGTTGCGGAATGGTTCCACAACTTACGCCGCCTGGAACACCTTAGAGAAACGGTGTATCCGAGCGACATAATCAAACTTTATTAGACATGGTTCGATCAATGATGAGCTAGTCGGACCTACTGTTATCATTTTGGGGATACGCTCTAGAAACAGCAGCTTTCACACTTAATAGGGTACCGTCTAAATCCGTAGTTAAGACACCATATGAGATGTGGACTGGAAAGACTCCCAGTTTGTATTTTCTAAAGATTTGGGGATGTGAAGTGTTTGTCAAGCGACTTCAGTCGGACAAGATCACACCCAAGTTGGATAAGTGCATTTTTTATGGGATATCCAAAGGAAACTTTAGGATATTATTTCTACAACCGGTAAGAGGGCAAAGTTTTTATCGCTCGGAACGGGGTTTTCCTAGAGAAACAGTTTCTCAAAGGAGAAAAGAGTGGAAAGACAGTGTATCTTGAAGAAGTTCGAGATGAGCCGATCGGGCAAGAATCAACGAGTGATGCTAACATAGAAGAAAACAAGTTGAGACACCCATGGCAAGAGAAGCACCGCCACAACCACGAAAGTCGGCAAGGCTTCGCGAAATGCGGGAAATATTATTGTTGGACAATGATGAGCCTGCAACATATGCAGAAGCAATGACGGACCCAGACTCCGAAAAATGGCAGAGTGCCATGCAATCCAAAATAGAGTCCATGGGAGACAATCAAGTTTGGAACTTGGTTGGCCCGCCTGATGGTGTTAAAGCCATAGAGTGCAAGTGGATCTATAAGAAGAAAAAAGGACATAGATGGAAATATTCACATCTATAAAGCACGACTTGTCAGAAAAGGTTTTTGACAAGTTCAAGGAGTTGACTACGACGAGACCTTCTCGCCCGTAGTGATGCTTAAGTCCATTCGGATTATTCTAGTTATAGCAGCATATTTCGATTATGAGATATGGCAGATGGATGTCAAGACAGCTTTCCTGAATGGAAACCTAACTAAGGATGTGTATATGATATAGCCCGAGGGTTTTGTCAATCCGAAAAATGCTGGAAAAGTATGCAAGCTTCAGAGATCCATTTATGGATTGAAGCAATCATCTAGGAGTTGGAACATTCGTTTTGATGAAGTGGTCAAAGAGTTTGGCTTCACCAAGAACGAAGAAGAGTCTTGTGTTTAAAAGAAGGTTAGTGGGAGCTCTGTAGTATTTCTAATCTTATATGTGGATGACATATTGTTGATTGGAAATAACATTCCTATACTTGAGTTCGTAAAGACTTCACTGAAAAATAGTTTTTCGATGAAGGACTTAGGGGAAGCGGCATATATTTTAGGCATTAAGATCTATAGAGATAGATCAAGAAGGCTTATAGGATTAAGCCAAGATACTTACACTGACAAAGTGTTGAAGCGGTTCAACATGGAAGAGGCGAAGAAAGGGTTCTTGCATATGTCACATGGCATACATCTCAGCAAGACTCAGTGTCCTTCGACTGCTGATGAGCGGGATCGCATGAGTAGAGTGCCATATGCCTCGGCTATTGGATCTATCATGTATGCAATGATAAGTACTCGCCCAGATGTTTCATATGCGCTAAGTATGACAAGTAGACACCAGTCTGATCCGGGTGAGAGTCACTGGACAGCGGTGAAAAAAAATTCTTAAGTACTTAAGAAGGACTAAAGATATGTTCCTAGTATATGGAGGTGAGAAGGAGCTCACTGTAAAAGGTTACACCGATGCTAGTTTCCAAACCGACAGAGATGATTCAAAGTCACAATCAGGATTTGTGTTCACGCTAAATGGTGGTGTTGTTAGTTGGAAGAGTTCCAAGCAGGAGACGGTGGCCGATTCTACGACAGAAGCCGAGTACATCGTGGCTTCGGAAGCCGCGAAGGAGGGTGTTTGGATAAGGAATTTTCTTATTGAGCTTGGTGTGTTCCCAAATGCGTCCAGCCCATTGAATCTCTACTATGATAACAATGGGGCAATTGCGCAAGCCAAGGAATTATAGAATAACAAATACGTTATGCGGCGATTTCATCTCATTAGAGACTTCATTAATCGGGGTGAGATCAAGATATGCAAAATACAAACGGATTTGAATATTTTCGATCCGTTGATAAAGCCTCTACCGCAGTCTAAGCATGATGCGCACATAAGAGCTATGGGTATTAGATATATTCTAGATTGACTCTAGTGCAAGTGGGAGACTGTTGGAGGTATGTCCTAGAGGCAATCATAGAGATGATAATATCTTATTGTATCCATGATTTGTATATTGTGTTCATTGAATATCCATTAAAGGCTACTTGAATTGATCTGCAATTATGTGAATTGTATGTGGAACTCTTTACTTGTATGGTTATTCTAAAAGTTATCCCTAGTCGGAGTTTATGTGTGGACACACATGAATATTAAACTAGTACATGTATTAGTTGATGACTATGTTTCACAAGTCATGGACATGGAGATGTCAAATTAATAATGTAGGCATATGTAGAGACATGTGATAGGACTGACCTAACATGAGAAGTAGTTCTCTCTTTACACAACATGTACGCTTTGTCCGTAGACCTCAGATTGTCGTATGTACTCAAGATGTGGATCGACTTACTTAGGGGCTATCAAACGCTACACCGTAACAGGGTAGTTAAAAAGGTAGCTTTCGAATTTGTCAGGAAGCATGTTGTGAGGCATAGTCAATCAATATGAGATTTGCCCCTTTCTGATTGAGAGTGATATCTCTGGGCCCCTCGAGTGATCGGATCCGAAAATGCATGGCCATGCTACGTACGTTTAAGAGTTAACCTACAAAGGGATTCCGAATCATAGGATCGAGAAAGAGCTGTTGGCTTGAAGCTAGACCAAATATCATGAGGCAAAGGGAATAGTATGTACATGATGTTGTGACGGTTCGTCTGATATGATCTTCATGTGCGTATAGGAGTTGGCACGTCTTGCTAGAGGCCGCTACCGACTATTGGGCTGAGTAGGAGTACTCGGGCCATGTCTATATGTATCTGAACCCATAGGGTCACACAATTAAGGGGCTGGAAGCCCAATTCGGATATGATCCGAGTTGGATCAGGTTTAGAAGTACTAATGAGCCTCGGACCCAGAGGCCCGTCAGGAACCTCTATAAATAGAGGGGTGAGGCGCCCTAGGGTTTCATCCCTTTGGCCGAAAACACATCTGTCGCGCCTCCCACGCCCTCGCCCTGTTGCAACTCGCGGACCTAGCAATTCGGCTTGCAACGCTTCCTCCCTACACGTGTGGATACCTTGGAGGTGCTACACCTGCAGCACTTGGACAAGCCACGACGAGCCGCCGACGAGCCACGACGAGCCGACGACGAGCCGCGGCACGAGGACAACCTTGCTGCACGTGGATGAGCTGTTGAGGAGCTGCTTGATGTCGACACGATTGACTACGTGTTCGACTACGCTGATCGACTTCGCTGCCCCGACGCGATTCTACATCTTCCGCACCAGTGCGTCGAGTGGTAATCCCGTGATCCATATATGACAGTTTTCCTGGTTTACGCGGTAGAAAAATTTTGTTTTGCGCTAGCGTAACCTACCTTGTATCCCAACAGCCCCCCTCCCTCCCTCTCTCTCCTCTGTTGCCCCTCTTCTCCCTCCCGCACCGCGTGTCCTTCGCCGACCACACTGCCTCCGCCAGCCCCGCTGCCTCCACCGGCAATGCCTTCGGAGTCGCCCCTCCCGCCGGCGCGCGCGGCGGATCTAGGCCTCCCTGAGCGACGCGGTCAGATCAGTCGAGGAGGCGGAGAGGATGGCGGCCGCCGGATCTGGACCCTACAGTCGCGCCTTCACCTCCAGTCGCGGCTTCGTCTCCTCCCCAAGCCGCCGCGCCTCCCTCCACCACCAGTGCAGACGCTCATGCCTCCCTCCACGAACAGCTCCGTCAGCGCCGCCACATTGTGGTCCTCGTCAGCGTCAGCGTCCTCGCGGCATGGCTTGCACTCCTTCACCCCGGTCACGGCTGCGGTGTTGGCCCACTGTGACGACCGACCCCTAAAACCTTCCAAGTTAATCTTAATCGGAGCCCTTAACCCTGCTTAACCCTGCTTAATCAAGCTAATCCGAAGTGGATCCGCCACAGCTGGTATCAGAGCCGTGTTTAGCATTTCAGAGAACACAACAAGCCCTAAACACTTCTTTGAAAAGATAAAAGTTGCAAGAAACTTTTGAAAAAAAAATCTCGTACGACCGTTAAGAATGGCTTTAGTGCGAGAGGCCCTAGGGGATTTTGGGGTTGTTTTAGGTGACTAATAATTACTTGGTTATTTTGCTAACCCTCCAGCACTTCGCCACGTTTATCATACGTATGCCGAGTTCCGCATCGCGAGCATGCGAAGGTTGATAGGGAGTTCTATTCAAAGGACCCTATCCTCGTGGTTGTTTTTGCCCACGTCTATCACACGTGCGCAGGTTCCGTATGTACTCCATACGAAGGTTGGTACGGTTCGATTCCAATGAACCTATCAGCACGGTTGGTTCGCCACATTTATCATACGTGTGCTAATTCCGCATCACGAGTATGCGAAGGGTTATATGGTTCCATTCAAAGGGAACCTATTTCCACGGTTGAGTGCTGTCCATGCAGCCTTAAACGCATGGGTGTCGTTCCTATAGTGAGCGGTAATGTTTGGGAACGCTTTCGTGGGTGCTGGCACGAAAGGTTCGTGTGTTGGTATTTTTCTGCAGGTACGCTAACTGCGTTCGTTTAGGAGACGTTGTAGAACCGACTAGTTATTATAGGGAGAGACGTAATTGTTGCCTTGTCACCGGCACTGACCATGTAAGACCCACAGTTTTGGGCAGTTGTTTTTGGTTAAGGGTAAGGTAAGCCGTGCATGTGTCATATCTAGAAAGTTATAAGGTTTTCCTTCTCAACAGCAACCTTGTTCGGAAGAGTTCTTTTGGATCTAAGGATTTCTAGTTTCTTTTAGTTGCTCTTGGTCCAAACCGTATGCTTCTTGTCCGACCCCTGATCCTTGGAGTCTATCTCACGTGGTTTTGGTTCTTGGTTCCAGATGGCTGTTCCCGGGCATGTTCTTTTTGGAGCGGACGGTACTTTCCAATCGACGTGTCTGCATTTCAAGGGATTCCCTACGATTCTGTGGGATACGTTGAAGTGGTTTGGGTACCAGTCCCTACCCTTGTATGCCGGACAGTTATATCTGGAACAGTGTATCCAGACGTGCCAAGTGCAGGCGGTGGTACCTCCTCCCCCTGCACGGCCCGACTGGCCCTCTTTCGGCATAATAGCCTATGGCCTCGCTCCTGAGGATACATGGGAGTCTGCCGCCCTTCAGCTTCTCACCCAGTTCTGCCAGCTGCACCCCTTGGAGATCACGCTCCACCCGATCGACCTTTTTCCCGTCAGGAACCGGCTGGACCCGGCATGGCTTGACCGCGTCGGGAACATTGAGGTGCTAGCCACCACATGCGCCATGGTCACCATCTCTACCAATATCAGGTGCATGGCAGCTCTTTACCGGCTGATAGAGCTTCAAGGGAGAGCCATGACCCTCTTCGCCCGGACAGCAGCAGATGTTCACGGGTACCTCCAAGCGGCACGAAGAGATATGGTAGGCCAAACCTACCAGCTTATTCAACGGGGTATCCAGATCCACGACATGCAAGACCGGATCTCCGAGCTTGAGGGAGAAGTCGCCAACCTAGTGGACGGCATGATAGAGCTATCGGAGGAGAAGATGGAGATGGAAATGGAGTTGGCAGTTGCCAATGCCCATTTGGAGGAGCATCAAGCTGAGCTCGATGATATGCATGCCCTCAACATGCAGCTCGAAGCTCAAGAGGACCCTGAGGAAGACGAAGGCGCGTCCAGCATGGATATCGAGGAAGATGGCGCCCCTTCTCCTACTCATAGTGTCCATTGGTAGATTGAGGGTTCTCAGGGAACCATTCTTTTGTTGTGCTCCTCGGCAGCCTAATTTTGGAAAGATTGTAATAGGTTAGCCTAGAGTTGAGTGCTCCCTGTGTTTGGAACACCATTGTACATAAAGTTAATTCTGGTGCCTGGCTTTTTCATCTTTGTATGGTGTGGATGCTAGGTTAAGTAAGTTGCGCCATGACCATATGTTGTTTTCGGGAACCTGTTCAGTTGGCCGACCCCAGTTTGTGAGACCAAGTGCGCCGACCCTTGAGGCAGTTTCCGCCTCGTCCGACCCTTCTTAAGTATAGATCGATGCCGACCCCTTGTTCTCTCGGAAGGATCGCCTAACCCGACCCCTTGGCTTGAGTTGGAACATAAGAGTCTGTATATGACATGTTTTGCATGAAGTTGAGTACCGGGTCAAGATAAACGTTATCTACGCTGAGAATGGGAAAAGTGTGTTTCCCCTAGGAGGACGCGTGTTGCACCATTGGCAAGAGTTGCATTGGAGAATTTAAATTATGCGGTCCATTTGTTGGAATACACCTAAGGTTATGAAATTAATGGAGCGTTAACTCTTGCAGATGGCACACCGCACCAGGTCTGGTTCTGTGCCCGGCAGTAGCGATCAGCGACAGGATCTTCCCCCGCCCCCGCCTTCATCGCCACTGGAAGCAATCCTAGCAACTCAAACTGAGCTGCTAAGGCATCTGGTACAAGGGCAACAGCAACAGCCACATGGTGGAAGAGCCCAGCAGCAGCCGCATATCGCTCGGTATGAGGACTTTCTGGGGACACAGCCTCCCTTGTTCCAAAAGACAAGAACCGCTCGATGGTGACGCCTGGGTTCGTACGATCGAATCCAAGTTTGAGCTTCTCACCGCTCCATGCCCCGACAACAACAAGGCTCGGTTTGCAGCCCAACAGCTGCGCGGCTCCGCACGGCTTTGGTGGGATCACTACCATGCCATGCTGCCGGCTGGCCATGTAGTCAGTTGGAATAAGTTCAAGACGGTGTTCAAGGCGCATCACATTCCAGAAGGTCTCTTGGAGCGCAAGCTCAACGAGTTTCTGGCCCTCACCCAAGGAACCCGAGATGTGCTGCATTACGCTCAAGCCTTCAACGACCTATGCCGTTATACCGGCTATCATGCAGACACAGACGAAAAGAAGCGGGACAGATTCCGCCGAGGACTGAGCTTGAAGCTCAGGGAAAGGTTGAACCCCATCAAGGTGGACACCTACAATGAGTTGGTCAACCTGGCCATCTCTCAAGAGGATTGCATGCAAGCTCTCAGGGCCGACCAGAAGAGGAAAGCCTCTGTGACATTTCCGAGTCCGCCGACTCGAAGGTTCCGGATGGTTCCTCCACAAGCCCCTGGCCGACCCCAGCAGTCAGGAAGGTGGATTGCCCGACCCCCGCCAGTAACAGTGCCTCATTTTCCAGGCTTCCAACCACAGGTGCCCCGGCCGACCCTGCCAACACCACCCCGCCCGGCAGCCAGTAACCGTTGTTTTACCTGCGGCAATGAAGGGCACTTTGCAAAGGACTGCCCCAGGAACAAGAATCAACAGCAAGGTCAGCACCCCATGGCAGCCAGAGGAAGAAGGCCCAAGGTACAAGTCCGACAAGGCCGACTCAACTACACCAGCTTGACTGAGCTCCCCGAAGGTGCGCCAGTAATGACGGGTACTTTCCTTGTTTTAAATCAAACTGTTGTTGTGTTGTTTGATTCGGGAGCCTCTTATAGCTTTATCGGGAGTAAGGCTAGGGAAGGATGTGGGCTAGATGTCGGTCACACTAAGGAACCTTATGTGATCGCCACTCCTGGAGGAAGGATAACATCGGATCAGATTGTTATTCTTGTACCTCTCCAGCTAGGCCCCACCCTCTTCAAGGAAAACCTTATCATCCTTGACCTAGAAGGCATAGATGTCATCCTTGGTATGGATTGGATGGCCCGACATCATGTGGTTCTAGATACATCAGCCCGATCCCTCTCCATCAGCTCACCCTCCCATGGCAGTTCTACCATATCCTTGACCCATCCTAAGTCTGCGTTTCCTTGTGCCTACCCCCTATCGGGAGCCCGTCTAGAAGACCTCCCTGTTATCTGTGAGTACCCTGACGTGTTTCCGGAAGACTTGCCAGGTATGCCACCTGATAGAGAAGCGGAGTTTTCCATAGAGTTGATTCCTGGCACCGCCCCAATATCTAAGAGACCCTATCGGATGCCACCCGCTGAGTTAGCCGAGTTGAAGACCCAGTTGCATGATCTGTTGGAAAAAGGCTTCATCCGACCCAGTACCTCATCTTGGGGTTGCCCTACCCTGTTTGTGAAAAAGAAGGATGGCAGTCTACGTATGTGTGTGGATTACCGACCCCTCAATGCTGTGATCGTCAAGAACAAGTACCCACCGCCACGCATTGATGTCTTGTTTGATCAGTTAGCCGGAGCAAAAGTGTTCTCCAAGATCGATCTTCGTTCTGGTTATCACCAAATCAAGATTCGACCCTGCGACATACCCAAGACAGCTTTCTCCACCAGATATGGACTTTACGAGTACCTAGTCATGTCCTTTGGACTCACCAATGCACCCGCCCATTTCATGTACCTCATGAACTCGGTATTCATGCCCGAGATGGACAAGTTCGTAGTGGTGTTCATCGATGATATCCTAGTGTACTCGAAGAACGAAGAGGAACATGCCGACCATCTTCATATAATTCTCCAACGGCTAAGAGATCACCAACTCTATGCCAAGTTCTCCAAGTGTGAGTTCTAGCTAGATAGTGTCAAGTTCTTGGGACACACTATCTCTAAGGATGGTATCGCCGTTGACCCCAGTAAGGTGCAGGAAGTCATGGAATGGAAGTCTCCTGCCTCAGTGCACCAGATCAGAAGTTTTCTTGGACTGGCTGGCTACTATCGGCGTTTCATACCGGATTTCTCTAAGATAGCTAAGCCGATTACTGAGTTGTTGAAGAAAGAGGTCAAATTTGTGTGGGACAACAAGTGCGAAGAAGCCTTCACGACCCTGAAGCACTTGCTGACCACAGCCCCAGTTTTGGCTCAGCCCGACCCCTCTAGGCCGTATGACGTATACTGTGACGCCTCTGGCACTGGACTCGGATGTGTTCTTATGCAAGACAATCGAGTCATTGCCTATACCTCACGGGCGTTACGATCTCATGAGCTAAGCTACCCAACCCATGACCTGGAGCTAGCAGCAGTGGTACATGCCTTGAAGATATGGAGACACTACCTAATGAGAACCCACTGCAACATCTATACCGACCACAAGAGCCTCAAGTACATCTTCACTCAAGCCGACCTCAACATGCGCCAGAGAATATGGCTGGAGTTGATAAAGGACTATGAATTGGAAGTGCACTATCATCCCGGCAAAGCCAATGTGGTAGCCGATGCCCTTAGTCGCAAGCACCATTGCAACTGCTTGTTGTCAACAGCCTTCATCAAGACTCTGTGTCACGAGATGGGAAAACTCGGTTTGGAGATTATTTCTCAGGGAACCCTTGGTCACATCATCCTTGACTCAGTTTTGGAAGACCAAATCCGGTCAGCACAAGTAAGAGATAAGGAAATACAACGGATCATCAGTAGGATCTCAATAAAGGATGAGGGATATAATCAATTCCGGCAGGACAAAACGGGAGGTGTGCATTATGGAAACCGACTAGTTGTACCCACCGACGCTGAGCTGAAGAAACAAATCCTAGATGAAACTCATCTCTCCAAGTTCTCAATCCATCCTGGCAGCAATAAGATGTACCATGATCTCCGTCGAACCTTTTGGTGGAATGGAATGAAGCCGGAAATAGCTCGGTATGTTTCAGAATGTGACACCTGTCAACGCGTCAAGGCCAGTCATTTGAAGGTAGCAGATACCCTGCAATTGCTACCTATTCCCTCTTGGAAATGGGAAGACATCAGCATGGATTTCATAGTTGGATTGCCCCTTACATCACAACGATATGATTCCATCTGGGTTATAGTGGACCGTCTGACCAAGACCGCACATTTCCTTCCTGTTCGCACCACCTACACAGTCAAGCAGTATGCGGAGTTGTACCTCGACCGCATAGTTTCCCTACCTGGTGTACCCAAGACCATCGTCTCTGATCGAGGAGTTCAGTTTGTGGCACGCTTTTGGGAGCAACTACAAGCATCCATGGGCACCAAGCTCATCCGAAGCTCAACATATCATCCTCAAACCGATGGCCAAACCGAGAGAGTCAATCAGATCCTCGAAGACATGTTAAGAGCTTGTGTTATCCACTATGACAAGAATTGGGACAAGTGTCTGCCCTTAGCAGAATTCTCCTACAATAACAACTACCAGGCCAGTTTGAAGATGGCACCGTTCGAAGCCCTGTATGGCCGGAGATGCCGTACCCCCTTGAACTGGTCCCAACCAGGAGAAAGACAGGTCTATGGCCCTGACTTGGTGGCAGAAGCCGAAGAACAAGTAAAGGTAATTCAAGCTAATCTCAAGGCTACCCAATCTCGACAGAAGAGTTACTCCGACCGGCGAAGAAGACCCCTGCAGTTCGACCTTGGTGATCATGTATACCTTCGAGTCTCCCCGACGAAAGGAGTACAACGGTTTGGGGTAAAAGGCAAGTTAGCTCCCCGTTACATTGGCCCTTATGAGATTATGGAGATATGTGGACCCGTTGCTTACCGGATCCAACTCCCAGAACAGCTATCGGCCATACACGATGTTTTCCACGTGTCTCAACTGAAGAAATGTGTCCGAGTTCCAGCAGAGATCTTAGAGCAAGAACAGCTTCAGGTAGAGCCCGACCTGACCTACGCCGAGTACCCAGATTGAGTTCTTGACCAAAAGGAAAAGCACACCCGACGCCAAGTGGTAAAGATGTACAAGATCCTCTGGAGAAACCACACCGAAGACGAAGCAACATGGGAGACGGACGAATATCTGAACAAGCGCTTTCCAGGTTTTCTATCTCATCTAGGAGGTAAAAACGTCACCCCGCTTTTGATGCCTGAATCTCGGGACGAGATTCTTTTTAAGAGGGGTAGGCTGTGACGACCGACCCCTAAAACCTTCCAAGTTAATCTTAATCGGAGCCCTTGATCATAGTCATCTGTCTTGTTTTACCGCGCCAAGTGCTCAGCCTTCCACCCGGTTCCGACCCCGGAAGACCCGACCCCTTCCCGTTTCGCTCCTCTCCTGACCCCGGCGAGCTCAGCCCACCGTCGGATCCTGTTAAGTTTTCCTCAAACGTCTGTTCTATCCACCGGTGGACCCGCGAGATCTTTTCCCCCAGATCCTCCGCGACAGGCGCACTCGAGTTGCATGCCCGCTTCAGAGTCTTCCTGCCGCGTGGCTCGTCTTCTCCGACGCCCGCCGCGCAGTTTTGTCTCTGGCTCACGACCAAGTGGGTTCTCACACCCCCTTCCCCAATGGCAGCGGAAGCCCCTCTGCACCCTTTCTGCAGAACCTCGCCTCCCGCGCCCATCATCACACCGCCAGATCCCGGCCCCAGAGCCCGATGTCGCCCGTCTTTTCCGTCACTTCAACCACAGTCGCGCCGCTTGGTCTCCGCTACGCGACGATTCCCCCATCGCCAACCCCGACCGCGGCCGCGACAGCTACTTTCCCCGCCCTGTCAGAAGCCGCCCGACAATCTGTTGCTCCGCGCTCGCCCGCGCTCCCGCGGCTGCCTGTCTTCTCACCTGTGCACCCTTGATCCTAGCGTCGTTAAACCGGTCGCTTCTATCAAATCTTCCGCACGGCGACGCCCGCTTTTCACCAAATCTCAACCACCGGTCTACCCGCTCCTACGCCGCCCTGACGGCAGAACCCAATGATCGCTGGCGTCACCCCCGGAGTCCTGGACCACCGCCCTCTTCGCTCAATCGCCGCCCCGGCAGAGCACTCCATTGCTTCTCCCTGGCCTTCGCGCCGCTCCCCTTCTCTCTCTCCCGCGCCGCTCCCTTTCTCCGTTCCAGCAGCTATAAAAGGGATGCCCCAGCCGCCGGAGTTCCCTCCGCCATTGTTGCTTTCAGCCTTTCTCTCGCTCCCTGCTCAAGCTCCTAGCGCCACACACCAAGTTCCTAAGGAGCTCTGCTCTCAGATTCTCTCTCAGTTTTCTCCAAGTCACCCAGCCGCGTTCTCCTCCGTGCTGCGTAAAAGCTTACTTGTGATCTGCAAGAAGCCCCGCCGCCGTCGGAGCATTGCCGGTCTTAGCCGTTGTTCAAGCTTTAGTCCCTCCGCCCAAGTCTGCTTCTTCCCGACCCCAAGCTTTCCTTTCAGGAAGAAGGTGAGTTGCCGACCCCAGTCCGCTTCGCCCGACCCCTCTTATCCGCCCGACCCCGGTTCCATCTCGCCCGACCCTGTCTGTTCCGCCAACCCTTCTCCGTCTCGCCCGAGGGTTCGGCTGTGATCTTTTTCTTCAACCCGAGGGTGTGTGTGTAAAATTTAGGAACCCTTCAGCGCTGCGTCTGAGGATTCCTAATATACCACCTCCTCTAGTTCAAGGATCAGATCATAAGTTCCTTTCTGACCCTTGCCTCTTGATCATCACCCGCTCCCTTGAACCTCCCCACCCTCCTGCTCTTTGTCGCGAGTTTCTGGGCTCAGGCAAGCCAGTGTTGCTGTTGAAATAACCGTCTATGCTAACTTCTGCATTGCATTCGTGTAGAGCTGCACCTCGCCGACGGCTTCTACGAGCTACACCCGGCGCCAGAAGAAGAAGGTGTAGCCGAGCTCCTGCCCGCTGAAGCTGAAGTCGCCCCAGAAGTCGAGCAGTTTCCTTCCTCTTTGCCCGAAGGCAAGCCCCGGTTGCATGAAAATCCTACGTGTTTTGCCAGACTTGCGCATGCCTTCTGTAACATGATTGTGCATTTACATATAGGAGTTGTTTGAAACCCTAGATGCATGACTCAGTTATTCCCATGATCTGAGCACTAGCTGTTGGACCGAGTAGTTGCCCTGCTTAACTAGGAGACGGTAAAAGTCGAGTGATCTCCTGTCACTCGCGAGTTGTAGGAGTTGCATGTTTACTCTCCTGTTATAACTATAAGGACGATGGACGGGGCAGGGTTTTGGTAACTCTTTGCTGGACGGATGGTTGCCCCGTCTGTCTATGAAATCTTGCTAAGGCCCGACAGTGGTGGTGTTCGTGATCAAGTGTTTGAAAGTACTAGCCTCATACTTAGTATGGGATGAGGAAGCCTAGTACCGGATTGAACCTAGACGTGAGCGGTCGCCCCATTGTTCTTGGAACGGAGTTTCCCCTGCTGGTTGTCGCACGTGGTGGCAAGCGTGGTCACAGGACGGCAGAGGCCGGGTCTGTGGAGCCTTGCACCAAAGGAAATGGGCCCGACATGGGTTAGGGGATTGATGGGGAAGGCCGACACAGGAAGCGACCTCCGGGTGCGCGGATGTCGTGAGGCTAGGTTCACCATGCATGGTTAAAGAACTCGAATCAATTCGTCTGCCTCTCACAGTTTGAGATTGCTTGATCGCTATGTCACCCTGAGTAAATGAGGAATCTGATGATGACATGTTTGTTGATATATTGTGGCGGATCCACCTAGGATTAGCTTGATTAATCAGAGTTTAGCCGCCTAACATGCGACACTCCTGATTAACTCGGGCTAACACGAAGCGCCGTCGGACTTCATCCGATTTAACCACTTAAACAGGATCGAGTTCAGCAAACCCACACGAGGTGAGCGGTTACAGAGAATACAACAAGTCCACTGAGTTAAACAGTCTTACTCAAGGAGTTCGGCCATAAAAATTAACATCAGAGTTTTATAACAAAAGAACAACAGAGAAAACACTAGCGGAAGACTTCGTCGGGGTCGGACGTCCGGGCGAGGCCAGCCAGAACATCACTGAGTCCTCTCCTCGCCGTCCGAGGAGGGGTCCCACTCAACCGTCCAGCCTGGCGGGAGCTGGGGCGGCCAAGCGCCAACAAGGGAGGGGTCGGGAACTGCAACTTCACCTGAAAAACAGGAGCCACAACAAGGCTGAGCTACTAAGCTCAACAAGACTTAACCGGGGAGGAGCCAACTACTCTTCCAACTAGACATGCAAGGCTTCTTGGCTGAGGGGTTTGGTTTTGCCAAAAGCACTAGGTAACTTATTTTCAAGTTTTAGCTCCGGTTCTAGATTTATTTACCAGTCTAGGTTGTGCAACCTATTCTAAGCAAACATCGAGCCAATCAAGTGTGTAGATAAAAACAACAACATTGCCATCATCAGATTCCTCATTTACTCATGGTGACATAGCGATCAAGTAATCTCAAACTGTGAGAGGCAGACGAATCGATTCGAGTTCTTTAACCATGCATGGTGAACCTAGCCCCACGACATCCGCGCACCCGGAGGTCGCTTCCCGTGTCGGCCTTCCCCATCAATCCCCTAACCCGTGTCGGGCCCATTTCCTTTGGTGCAAGGTTCCACAGACCCGGTCTCTGCCGTTCTGTGACCACGCTTTGCCACCACGTGCGACAACCAGCAGGGGAAACTCCGTTCCAAAAAACAATGGGGCGACCGCTCACGTCTAGGTTCAATCAGGTACTAGGCTTCCTCATCCCATACTAAGTATGAGGCTAGTACTTTCAAACACTTGATCACGAACACCACCACTGTCGGGCCTTAGCAAGTTTTCATAAACAGACGGGGCAACCATCCGACCACCAAAGTGTTACCAAAACCCTGCCCCGTCCATCATCCTTATAGTTGTAACAGGAGAGTAAACATGCAACTCCTATAACTCGCGAGTGACAGGAAATCACTCGGCTTTTACCGTTTTCCTAGTTAAGCAATGCAGCTACTCGGTCCAACAGCTAGTGTTCATATCAAGGGTTACTAAGTCATGCATCTAGGGTTTCATACAACTCCTAGACGTAAATGCACAAACATGCTATTCGGAAGGCATGCGCAAGTCTGGTAAGACTCATAGGACGTTCATGCAACCGGGGCTTGCCTGCAAACAAAGAGGGCGGAAACTGCTCGACTTCGGGGGCGGCTTCGACTTCCGCGGGCATGATCTCGGCTACAGCTTCTTCTTCGGGCGCCGGGTGCAGCTCGTAGAAGCCGTCAGCGAGATGCAGCTCTACACGAATGCAATGCAAGGGTTAGCTTAGACAGTTAGTTCAACAGCAACACTGGCTCTTCTGAGCCCAGAAACTCGCGACAAAGAGCAGGAGGTTGAGGCTGGTTGAGAGAGCTGATGATGATCATCGGTAAGGGTAGGAAGGGAACTAGTGGTCTGATCCTTGAACTAGAGGATGTGATAACTGGGATCCTCAGACGTAGGCGCTAAAGGGTTCCCATGTCTTACACTTACACCCTCGAGTTGAAGAAAAAGATCACAGCCCAGCCCTCAGGCGAGGCGGACAAGGGTCGGCAGAACAGGCGGGGTCGGACGAGACGGAACTGGGGTCGGGCGGATAGGAGGGGGTCGGGCGAGGCGGACTTGGGGTCGGCACTCACCTTCTTCCTGAAAGGAAAGCTTGGGGTTGGGAAGAGGCAGACTTGGGCGCGGAACTAAAGCTTCGAGCAAGGACTAAGATTGGCGATACTCCGGCGGTGGCACTGCTTCTTGCGGATCACAAGAGAGCTCTACGCAGCACAAGGGAGCACGCTGCTGGTGACTTGGATGAACTGAGAAGGAACTGGGAGATGAACTTTTCAAGAACTGGGTGGGTGGCGCTAGAAGCTTGAGCAGGGAGCTAGAGGAAGCTAAGGGCAACAAAGACGGAGGGAACTCCGGCGACGGGGGCATTCCTTTTATAACTGCTGGCGCAGGGCAACGGAAACGTCGTGAAGAGAGAGAAGGGGAACGGCGCGAAGGCCGGGGAGAAGCAATGGAGTGCTCTGCCGGGGCGGCGATTGAACAACCCGGTCGGTGCTGCAGAACTCCGGGGGTGACGCCAGCGATCATTGCGCTACTCCGTCAGGGCGGCGTAGGCGCGGGTAGACCGGTGGTTGGGATTTGGTGGAGAGCGGGCGTCGTCGTGCGGGAGAGGTGATAGAAGCGACCGGTTAAACGGCGCTAGGATCGAGGGCGCACAGGTGGGAGAACAAGCTGACGCGGCGCGGGGGAGAGCGCGGAACAACAGATTGTCGGGCGGCTTCTGACAGAGCGGGGAAAGGGACTGTCGCGGCCGCGGTCGAGGTTGGCAGTGGGGGAATCGTCGTGTAGCGACGACCAGGCGGCGCAACTGTTGCTGGAAGGGACGGAAAAGACGGGCGACATCGGTCTCCGGGGCCGGGATCTGGTATCGCGATGATGGGCGCGAGAGACGAGGGTCTGCAGAAAGGGGTGCAGAGGGCTTCCACTGCCATTGGGGAAAAGGGCGCGGGAACCCACTTGGTCGCTTGCCAGAGACAAAACTGAGCGGTGGCGTCGGAGAAGACGAGCCACGCGGCAGGAAAGCTCTGAGGCGGCCATGCAACTCGAGTGCGGCTGACGCGGGGGATCTGGAAAAAGGATCTCACGGGTTCACCCAGGAAAAGATCGGACGGGTGAGGAAGATCAGCAGGATCCGACGGAGGGCTGAACTCGCCAGGGTCGGGAAAAGGAACGAAGCGGTAGGGGCCGGATCTCAGGGGTCGGAACTGGCGGAAGACTGAGCACTTAGGTGCGGTCAACAGAGCAACTGACTGAGGTTACGGGCTGAGATCAAACCTAACTGGAAAAGGTTAGGGGTCGGTCGTTACAGCCTACCCCTCTTAAAAAGAATCTCGTCCCGAGATTCAAGATCAAGGGTGTGCTGTTCTTACCTCCTTGATGGGATAGAAAACCTGGAAAACGCTTGTTCAGATATTCTTCCGTCTCCCATGTTGCTTCATCTTCGGTGTGGTTTCTCCAGAGGATCTTGTACATCTTTACCACTTGGCGTCGGGTGTGCCTTTCCTTCTGGTCAAGAACTCGATCTGGGTACTCGGTGTATGTCAGGTCAGGTTCTACTTGAAGCTGTTCTTGTTCTAGGATCTCTGCTGGAACTCGAACACATTTCTTCAGCTGAGACACATGGAAAACATCATGTATGGCTGATAGCTGTTCTGGGAGTTGGATCCGGTAAGCAACAGGCCCACATTTCTCCACAATCTCATAAGGGCCAACATAGCGGGGAGCTAACTTGCCCTTTATTCCAAACCGTTGCACTCCTTTGGTTGGGGAGACTCGAAGGTACACATGATCACCAAGGTTGAACTGCAGGGGTCTCCTCCGCTGGTCAGAGTAACTCTTCTATCGCGATTGGGCAGCCTTGAGATGTGCCTGAATTACCTTTACTTGCTCCTCGGCTTCTGCCACTAAGTCAGGGCCATAAACTTGTCTCTCTTCTGGTTGGGACCAGTTCAAGGGTGTTCGGCATCTCCGGCCGTACAGGGCCTCAAACGGCGCCATCTTCAAACTGGCCTGGTAGCTGTTATTGTAGGAGAACTCTGCTAAGGGCAGGCACTTGTCCCAGTTTTTGTCATAGTGGATGACACAAGCTCTTAACATGTCTTCGAGGATCTGATTGACTCTCTCGGTTTGGCCATCGGTTTGGGGATGATATGTTGAGCTTCGGATGAGCTGTGTGCCCATGGATGTTTGTAATTGCTCCTAAAAACGGGCCACAAACTGAACTCCTCGATCAGAGATGATGGTCTTGGGTACACCATGTAGGGAAACGATACGCTCGAGGTACAACTCTGCGTACTGCCTGACGGTGTAGGTGGTACGAACAGGAAAGAAATGTGCCGTCTTGGTCAGACGGTCCACTATAACCCAGATAGAATCATACCGTTGAGTTGTAAGGGGTAACCCAACTATGAAGTCCATGCTGATGTCTTCCCATTTCCAAGAGGGAATAGGTAGCGGCTGCAAGGTTCCTGCTACCTTCAAGTGACTGGCCTTGACACGTTGACAAGTGTCGCATTCTGAAACATAACGAGCTATCTCCGGTTTCATCCCACTCCACCAAAAGGTCTGACGGAGATCATGGTACATCTTGTTGCTGCCAGGGTGGATGGAGAACCTGGAAAGATGAGCTTCATCTAGGATCTGCCTTCTTAACTCGGGGTCGGCGGGCACTACTAGTCGGTTTCCATAGTACACACCTCCCGTTTGGTCCTGCCGGAAAAGCTTATATCCCTCGTCTTTTACCAAGACCTTACTGATGATCCGTTTTACTTCTTCATCCTTAGCTTGTGCTGACCGAATCCGGTCCTCTAAAATTGAGTCAAGGATGATGTGATCAAGGATTCCATGGGGAACAATCTCTAGACTTAGTCTTCCCATCTTGTGACACAAAGTGTTGGTGAAGGCTGTTGACAACAAGCAGTTACAACGGGGTTTGCGACTGAGGGCGTCGGCCACCACATTGGCCTTGCCAGGATGATAGTGCACTTCCAAGTCATAATCCTTTATCAACTCCAGCCATCTTCTCTGACGCATGTTGAGGTCGGCTTGCGTGAAGATGTACTTGAGGCTCTTGTGGTCGGTATAGACGTTGCAGTGAGCTCCCATTAAGTAGTGCCTCCATATCTTCAAGGCGTGTATCACTGCTGCCAACTCAAGGTCATGGGTCGGGTAGTTCAGCTCATGAGGTCGCAACGCACGTGAGGCATAGGCAATGACTCGGCTGTCTTGCATAAGAACACACCCGAGTCCAGTGCCGGAGGTGTCACAGTATACGTCATACGGCCTAGAGGGGTCGGGTTGAGCCAAAACGGGGGCGGTGGTTAACAAGTGCTTCAGGGTTTTGAAACCTTCTTCGCACTTGGTGTCCCACACAAACTTGACCTCTTTCTTCAACAACTCGGTCATCGGCTTAGCTATCTTGGAGAAATCCGGTATAAAACGCCGATAGTAACCTGCCAGTCCGAGGAAACTCCGGATCTGGTGTACCGAGACAGGAGACTTCCATTCCATGACCTCTTGCACCTTGCTGGGATCCACGGCAATACCGTCCTTGGAGATAGTGTGTCCCAAAAACTTGACACTATCCAACCAAAACTCACACTTGGAGAACTTTGCATAAAGCTGGTGATCTCTCAGTCGCTGAAGAACTATATGAAGATGGTTGGCATGCTCTTCCTTGTCCTTTGAGTACACTAGGATATCATCAATGAACACCACTACAAACTTGTCCAGCTCGGGCATAAACACCGAGTTCATAAGGTACATGAAGTAAGCGGGTGCATTGGTGAGTCCAAAGGACATGACCAGGTACTCATACAGTCCATATCTGGTAGAGAAAGCTGTCTTAGGTACGTCGCGTGGTCGAATCTTGATTTGGTGATAACCAGAACGAAGATCGATCTTGGAGAACACCTTTGCTCCGGCTAACTGGTCGAACAAGACATCAATGCGGGGCAGTGGGTACTTATTCTTGACTGTTACCGCATTGAGGGGTCGGTAATCCACACACATCCGTAAACTGTCGTCTTTCTTCTTCACAAACAGGGCGGGGCAACCCCAAGATGACGTACTGGGTCGAATGAAGCCCTTTTCCAACAGATCATGCAACTGGGTCTTCAACTCTGCTAACTCAGCGGGTGGCATCCGATAGGGTCTCTTAGATATCGGGGCTGTGCCGGGAACCAACTCTATAGAAAACTCCACTTCTCTGTCAGGTGGCATGCCTGGCAAGTCTTCTGGAAACACATCTGGGTACTCACAGATGACAGGGAGGTCTTCTAAACGGGTTCCCAAGAGAGGATAGGCACAAGGAGTCAAAGACTCAGGATGGGTCAAGGATAGGGTAGAACTGCCATGAGAGGGCGAGCTGATTAAAAGAGATCGGGCTGAGGTATCTAAAACAACACGGTGTCGGGCCATCCAATCCATGCCAAGGATGACATCTAGGCCTTCGAGGTCAAGGATGATAAGGTTTTCCTGAAGAGGGTGGGGCCTAGCTGGAGAGGTACAAGAATAACGACCTGATCCGACGTTATCCTTCCTCCAGGAGTGGCGATCACATAGGGTTCCTTAGTGTGACCTACACTTAGCCCACATCTTTCCCTTGCCTTACTCCCGATAAAGCTATGAGAGGCTCCCAAATCAAACAACACCACAACAGCTTGATTTAAAACAAGGAAAGTACCCGTCATTACTGACGCACCTTCGGGAAGTTCGGTCAAGCTGGTGTAGTTGAGTCGGCCTTGTCGGACTTGCACCTTGGGCCTTCTTCCTCTGGCTGCCATGGGGTTCTGGCCTTGCTGCTGAGTCTTGCTCCTGGGGCAGTCCCTTGCAAAATGTCCCTCATTGCCGCAGGTAAAAGATCTGTTACTGACTGCCGGATGAGGTGGCATTGGCAAGGTCGGCCGGGGTACTTGCGGTTGGAAGCCTGGGGAACTAGGCATTGTTGCCGGCGGGGGTCGGGCGATCCATTTCCCTGACTGTTGGGGTCGGCCAGGGGCTTGTGGAGGGATCATCCGAAACCTTCGGGCTGGCGGGCTCGGAAGAGCCACAGAGGCTTTCCTCTTCTGGTCGGCCTTGAGAGCTTGCATGCAGTCCTCCTGGGAGATGGCCAGATTGATCAACTCGTTATAGGTATCCACCCGGATGGGGTTCAGCCTTTCCCTGAGCTCCAAGCTCAGTCCTCGGCGGAATCTGTCCTGCTTCTTCTCATCTGTGTCCGCGTGATATCCCGCATAACAGCATAAGTCATTGAACGCCTGGGCGTAGTGCAGCACATCCCGAGTCCCCTGGGTGAGGGCCAGAAACTCGTTGAGCTTGCGCTCCAGAAGACCTTCAGGATTGTGATGCGCCTTAAACGCCGTCTTAAACTCGTTCCAACTGACTACGTGGCCAGCAGGTAGCATGGCATGGTAGTGGTCCCACCAAATCCGTGCGGAACCACGCAGCTGCTGAGCTGCGAACCGCGCCTTGTTGTTGTCAGGGCATGGAGCGGTGAGGAGCTCGAACTTGGATTCGATCGTACGAACCCATGCATCAGCGTCGAGCGGTTCTTGGGTCTTCTGGAACAACGGGGGCTGCGTCCCCAGAAAGTCCTCATATCTTGCGATATGCTGCTGCTGCTGTGCTCTACCACCATGTGGCTGCTGTTGTCCTTGCACCAGATGCCTGAGCAGCTCGGTTTGAGTTGCTAGGATTGCCTCCAATGGCGATGGTGGCGGGGGCGGGGGAAGATCCTGTCGCTGATCACTACCACTGGGCATAGTTCCAGACCTCGTGCGGTGCGCCATCTGCAAGAGTTAACACCCCATCAATTTCATAACCTTAGGTGCACTCCAGCAATTGGGAACGTATGAATTAAATCCTTCAATGCGACTCTTGCCAATGGTGCATCACACGTCCTTATAGAGGAAGCACATTCCTCCCATTTTCATCACCGATAGCCCCTACTTGCCCTGGTACTCCACCTCAGGTTCCCACACCACATACAGACTCCTAGGGTCGGGTCCACTCGAACCAAGGGGTCGGATACGGTCCGTACTCAAAGAGGGTCGGACAAGGCGGGAACTGCCTTAAGGTCGGCGCACTTTAGCTCACAAACTAGGGTCGGCCAACTGAACAGGCTCCCCGAAAACAACACAGGGTTACGACACCACTCACTCAACCTTAGCATCCACACCATACGAGAAGGATAAACTATGCACTGGGTTGACTTTATACACAACGACGTTCCAGTACAGGGAGTACTCAACTCAAGGCTAACCTATTACAACTTTCCAAAACTAGGCTGCCGAGGAGTACAACAAAAGAAAGAAGGTTCCCTGAGAACCCTTAAGCTACCACTGGACACTATGAGTCGGAGAAGGGGCGCCATCTTCTTCTATGTCCATGCTGGACGCTCCCTCGTCTTCCTCAGGGTCCTCCTGAGCTTCAAGCTGCATGTTGAGGGCATGCATGTCTTCAAGCTCGGCTTGGTGTTCCTCTAGGTGGGCATTGGCAACGGCCAACTCCATTTCCACCTCCATTTTAAGGACAAAATCGAGTGCATTAAATACATGTGCGCCAGGATCAAGTTACACACATGTACGACAATAGTGAATATCAAAGACAGTGTTAAATCGAATAAAGAGAGTATTAACCATTATTACATGACCGAAAGTCTCACATAAACCACAAAGTCTAATTATTACGCAGCGGAACTTCAAAGACGACGACGACTCCACAGGCAGCTGACTGAAGAAACGTACGCCTAGAACTCCTCGAAGTCGGGGAAGTACTCCTCTTCCCAATTATCTTGGTCTGAACAGCGGTTTTGCAAGGGTGAGTACACTTATGGTTGGTACTCAACAAGTCGTGGGGAATAGTGTAGTGTAAGGCTAATTCAAGGTATGGCTAAGGCATAAATAGCATTCGCTTTTAATTAAGTTAGTCAAATTTTATTAGCAATTAACTACGTATAAGTTCATACCACCCGAAATTAAACATGAACATAAAGTAAGCAACAAATGCATGAAATGATAACAAGTTTAATCCATCTTTCGATAATATTATCATGTGAGGGTCCAGGCCGCTCTTAACCGTGAGCACGGCTGATCGATCAGTTTAACACTCTGCAGAGGTGGCACATCTTTACCCACAAGTCGCGTAAAAGTTCAAAAGAACTTTGGACCCAACCATGCGATGCTAGCTAGGCACCATACCACACTTCCGAGGTGTGATTGCATAGGGACGCTACGAGGCCTTTACAAAGATTCGCTAGCAATGTGGTAACCCGCTAAGGTTTCAGGTCGAAGCGAAACATAGCAGTCCCCTAGAGGGCATAGTGTCTTAGCCAAGCCCACTTCCCAAGAGAGCGAGTGCTATATCCCATCAACGCCTCCCCTCTTGCCCTTCCGGTAAGGTAACCCCACGCTAGAGTTTCTAATTAATCAGCCAAGACCAGAGCCATTTAGTCTTGTGGTAGCACTGTTTTCCTGGGTGGTCGCTCCATGTTCCGATTAACAAATAATGATCTTGTCTTAATGAAAGGTATAACATAAGTAAAGCAAGATTAAGCATTGTGTTTGGTTAAACCACCATGTACCAAGTAAGCACTAAGCATGAGCTACCCAACATAAAGTAAACCAGTTGGTCAAGGCAAAGGTAAATCAATCTAGGCGAACCTTAATTGGGACCCATCAAATTAATCCTAACATGTGCATAGCATAAATGTTAAGTACGAGAAAGTAAAGGTGTATAGGACAACAAGGTAGTGATCAAGGACACGACTTGCCTTCTTGGCCTTGCTCCTGCTGTTCGTACTCCTCGAAAGCTTGATCGGCAACTCCCTCGAACTGCGGGGCGTCTACACGCGTCACACGAGCACATACAAGCAAACATGGGCAAAAGTAAGAAAACAGTACACCAAACATAGTTAAACAGAGAAAATAAGCTTGAAAAGATGATCTACGCTTTAAAACGAACACGTGGATATAAAGAACACGAAAAACGGAGTTAAGATGCAAAAGATATGATTAAAACAAGATCCAGGGACTTTTCTGTGAGAAAAACAAAAGTTTCAGGGCCTATCCGCGAAAACCGAGGGCTTATACGTCAATTATGCGTATAAACCGAGGGTCTGACGCGTAAAAACAACAAACCCGGACGGCGGGTTGATTTCTGGAAAGCTCAAGGGTTAAACCGAAAAATGCGAGGGCAGATCTGTAAATATTTTCAACGCGATCTGGACCGCGGGTTGATTTGCGGAAAAGGCGGGGGCTAAAGAGCAAAAGCGGCACGGTGCGGTTCGGTTGACCGTTACGCGGTCTTGATTGACTCGCTGCGAGCCGTCGGATCTTGATCCGACGGTCGCGGTCGTCCACGACACCGGCGGCGGCGGAAAACAAAATGGCCGGCGGCGGCGAGCGGCGGCGCGCGACGGCGAGCGGCGGTGGGTCGCCGGAGTAACCCGAAATAGCGCTCCGGTGCACGGTTTGGCGCGCGGCTTGCACCAAAAGAGAGCGGAGGGCACGGCGAACCCGTTTTGGGGCTTGGTGGGAGCCACGGCGCGGCGGCGCTCACCTTTTGGCGGCGGCGTGCGGCGGAGAGCGGCGGTGGCGCAAAAAGCTTCGGGCGCTAGGGTTTTGGAGCTGCGGGCGCTAGTGGAGGAGACCGGGAGGGGCGGCGGCTTATATAGGGTGTTAGAGATAGAGGCGGCGCGGATTTAAACTCCCCCGAAGGAGTCGGAGCGGAGGCGGACGGCTGCGGATCCGGCGGCGGCCGTTGCGGAGTCGGAGCGGAGTCCGGCCGGAGGAAGGAGAAGGCGGGTGGCGGGCCGGCGCGACTTCGTGGGCCGGCGCGCGTTCGCGGGCTGCGCGGCGTCGGGTGAGCGGCAGGCCGGGGCGGCTACGCGGGCCGGCGCGCGCGCGTGGGCTGCGGCAGAGGAAGCGGCGAGCGGGCGCTGGCGAGGCAGGCCGAGCGGAGGTGGAGCTGGGCCGCGGAGAAAAGGAGGAGGCCGGCGGGCTGCTGCGGCTGGGCCGCGCGGAAGAAAAAGAAAGGGCCGGCGCGGAAGAAAAAGAGAGAGGGAGCGGGCCGGCGCACCGGTGCAAGACTGGGTCGAAAGAGAAAAGAAGAAGAAAGGATAGGGAAGTTTCGGCCCAGGGAAAGAAGAAGAAGAAGAAGGAGAAACAGAAAATGATTTGGAAATGGAATTGGAATTTAAATTTGAAAATTCAAATTCAAACTTTGGTTCAAACTCAAGCAATCAAAATAAATGCACCAGCATGAATGCACAAATAAATCCTATGATGAATTAATTTACTTAAAGAAAATGAAATTAAATGCCTAAAAATTAAATGACACCTTAATTTGAGCAAATTTTAATGAATTTAAATTATTCGAAATTTTGGGTGTTACAAATCCTACCCCCCTTAAGAAGAATCTCGTCCTCGAGATTCGGAAGATCCTGCAAAGAGATGGGGAAATTCCTTCTGTAACTCGTCCTCTCTTTCCCAAGTTGCCTCGTCCTCTGTATGGTGACTCCACTGAACTTTGCACATTCTGATCGTCCGATTTCTTGTAACCCTTTCCATGGTATCCAAAATTTTAATGGGGTGTTCCGTGTAGGTGAGATCATCCTGAACATTCAATTCCTCCATTGGCAACTGTTCCTTGGGAACTCTGAGGCACTTCTTAAGCTGTGAGATATGGAACACATCGTGCACATCCGACAACTGGTTAGGCAACTCCAGTCGATAGGCTACTTGTCCCACTCGCTCAAGAATCTTGAACGGACCGATGAATCGAGGTGACAACTTCCCTTTGACCTTGAATCTGCGCATACCCCTGATGGGCGATACCTTGAGATACACATAATCACCTTCCTCAAAGGTCAATTCTCTTCTCCTGGTGTCAGCATAACTCTTCTGTCGAGACTGAGCAGTCCTCAAGTTTTCTCGGATGATCTGGACCTGCCTTTCTGCCTCTTGTATAATTTCTGGCCCGAATAGCTGACTCTCTCCAGTTTCACTCCAATAAAGGGGTGTTCGGCACTTTCTACCATACAAAGCCACAAATGGTGACATTTTGAGACTGGCTTGATAACTGTTATTATAGGAGAACTCTGCATAAGGTAGACTCTTGTCCCAACTGCCTCCATGCTTTAATGCACATGCTCTTAATATATCCTCCAATATTTGGTTTGTTCTCTCAGTCTGTCCATCTGTCTGAGGGTGATAAGCAGAACTGAAATTCAACCTTGTGCCTAGAGATTCATGCAATTTCTGCCAGAAGCGTGACGTGAACTGAGTACCGCGGTCAGACACAATCTTCTTGGGCACACCATGCAAACATACTATCCTTGACATATACAATTCTGCTAACCTTGCCCCAGAGTGTGTTGTCTTTACTGGAATGAAGTGTGCTACCTTTGTCAATCTGTCGACAATAACCCAAATCGAGTCATAACCAGCCTGTGTGCGGGGCAATCCAACTATAAAGTCCATGCCGATTTTTTCCCACTTCCATTCAGGCACTTTCAACGGTTGAAGCAATCCAGCTGGCCTCTGGTGTTCAGCTTTAACCCTTTGACATATGTCGCAAACGGCTACATGTGCAGCTACATCTTTCTTCATTCCGGGCCACCAATATTTCTGCTTAAGATCTTGATACATCTTGGTGCTTCCGGGGTGGATGGAATAAGCGGAATCGTGAGCTTCTTTCAAGATTGTTTCACGGAGATTTCCCACATCGGGTACCCAAATCCTTTCTTTGACCCATAAGGTTCCCTGAGAGTCTTCTGTATAGTCTGTGGCTCTTCCTTCTTTAACCATCTCCTTGATTTCCTTGACCTTGGCATCCTCAAGCTGTCCTGCCCGTATCTCTTGCTCTAGAGTCGACTCCACTTCCATCGTTGCCCCCTCAGTATGCGCAACGACACTCAAGTTGAGCCTCTCAAATTCTTTCATCAGCTCGTCAGGTAGCTGGAATGCTAAGGCTAAGTTAACATGACCCTTCCGACTCAAAGCGTCTGCAACCAGATTAGCCTTACCAGGATGATAGTGTATCTCCAGATCATAGTCATTGATGAGCTCTAGCCATCGTCACTGTCTCAGATTAAGGTCCTTCTGAGTGAAAATGTACTTGAGACTCTTGTGATCAGTATAGATCTGACACTTAGTCCCCAGAATGTAGTGCCTCCAAATCTTCAAAGCATGCACCACTGCGGCTAACTCCAAATCATGAGTCGGGTAATTCTGCTCATGTTTCCTCAATTGCCTGGAAGCATAGGTGATCACATGACCTTCCTGCATCAGAACACAGCCTAAACCCTGTCGAGATGCATCACAATATATGTCGAACCCCTTGTGTAGATCTGGCATTACCAATACTGGAGCGGTGGTCAACCTCTTCTTCAGTTCCTCAAAACTTGCCTGACATGCCTCTGTCCATTTGAATTCCCTTCCTTTTTCTAGGAGCGTAGTGAGGGGCTTCACTATCTTGGAGAATCCTTCAATGAATCTGCGGTAATAGCCTGCAAGTCCGAGAAAACTCCTGATCTCAGTTACTGTCTGCGGCGGATTCCACTTCAAGACATCCCTAACCTTGCCTGGATCCACTGAAATTCCACCATCGGAGATGATATGACCAAGGAAAGAGACTTCCTTTATCCAGAACTCACACTTGCTGAATTTAGCATACAACTGATGTTCCCTCAATTTCTGAAGCACTAACCTCAAGTGTTCCTCATGTTCTTCCTCATTCTTGGAGTAAATCATGATGTCATCAATGGATAGGAGGGGGTCGTATCCAGGTACTCCATAAATACCTTATTCATCAGATACATGAAATAGGCTGGAGCATTTGTCAGCCCAAATGACATAACTAAAGCTTCGAGCAAGGACTAAGATTGGCGATACTCCGGCGGTGGCGCTGCTTCTTGCGGATCACAAGAGAGCTCTACGCAGCACAAGGGAGCACGCTGCTGGTGACTTGGATGAACTGAGAAGGAACTGGGAGATGAACTTTTCAAGAACTGGGTGGGTGGCGCTAGAAGCTTGAGCAGGGAGCTAGAGGAAGCTAAGGGCAACAAAGACGGAGGGAACTCCAGCGACGGGGGCATTCCTTTTATAACTGCTGGCGCAGGGGAACGGAAACGTCGCGGAGAGAGAGAAGGGGAGCGGCGCGAAGGCCGGGGAGAAGCAATGGAGTGCTCTGCCGGGGCGGCGATTGAGCAACCCGGGCGGTGCTGCAGAACTCCGGGGGTGACGCCAGCGATCATTGCGCTACTCCGTCAGGGCGGCGTAGGCGCGGGTAGACCGGTGGTTGGGATTTGGCGGAGAGCGGGCGTCGTCGTGCGGGAGAGGTGATAGAAGCGACCGGTTAAACGGCGCTAGGATCGAGGGCGCACAGGTGGGAGAACAAGCTGACGCGGCACGGGGGAGAGCGCGGAACAACAGATTGTCGGGCGGCTTCTGACAGAGCGGGGAAAGGGACTGTCGCGGCCGCGGTCGGGGTTGGCGGTGGGGGAATCGTCGTGTAGCGACGACCAGGCGGCGCAACTGTTGCTGGAAGGGACGGAAAAGACGGGCGACATCGGTCTCCGGAGCCGGGATCTGGTATCGCGATGATGGGCGCGGGAGACGAGGGTCTGCAGAAAGGGGTGCAGAGGGCTTCCGCTGCCATTGGGGAAAAGGGCGCGGGAACCCACTTGGTCGCTTGCTAGAGACAAAACTGAGCGGTGGCGTCGGAGAAGACGAGCCACGCGGCAGGAAAGCTCTGAGGCGGCCATGCAACTCGAGTGCGGCTGACGCGGGGGATCTGGAAAAAGGATCTCACGGGTTCACCCAGGAAAAGATCGGACGGGTGAGGAAGATCAGCAGGATCCGACGGAGGGCTGAACTCGCCAGGGTCGGGAAAAGGAACGAAGCGGTAGGGGCCGGATCTCAGGGGTCGGAACTGGCGGAAGACTGAGCACTTAGGTGCGGTCAATAGAGCAACTGACTGAGGTTACGGGCTGAGATCAAACCTAACTGGAAAAGGTTAGGGGTCGGTCGTTACATATATCTACACATCTTGTTTGGCTCTATGATTGCTTAGAGTAGGTTGCAAAACCTAGACCGGCTAATGAACTTAGAACCGGAGCTAAAACTGGAAAATAGGGTTTTACTTAGTGCTTTGGCAAACAAACCCCTCAGCCAAAAGCCTTGCATGTCTAGAAGCGTGGAGTAGCTTACTCCTATCGGTTAAGTCTTGTTGAGCTTAATAGCTCAGCCTTGTTGTGGCTCCTGTTTTTCAGGTGAAGTTGCTGCTCCCGACCCCTCTCTCGCTGGCGCTTGGCCGCCCCAGCTCCCGCCGGGCTGGACGGTCGAGTGGGACCCCTCCTCGGACGGCGAGGAGAGGAATCAGTGACGTCCCGGTTGGTCTCACCAGGGATGTCCGACCCCGACGAAGTCTTCCGCTAGTGTTTATCTCTGTTGTTTCTTTTGAACCTTGTAAAACTCTGATATTGGATTTCACAGTCGAACTAAATGAGTAAAATTTGCCTAACTCAGTGGACTCGTTGTACTCTCTGGAACCACTCACCTTCGTGTGGGTTTGCTAAACTCGATCCTGTTCAAGTGGTTAAATCGGATGAAATCCGACGGCACCTCGTGTTAACTTGGTTTAGGCAGGAGTGTCGCATGTTAGGCGGCTTAACCCTGTTTAATCAAGTTAATTCGAAGTGGATCCGCCACACCCACCTCCGGGCCTCCAGTGTCGCCGTGCTCCTAGGCCTCACGGAGCTCGAGCTGGCGCTGGCGTTGTCCGGCGAGGCGCCCGCCGTGACGCCGTGCACGCTGACGGCTCGACTCCGTGCTGCAGCAAGACGGGTGGAGGGACACGGAGGTGACGGAGATGGTGGAGATGGCGGCCTCCGGGATGTTCAACGGCGAGGAGGCGGCAGCACCCCCCGCGGCCGACCCCGACGCCATGCTCAACGTGCTGCTGCTCAAGGCCGACCGGTGCTTAGACTCGTTCCGCCTCTTGTTCCGTCGGTGCAAGGAGCGGCCGCACCCCGCCAGGGCAAGAAGGATCTTGAGATTGGGATACTGAATGAAGGAAGAAGTTGAGGAGGGGTAAAGGAGAGGAGGAAAAGGAGGGGTAAATGAGTCTTTTGTCAACACAAGTGCTAAAGTTTAGCATAGTTCCCAAACAGCCCAAGAGACTAAACTTTAGCACTCCATTTGAGGGTGCTAAAGTTTAGCATAAGATTCTCAAACAGAGCCTTAGCTAGTGGGGAGGAGATAATGGGTGCTAATGGCTTTTGAAAGGACCAAAAGGGGAGAGAGAAGGGGGTGAGGAGATAAAGGGGTAAAAGTGACATATCATGGACTTCAGTTATATCCATTAGTTGTGCCTTCAAATAGGAGTGCTAATGACTAGAAGTGCTAAATTTTAAATTAATTAAACTTTAGCAATAGCAAATCCAAACAGTCCTAATTATTTTGACAAATTGTTATAAGAAGTTGTGCATATGGATAGATGATTCCGCTTGAACTGCAGAAAATGAGTGTAGAAACTGCCTATGACCATCGGATGGAGTGAGACAGTTGTACGGAGGGTGGGAGAGGGAGACCTGGTTCCTCCGAGGGCGAAGGCGGTTTGCTGCAGCTCCTCTCCGATTTGACGCCGGGACGGCGACGGGATCTCCTCCGTGCCGTTGCCCCGCCTGCCGGGCAGTCGTTTTCGTTCTCCGCTCGGCCGCGCCGGGCGCCGGGCACAGGCATCGCTCACGTCGCGCGCCTGGCCAGAGGCATGTGGTCCTTGCCGTTGAGCGGTCCATAACACAGGAGTCAGTAGATGTTTCTGAACCCAGAATGCCTAAAGAGGACAGTGTTTGTTGCCCAACGTGGTCAACGGATCATTCACCTTCCCTGGACACTGGGCAGTACCCTCGGGCCCAGGTGTTCTTGCCTTTTACTCCACTTGTTTGCACTTGTCATATTTTTGGAGAAACGCATGAATCCTTATTTTTAAAAAAAAAGAAAGAAAAAAGAAAAGAAAAGGATGAATCCCAGGGACCAGCGGTGGTTCAAAGAAATTCCACGGGTTTGGGGGACTGACAGTAATCCGTCCCTGCGGAATGCGCGTGTATCAATCGCCAATCTGACTCGCCATTCGTCTTTGGGGGACGCACGCCATGGCTAACCCTTTCCCTGCCCGATACGCTGTGCCCCGTGCCCTGCGGACTGCGCCGCGGTGCGGCCACTTGACCAGATGGCTCCATGCGTTCGCCGGGTTCCCGCTGCCCCACGACAAGGCACCACCGGATCAGAGCATCAGGCGACAGGGACCACAAATGTTGGAAGTTGAACTGCCAGTTCTGCGGCAGCCAGTGTACGTCTCCATTGACCAGCGCCCTTTTCAACCACGGGCTTTCACCGGTCAACCCTCGAGGGCGGCTCGGTCACCGCAGCCACTCCGAAACGAAGGGGGCGTATCACGTTTGATACACGAGCTAAATTTTAGATGTTTCGATACTAATCAGGAGGATTAAACATAAGTTAATTACAAAACTAATTGCAAAATCCTAGACTAAATAGCGAGACGAATCTATTAAGCCTAATTAATCCATCATTAGAAATGGTTACTGTAGCACAACATTGTCAAATCATGAACTAATTAGGCTTGATAGATTCGTCTCGTGATTTAACCTAGAGGTTGTGTAATTAATTTTATAATTAGTCTAAGTTTAATACTTCTAATTAGTGTCAAACATTCGATGTGACGGGGACTAATATTTAATCCCCTCCTCCCAAACACCCCTAAACGCAAAACTTCATCAGGATGCAAGGAACCTTCCAGGTGATACACATGGTACAAGTACGGCAGCACACGCACGTGTTCTCGTCCCAGACTCCGGATCTGTTCAACAGAATGCTTCAAGCAAGCGAGCATAAGGTACAGATTAGACCCACCATCTGATCAAGTCAGACAGACGCGTATGCTAGTACTGCGAAACGTGGGACTAGCGCTAAGATCGTAATTTACAGGACAGAGACACAGCCGGGCTATTTTACATCAGTGGCTAGCATCGGGCAGCCTAGGGTTTGACTTGAGGCATAACAAGCGGTTTGCGTTGCGAGGTCAGTGAGCGAGGGCGGCTAGTTTCTTTCTGCAGTTGAGTCTTAGGTTGAGAGGTACGAAGACATGGCTCTTCTGAAATCCAGATTCATAGGGGAGCCTGTGAAGGGGTTGCCGTCAGGGACCCATAGCCGACCTCTGTTAGGAAGCATGACATGCGGGTTCATGCGGTCCTTGTCAGCACTTGTTTGATCCGACGGAGCTTCTTCCTTCTTTTTCTTGACGAATTCGAAGAACTCTGCAACTTGCCGAGCATATCTACATAGACAAAGACAGACGTTAAATGAGAAAGCAGCATT
The DNA here is from genome assembly GCF_000263155.2 of Setaria italica. Taxonomy (NCBI): domain Eukaryota; kingdom Viridiplantae; phylum Streptophyta; class Magnoliopsida; order Poales; family Poaceae; genus Setaria; species Setaria italica. The sequence continues at coordinate 19,243,988 of NC_028452.1, forward strand.
TTATGGGTAGGTCAGGGCCTTCGTAGGAAAAAAGGATAAAGTTAGAATTCAAGTCAGCAAACTGTGATGGGAACAGAACTATAACAACTAGAGTAAAGAACTCAATGTCGTTCATGGCTAAAACTTGAGGCTAGTAACAACTATAACAACAAAATTCGTATAGGGAACGGTCTGCAAACTTACTGTCGTTTAGCTTCTATGTCTTTGTTGAAATCAATGTCAGGTTCACAATCCAAGACAAGAGCAGGGACCTGCATAGAAAAAGACCCATTCAACTGGACTGCTTGAAGGTAATGCAGGAGTAAGCAGGGACGCAAATCTCAGTTGCAACTAGCTAGATACCACCAGGAACCAGTGCCATCCTAGTGGGATTAGTATTATTATAGTCTAATTCTGAATTTGTGAATCATTTTTTATTGTTGCATTTGGATTCCAACATTGGATAGGGTGTGTGCTAAGAAAAAACTGCAACAATATACATACAGTTCGTAAGAAATGATGCTGTTTACACTAAGTAGCATGAGGAGAATGGCTGATATATATAGCGCATTGATCTATAACTGTTATGCATTTGCTGTCCTCCCTATCAAATCGAAACATAGCCGTCTACATTATTATGAAATCGAAGTTATAACCAGCCAATAGAACCCCTGAAAATTCATAAAAGCCCATCGGTCATGTTCATTTAACCATTTTCATTCAAACATTGGAGAGCCCTAATACTAACAGTTTGAGAAATACCAGTAGCCAACAAGTTATCCCTGAGGGTCCGATTTCTTTCCTTAGAACAAAGCATTAGAAACACTGGGAGTAAGTACCTTTTGGATACTTGAGTGCATGTGATTTCCTTCCAAGTAAAATACACGATCCCGTATTTCTGGAGGCAAGGAGCCCTCCATATGCATGGGCAGTTGACTGACTGATAATACACCAGGACCTGATCCTTTTGAAGGAAGCAACCAGCTCTCATGCTTCTCATGCAAACCTTGCAGGTAGTCAAGTGTAACACCACCTTCCTCTGATCTTCTGCGATGCATCATTCTTTTGTGGCAAGTATCTGGACTAGCTCTTAGATAGATAAATCCATCTGGAATGAGACCTGGGAGTGATGACACAACTGGATCAAACCAGGAATCATAGATACTGATCTCCATCTCATTCATCCAATTAGCTTCATGAACAGCACGGACAAACACCTGGTACACATTAACAGAACAATTAGTTAGATAAAGATACAAAATGATTGTTTCAGAAGGCAACTAAAATGCACATTCAGTTAATGAACTAGCATTTTCAATAAAGATTGACCTACCATCCGATCACTGAATACACTTCTTTCCATCAGTCTGAGAGGTTTTATTCCAGCTTGAGATTCCCTTTCTTGCATGACCCTCGTCACAAACACATAGTTTTGGAAAGTGTATGCATACCTATGTGGCTCAGCATAGAAGGCATCCAATATATTGAAGTGATCAGGTCCAACATCCTGCCACTTATCAATAGGCTCAGGAACTATCTCTACAAGATCACGCAGTTCAATAGTCTCATTAGCTATTCTTTGAAGGAAAGTGGTCTTTCCAACGCTAATATTCCCTTCCACACAAAAGGTCAACCTCTTCTTTTGAGTGGGTTTAGATGAATCTGTATCCTTCAGCTCCTCATCGACACTCTCTTTAATAAATGATGTTATACTCTCAGCATGGTTCTTATGTACAATGCCAACAGAACTCTGTAAGAACTCAACCATCTGCTCACTAGACTTGCCAAAGAACTGCATGAGCATGTAAACTATTAGTAAAGCATAAAATGGCGTTAAATTGAGAGAACAGTTTTTCAAATGGAGAAAAGCGTCAAATTTGCAAGATAACGCAAACAGCAAAACCAAAAGAGCTAAGCAGCAGAAAGCTGAGGTACTGACATATAATTTGAAAATCTAAGGCAAACGCAGAACTGAAAGGCCTGCGCAAGAATTGCAATCCTGATAGCATGAGATGTATAAAGAATGGCAGGCAGAGCAAAAGACCATAATGATTGTTTACTTCCATGCACAATGGCCACGGATCACTAACAATTTTGACTGAGTCAATTTGAAATACTCCAAAACGGGCCTGGTTTTCTTTAAGAGAGTTCAAGCATATGGGGATTGGGGGCTACCATTGTCTTGCTTGAGTTCCCAACACCCCAATAAATCTAAAACCGTAGGTCAGAACAATTTTTCTATTATCATGCCACATTCCTTTCATGCGTTTTTGAGTTCCGCATATCTATGATTACAGGGAAAAAACAGAGCCCATTTGCAATGCTAAACATTTTATACTTGAATAGTTCACACTATTAGTGTCTAGTGAAATGATACCTTGTAATTTCAGGATTACAATCATTCCATCAACAGCCAGCATACTGTGTATGTATGTGTGCACATCATGAGATCAATTTTTTTGGCTTGTACAACGAAGCATAGATACAATATATGACGCATCAAATTATGTGGTGTACAATAAATGTTACTAATAATCAAAACTAGAAGCACAAGGTAGGCACATGTACGAATTGTGGAAATGTGGCCATTTAGGATAGTTGTTTAGTAATGAGTTAATATGTCGATGACTGAAATGCTGTTACACTTGTAGTCTTTCCTTTGATGCAACATTACCACCAATCTAACAGTGCCGCTTATCGCCCTGACGAATGGCAAGCTCGAGTATTATAACACACAAACCAGCAGAAGGCGAAACACAAGCCCGCGCACCTTATCCCTGTAGAGCTGCTTGAGCTGCGCGACGCCCTCGAAGCCATTATCCACGAGCTTCCTGAGGTTGCGCGGCCCGACCCCGGGAATCGCCAGAAGCTCGACGCTCGTCCCCACCGCGGCGGCCGCGCTCCCGCCCCTCGTCCTCCTCTCCGCCCCCGCGCGGCTCCCGCTTCCCCTCCGCGCATCCTCCACCTCCGTGTCCTCGCCCTCGCCGCCCCGCCTGGCGGCCTCGGCGGAGCAGAGCAGCCCCCTTCGCGCCACGGCCCCGCCGCCCACACCGAAGCGCAGCCACGGCGGGGGCCGCGGGCCAGGGCGGCGCGCGGCGGCTAGGCGGAGCGCCGGGGAGCCGCCGAGCCGGAGCGCCGCGGGCATGGCGGCGGCGGCGTCAATGACGGTGAGGGAGAGCCTGTGCATCTACGGCGGCGGCGGCGGCGGTCATCAAGGGGGCTGCCGGCTAGGGTTTGGGTTGGGGGAGAGGAGGGTTTTGGTTTGGCGTTATCCCTCGTGAGCTGTGTCGTGGGGAAAAGCGGGAGGGGAGAAGGAGACTGGTGGTCTACGGGGAGCCGTGCACAGGGTGGCTGTCGAGTGGGCCCGTTCGTGGACCACAGGGAACGGGCAATCGAATTGTTTGCACGGGAACGGTGGGGCTTGTCACCGTTTTGCCGCCCTGGTTTCGGGGACGTGGCGCACTGGCGCGTGCCCGCGAGCATGGACCTGCTTGTCACGGGCCTTCTGGGCTCAAAGGCTCATTTGCATGGGCCGACAGCAGCAGTTGTTCGTAGTTGGAGTTCTTGTGTTCCAAACTGGGCTCCAATTCGAGCCGCAATACCAAACCGACGATCAAGCGCATCAAGAACCCCGAGTGATATGAACATCAGTGGCAAGAGAGTCCAATATCCAGCAAGCAACAATAGAAATCGGCGACTCTCGTGTAATTGCCTTGATTGGAAAATAGGCAGACACATGTACATGACTTTTTCCATTTTAGACGAGCAAATGTACAAGACTCTTGTTCTCGCATGCCTTTGTTTGCATCGCCCAGTGATCGAGGTGACACATTGCTCAAAAAAGCAAAATATTGAGAGTATACCAAACAAGATAAACGAGATTGCTTCCGCGCAAATTAAAAAGGGAGAAACAAACCAGAAGGCTCTGGCAAACGTCATGTATTCTTAGTCCGTATATCATATACAACTGCTCGCTCCGTCACCAATTAAAAACCACGCAAGTGATGGTTATAATTAAGAAAGCATCGATAAAAAGATTCTTCCAAGGAATCAAACGATTAGGACGATTAGGCACCACACCCGAGCAGGAATTCCCTGGCAGCATATACTAACCGACGAGCGCCATGATTCATTCCGCACGCCAGTACATAACATTATCCTCGCCATGATACGACGGTTATATAGCAAGTGTGTATCAACGGATCAACCCAACCGCAACCGGGGGATACAACTCACCACAGATCGCATCATCAGTACTACCAACCGAGCCTCGCCACCTCACAGCCTGATTCTCCAAGCACGCTGCACGCGAAACAAACAAGCGAGCTTCAAGTTGCCCAACCGATCGACCAGAAGTACAGAACATGGTGGTAGCCGCAACGGCCAAAAGTTATGATAGCACAGTGAAGGTTGGTTGTTGGTAGCACGAGCAGAGCAGCTGGACAAAACTTGCTAGTGATCTATGGTAAGCATCAAGAATAGGCAGGCCGTATGTATGCACGTACGTAGCTGTTGCGAGGAGCTACGCACGTATAGCAAAGTTGGGTATGGCGAAGCTGCATCTGCGTCGATCGAATTCGTGTGGGTATGGCATCTGGTCATCAGATGGATGCAACGATATCAAATGCAGCCGCAACTGTCAGTTGTCACTTGACACTTGCTATAAGGTACATGAGATAGTACGCAGCGGAGCTGCGGCGCATACTGTACGTATACTAGTATACCAGTTAACTAACTAATCAAACCTTGAAACAGTCTGAGTGTCTGACTGGGCACCAACCGTTAATGATCGCGAACCACCCGTGCCTACCGACCTGCATTGCGCGTCGGCAGGTATTATGCGTGTGCCGTGGCGGCACAGTGCAGTTGCCTCGGTTGCACATGCGACGGCTGTGCTCCGGGCCATTTTATTCGGCCGGTGTGCACTCATCAGACCGCCAACCAGTCAACTATAGTAGTACCTCGTCTACCTAAGCTAGCTAGCCAGTAGCCATGCAGTTTGGTAGCTACTAGTGCAGTAGTGCTCCGCCCTGTTGAATGTTCGCGGCGGCGGCGGCGGCGGGCCGGCCGGGCAGCCTGGCTCTCACGCGGCGCGCCTTTGTTCTCACGCGGCTGCTGTCGACTGAGGGCACCCGCAATGGTACAGCGTGCTGCTCTCTACAAGAGGTACGCACCTCATCTATAGAGGGTGCAATAGATAAGCTATCCAACAGTCTCTCTATTGGCACAATGAACAAGAAAGGTGGGGTCCACACGTCAGAATATTTTATTCTCTCCCTTCTTCCGGTTCCCATCGATCCCTCTCTTCCTCCACCCGACGCCCGCGGCTGGGGCGCCCCCCCACTTGCCCGACGCCGTCCTTCACCACCCCATCCGCGCTGCCCAGTCCGCCACCACCCGCCTCGTCTTCACCCGCGGCGGCAGCCATGCTCTGCCCCGCTCGTGACCGGCAGCAGCGGCGACCAAGTGGTGGAGCTTACATATGCTTCCTCGCCCGCCACCCCGTCACGCCGGTGGCCGAGCTCCGCTCTCGCGTGCGGCTCAAGGAAGCGGGGGTCCGCGGCGTAGCTGGGGTCCGCTCCCTTCCTCGGTGATGGGTGAGCAGGCGGTGCCGAGGCTCAGTCCGCCCGGTCTGCTACTCTGCTCGCAACTGCGGCGGCGGCGGTCGCGCTTTGCTCTGCCTCGCCATGTCCGCGGCGGCGGCCAGAACTCCACCTCGCCCGGTGGCGGTGGCGCCGCCGAGGCCGGGCTCCGTCTCGCTCCCGCGACTCGCGAGGCACGGGAAAACTCGGGCCCACTGGCGTGGATTTGCGTGCTATCGAGAGTCGCTGCATCTGGCGTCATTTTTCCTTTCTCTTCTCTTCTCTCTCCGACATGGCCTGCTATCGACATTTCTTAACGCCCGTTGCGGGTGCCCTGACGAGTCGCGACGCCTGCTTCTGATTTGGCATAGGAGCTCGCTGCAGCGACGGTTTTTATTTTTTGTTGTTGTTGAAAGCGCGCGGCAGTTGACGACGCATGGATCTGTATTCTGTAGACCGTATGTGCCCGATGCTGCATCGGACAGCAACCGTGGAGTGTGACTTCTCGCTTTCGAAAATCTTTGTTTTCCTCAGCTCTGACTTTCGACAAGCGCGCGCGATGAATTTTGCATGAACTGTACAGATAAGCCGGAATAGTTGTTGGAGCAACGTAACGGCTTTGCCGATGAAAACGTCCCACGCGCGCGCGTGCGGCGCATCTGGGCGATTAGTGTCCGTGTTGCGGCTGTCTACGTACAGCGACCCGATCCTCGATCGTGCCGGATACATACATATCGTTCTGCGACTAATAATCATCCTGGAGGATCAGCTGTATCCGGCCCAACCGGCGACCGCTGACCCCCGTCGATCGATCCGTCCCTTTCGATCCGTTGCTGCTCGGTTCACTCAAACACTCCATTAGCTAGCACTGCTACTAGTTGCCAAGTTGAGTAGTAGCCTCGAGCGAAAGTCTCAGATAAAGCTCCGTCGTGCATGCCGTGCGTTACCCAGAAACTCCACCGATGATTACCTGGTCAAAAAGAGCAAAGGATCTCCCATCTCATAGTATCTCGCGAGGACGTGACCGCCGTGGACTAGGCAGTAGCAAGTTCATAACCATGTCCCCACTGGTTGCAGTAGCGCAGTCGTGCCGCGCCCCAAGGTCCGAGGTTGATTGTTGGATGGCAAGGTCCTGATCGAACACAGAAACGTTTCAGACATATGCATGGGCATGGTCCTCTCATGAAGCGCGCGTGTGCTGACTTTTCTGCGCTCTCGTGTTCCTTGCTGCGTGCGCTGACATGCGAGCTCGGTCGATCGATCGCGCGCGCACGCGTAGTGGACTACCGCGGGGATCGTTTTTATTTTCCACGCTTGCGTGCGTCGCTATAGCTACCTCCGATCCGCAGGAGAGCTACTGCCGCAAGTGGCCGGTCGAGAGCAAGTAGCAGCACCCGCGCTTGGTGCTTTGATGCTACGAGTCGGTCGACGACTACGAGCGGTGGTCGGCACCACGCCTTTTCGTTGTGTGGGTCGGCAACTGGCACATAGGGGGTGTTTGGAAAACCCTTATTAAAGGTGTTTCACCTGTCACATCGGATGTTTGGATGCTAATTAGGAGTACTAAACATAAGCTAATTACAAAACTAATTGCACAGATGGAGTATAATTCGCGAGAAGAATCTATTAAGCTTAATTAGTCCATGATTTGACAATGTGGTGCTACAGTAACCATTTGCTAATGATGGATTAATTAGGCTTAATAGATTCGTCTCGCGAATTAGCACAAGGTTCTGCAATTAGTTTTATAATTAGCTTATGTTTAGTCCTCTTAATTAGCATCCGAACATCCGATGTGACACTGTTAAAGTTTAGCACCTCGTATCCAAACACACCAATAATCGTCATCCGGTCACGTTGACCATATGTCCTGCGCGTGCTGCGATCGGGAACAATCCACCCCTGACGTGACGGAGGAGTAATAAACAACAGATGGGATGGGGTGGGATCGCTCGCGTTTCGTGTTGCCTGCGGCCTGCCTGATGCCGGAGTCAAGCAAAACGTGTTTGGCGTGGCGCGAGAGACAGTAAGATGCGGGTCGGGCGGCTGATCGTACTCGTACGATGTGCAGGCTGCTGCAACGCAAAGCGCCCGCAGGTTGGGCCTTGTTTAGTTGCCCAACTTTGGACAACCAAAAATATTGTAGCGCAACTGTAGCGTTTCATTTGTATTCGTGAATTATTGTCCAAATATTGACTAATTAGGTTCAAAAGATTCGTCACGCAAAGTACAATAAAATTGTGTAATTAGTTTTTGATTTCGTCTATATTCAGTACTCCATGCATGTACCGCAAGTTTGATGTGATGGGGAATCTTCTTTTTGCATAGTGTCAAAGTTGAAATTTGAGGGTGAACTAAACATGACCTTAGTCGCGGAGATGCACCAAGATTCGGTCCACCGTGACGTACGTCCGACGTGGCGTCACGGCGTCGTGACTCGAGACACGCGGGGCCGTACGTTGGGTTAGTTTAAACCGTGCGTGAAGCTACTTAACCACCTCTGTGGTATACTACTTTAGTGTATTTATCACGAATCGTCGCGCACACAAACATTACTGAAGCTTTTTATATTAGTTCTTGGAGAGAATATAGTGGAGTGCTTTTGGTTGTACGACCGTGACAGGTCTAGTTGGATCCGACCGGACCCCATAGGCCCTGCCGCCCAATCCAACAGTCAACAGAACACAGCAGACAGAGTAGTAGTAGTAGTTCCCAACAAAAAAAGAGTCGGACGTTTGGCATGTTGCTGGTAGTTTTGACCGGGGGCGTTCTTTAGTCCGTTTCCGAGCCCACCTATGGTACCAAACCCGACCTAAACTCCCGACCGGACGTACGCACGTCACCTAATCACGAGCCCTAAACTATCCCCTCCCCTACCTTCTAGAGCGCGCACACGTATCATCATCATTCATGCACCCGCCGCAACCGCACCACGTAAACTAGCTTTAGCCTTAAGATAAGAAGGTCCCTGAAGGTCCCTGCTGCATAATGCTCTGAGTCTGGAAAACGTAGTATTGGTCCCGAGACTCAGTACTGGTTACGTTTTGCGCTGGTACTATGTGAGCATTAGTATCGGGTTTAACCGCAACTCCCCAAGGAGCCCCCGTGAGGGCCTTTATTACCGGATGGAGGTTTCACTCGGTACTAAAGGTTGCCAATTAGTACCCGTTGAAGTCTCCAATCGGTACTAATGTACTTGAGGGCCTTTTAGTACCGGGTGGAGGCTTCACCCGGTACTAAATGGCAACCTCCCCTCACGCGTTATCCTCCCTTCACTCTCTCACCCCACGGCCCACGCTCACCCCCTCCCCACACTAATTCGCTCGTCCCCTCATCCTCTCACCCGCGCCTCTCTCTTCTTCCCGCCAAATCCCATCTATCTCTCCCCCGCTGAATCCCATCGCCGCCCCTCTCCTCCCCCTCCGCTCGCCCCTCACCTCTTACATGTGGCGAGGAGCAGCGGTAGAGCAAGGAGCAGCGGAGGCAAGAAGGGAGGGCGCAACATGGCAGAGCAAGAAGCGATGGCGGGGCAAGGAGCGACGGAGCTCTGACGGGAGGGCGCGGCGGTGGAGCGTCGGTAGGGTGTGGTGGAGCTGCGCCTGGATCTTGGAGCTGCAGCGGGGCGTGGATCTAGGAGTAGCGGCCACCTCTCCCTTAGATCCAGCGCGGAGGCAACTGGTAGGCTGAGGAGTGGCGACGGCGATGGCTAAGCAGCGTAAGTACGCTGCCTCCCTCCCTTCCTCTCCTCTCTCTCTCTCTTCGGTGCGGGGCTCCGGCGGATGGTGGCGAGGTGCGGCCGGGGTTTTGGTCAGTGGATTTTTTTTTAAATATACAACCACATTAAAAGAGGTGCTTTTAGTACTGGTCCATTTAGTACCGAAATAGCAATACCGAACCGTTCTTAAAAAAAAAGTTTGAGCCCGGTATTGAAAGCGCATTCCCAAACAATGGTACTCTCTACCAATCTCTCGTGCATTGCACTGTCGATGCTAACCATCCGACCAAAGTGACTTTGGCACTTTGCCCGTGACCAACCAAACAGGAAAACCTCACGATGATGATCAACTGCGAGCAGTGCTGTATGGTCGAGTTGGACCGGAGCTAGAACTGACGGAACCTTTCGCATTAATGGCGTGTTGATTGCACGGCTCCACGGGAGAACTCACGCCTCATCGGCCCTCGCCGAATGTAGGCAGGTAGGTAGGAGTACTGTGCTACCAGCGTTCATCGATCTGGGAAGGGGTCCATTCACGGTTCAGTGGTTCACTCACTCGCAGCGGTCTGCCCCCGCTCCATGTCATAAACAGGCACGGTCCCGCCCGCCCGGCCGATCCAACCGTCACCGCTCCTCGGCAGCGACGTCCGAGGCATTGAAAACGCGCGACGCCGGGGCGGGGGCGCCCGGAGCCGTAACGCAATCACCGAGCCACCAAACCGGCGAGCGGGCAGTACAACTACAATACACAAGTGGGAGCTAGCAGAGAGCGGCGCGGGCGCACGACACGCGCGGGCTCCACCGCCGCAACCACCACCCAACCCCTAACCCAACTCCCAACCCCGCCCGGGCCCGTCCGTCAAACTCGCCCGGACCAGGAGGAAACGCCGCGCCCGGTCAATGGAGAGAGGAAAAAGGAGCGCAGCAGCAGCACGACCAGCGCCCGGTCACGCCTCGCTACTCGCTAGCTACCAGCCTACCACCAGGCACGCGCCATATATACGGCCCCCCCGCGGCGCCGCGCCCCGGCAACAGGAGAGAACTCTGCCGCGCTAGCTGCTCGCTCGCTCCACCCGATCGAGCGAGCACTCGTCACCCGTCAATCCCGACACGCGACGCGGCGAAGCCATGGGGAGGTCGCCGTGCTGCGAGAAGGCGCACACGAACAAGGGCGCGTGGACCAAGGAGGAGGACGAGCGGCTGGTGGCGTACATCCGGGCACACGGGGAAGGGTGCTGGCGCTCGCTGCCCAAGGCCGCGGGGCTGCTGCGCTGCGGCAAGAGCTGCAGGCTGCGCTGGATGAACTACCTCCGGCCGGACCTCAAGCGCGGCAACTTCACCGACGAGGAGGACGAGCTCATCATCCGACTGCACGCACTCCTCGGCAACAAGTAAGACTAATTCATTCATTCGTGATGATCGTCTTCCCTTCCTTGGATACGCTCTCGTCGATTGCCATGCCGGCCTTCGATTTGGTTCGTTCGTTCTTCGCTGACATGCCGGCCTTCGCAGGTGGTCTCTGATCGCCGGGCAGCTGCCGGGCCGCACCGACAACGAGATCAAGAACTACTGGAACACGCACATCAAGCGCAAGCTCCTCGCCCGCGGCATCGACCCGCAGACGCACCGCCCGCTCGGAGCCGGCGGCGCCGGCGCCGACGCCGCGGCGGCTACCGGCATCGCGGCGCACCGGGCGGCGGCGCTGCTGCACCCCGCAGCCGCCGCCCCGGCTTCTCCCGTCGCGCTCGCCGTGATCAAACCGGCGCCGGCGGAGTCGTCGGACGACGGCGGGCGCAGCAGCAGCAGTAGCGGTGGCGCGAGCACGGGGGAGCCACGGTGCCCCGACCTGAACCTCGACCTGTCCGTCGGCCTGCCGGCGGCCGACACGCCCACCTCGCAGCCGCAGCCGGTGGTGTGCCTCTGCTACCGCCTGGGCCTCCGCGCCGGCGAGGCCTGCGGCTGCCAGGCTGACAAGCCGGGCCCGCAGGGGTTCAGATATTTCAGGCCGTTGGAGCAGGGCCAGTACATATGAATCACCCAGAGAGAGGACTGATGGAGGAGTCGCTGTGTTTAGATAGCTTCATCGCGGCAATTTGTAAGACAGGCAGTTTTCTGAGTAACGGACAGCACTGTTCAAGGGAGGGAAATGAAAAAGGAGGTTAAAACAACGCTGATCGTCTCGTACTATGTGTCTCTCTGCTCAAAATTCGCAGTTCCTGCCTTTCCTTTTGATTCTTTCAAAATACTAGTAGCACCTCGAGTTGACGAGTAGAATTGGGAAAGGAAATACTAGCACTGTAGCACATCATTTTCACGCTGTTGACGAGTAGAATTGGACTCCTTGATTGGGCGGCAGAATTTGTCGAGGCACATTATAAATGTTCGCAGGTGGTACAACGAAAGGGTGGCCAGATCGGCAGCTTGATAACTGGTTGTCAAGCTCGCCAAATATTCAAAGCGCGACGACCGGAAGTGAAGGAAGGAAGGAACCCGCGTCTCCGTGTAGCGTGGCGACGCATAACACCAAGCAGAAGCACTCTGTGTGTCTGTGTGTTTAGTTCTGGTAGGTAGCCGAATCTTTTACATGATACCGGTGAAAAGGACCCGACAACCCGAAAGCGGCGAAAAGAGGGCGGGCGTCATGTGCCTGCCCAGGAACCCAGTGGTAGTTGGTGGATTTGGTTTTATTTCAAAAACAAAGTTGGTGGATTTGGTGCTGTCCCGCAGCCTGCACTGCAAACCCGCTCGCCACTTCTGCCCTCGGGGCTCTGCTGCTCTTTGCATCTCCTTGAGACCTTCTTGAATATTCAGAGCAGTTTCAGGTGAATCGTGATGAATATGCAGCGCGCTCCTTTTCCGGCTGGATGACGAGGCGTACTTGACACATGACACCTATCATCGCCTGAACAACGAAGGGTGGCGTGGCATCTAGTGATCAAGTCGAACACACTCCCCTCTTTCTCCGGACACAGTTCAGACAGAGGCGGGGTTTAAGTCGAACCCGCTTCTAGATTGCCAAGCGCTGAAGCGGCGAACCAAAATATCCCGGTGATTTGTCACCATTCACCAATCAACGTTGCTATCCAGCCTCGATGCAAATGCGGCGACCTACGAAAGGTGTCCATTGGCCAATTGAAGCTTCTGTGGGATCCTTGTCGTTGCAGGATTAGGATTTTCCCCCCCAACGAGCTAGCGAAGTCGCGTCGCTTTCTCTTCTTTCCCTTTTCTCCTTTTTTCGCGAATTGAGGGGGCTTTTAGTTCAACTTGGGACAGATCTTATCTTGGCCAACAGAGACTGTTGCAGGAAGGCGTAGTGTTCACTGTTCATGGCTCCCTTTCGAGCCAGCCACTTGACACTTGGTCCAAACGAAGCGGCAGGTCCAGAGATACCTAACACCAATAATATGTCCCGTATTCAGTGCAGTGCAATGCAAATTGCACATCGATCGACGCCTCTTGACATCACGGAGCGTCGAATGTTGTTCAGAGTGAGAACTGGGCTGGACGAAGTAGGGTACATAACCCTTTCCAATCATGGAACCCCTTTCCAATGATAGAGGGCATTAGCCTTCTGCTGAAAAATTGTTTTGTGCAGGACAGCAGGAGATGGAAAGATTTGACTGTTCACAGAAATCCCATGCGGTCAAACATCGATATCCTGAGCCTCCTAGTCTTGGGTAGGCTAGCTTCAAGTCTCGACAGTAGATGAAACTGTGAAAAAGAAAACCCGCCGTCGCCTCATATCTGCCATTCTTCGAAATGGTAATAACTTTGCTACCATATATCCATGCATGATTTTAAGGTAGCGTTCAACCGCAATCGTTCGTAGTCAACCACGATGAAATTTTTCTTCGGACTTCGGGTTTGTGTACCTCGTACGTTACGTAGCATTGAGCCAACACAAACCTGCGCTAAGAATTGATAGGCGGCGCTAGCTACAAACAGAACCAGTATCTGCACCTGCAAGTTGGCTGCTTACCATATCACGGTGCAAGAGGATGAGAGGAGTAGAGGACTAGGGGTTGGCTGTGCCCAAATTTGCTTCCTGCATGCACGAGAGCACGAGCTGTTCCTCCGGAAATTCGGTCACATGAATCTCATTCCCTGGAATGTAGCTGGTGACGTTGATTATGAGCCTGAAACCTGCCCTACCTGCAAGAAAAGACATCTCAGCTCCTAACACCTAGTAGTACTAATTTCTTTTCACGTGTCTACGGAAACTGACCATATTCATGCAAGTTAATAAGCGCAGTCCCCTTCTGAGCATGGACACTTCAGTGTCAGCATGCAACACATCGATTATAAATTCGCGACTAGTTCGGTACGGGATTGAAAGATTCAGATGATTGTTGAGCTCACACCGATTAGGACTACTAACAGCGCGTTGTTAGTTAGCTTCCCAACCAACCAATTAACTGATCGGTTGATATAGCTGATGTCGTAGCTTTAGCTAGCTAGCAACGGGCTCGACGGGCGCAATAACTTAGGGTGTATTTGGTTGCATGCACTACATGATGCATGCATGGATGATCCTGGATGGGGTGGTTCAACCAATTTGCTTGTACCATATGGTTCATTCTAATTAGTAGAATAATGTATTAAGTGGGATGGCCTCATCCTGGATGGGTTGGTCCAATTTACCCAACCAAATAAAAGGATCATTATTATTTTGAATCATTTCATACATGAATCAAATGATACAAACAACCAAACACACCCTTAGCTACGGATGGAAAGGAATCCGGCGGACGGGACGGCATGGAATGGGGAGGAGGTGGTAGCTGGAGGTTGGTGGACGGACGCCATCACCTGGCTCAGCGCCAACTCACCTAATCAGATGGTCCATGCCGCTGGTTTGCTTCGGAAACGTGATTGTCGTGCAGTGTCATTAGCAGCGGTTCGAGACCTCCCTGAAGATTCCTCCGATCAAGTGCAGAAGCAAAGCAGTGCATGCATGTACATCTTTTTTAAAATACTTCCGGAGCATTAGCTGTGCAACGGTGCAAGCAATATCTGAATGATTTTAGGGTTTGGCCTTAACCATGGCATCAATCGAAGATTCTCTGCCAGCGTATTGTTGTTTCTGAGGTGGCGCCACGACGGACGACGGGAGAGCGGCATGGCATTGGCAGCCGGGATGCCATTGGGCAAAAAAAGGAAGTTAGGCTCTTCTCTTTTCGTTGGTGGATACGCATCTCATGACTCATGGAGTAGCTAGTGTCATTGTCTCAGCTCACAAGAATGCTCACACAGAAAAGGTGGTCAGGCGACTCGCTGTGCTCGATCAGCGGTTGTAACACAAGGCCGCAAAGGCATCTAGATTCCTATCATGCGTCTGATTACTTGCGGTGGCTACATTTCAGTTGGGTACGACAGTGAGTGCGCTCCTTCTTTCCTTTTTTTTTCCCAGAACTCCAAGTGCAGACAGACGGCATCAGGAGAGGAAAAGACGAAAAGTGGTGGCTACTCTCGAGGAACACGCTTGATATCAGGACGCTCATGCTGTTTGGCTGGCCTCGATGGATTGGACAGCTTCTCCTACCTACCTGCCTGTGCCTGCCTACCAACCTCTCATGTTTTGTTTTGTCCAGCTCCAGCCTCCAGCACCAGCAGTGCGTCTGCGCTGTGTGTCTAGAAGCATTTTAGGGCGAAGTTGCATGTGCCGGTCGAATGTTGTTGATACTTGATACTACTACCGTTCGAGAAGTTGTGGCATTATTTATGTCCAACCGGACGGACTGGTGATGCCGAGCAGCGATAGCCGATAGGGTCTTGGTTAGGTGGATGTGGCAGTGAGTTAGGTGCAACCGGAATTCTGGTGGGCGTTTCTGATTTGTCCTTGGCAGCCACGAGGCTGGACCCGAATGAATGATCGACCGAACTGCAGATGCAGATGCAGATGCCGGACCCATATGGGCATATGGCTGGTTCTTCCCTTATCCTGTGGCGATCGCTTTGCCAGAATAACAGTAGTACTAGATGGGGTCATGGGAAGGAAAATGCAGAGGTCGACTCAGGAGCAATAAGATGATGGAGATTGGAGAGCACCGAGCTTGACAGATTGAAGCTGCGATCTGTTAAAGAACGCCATGGAACAACTATTATGGTGACTGCGCGCAACGATCGTGACTCTGTTCTCTCATGCGACTACGAGAGCGTTGCATTGCATGGTAGAGACGGTGGGGTCTGGAGTTGGCCTGTGCAAGTGTACGAAACCGACAAACCGTGTCCCCGCGGACTTCCGGGGTTCAGCCAGGTTCAAGTGGGCCAATCTCCTGGGCCGGACCGCACCCGCCAATTACAACGGGCGGGATGCGCCGCGCGCGCGTGTCCGTCCGTCCGTCCAGGAGCAGCCCAAGCCAGCAACAGCACGGCAGAAACCAACTGTACAGTACAGCCCAGCAGCAGCAAGGCGTACGGCGCGATCCGGCGGCCCAAAAACCTTGGCATCTGGCTGCCATCATCATGAGAGGGCGCCGGCCCGCACCGAGCGCGCGCCTCGGTTTCGTCGGCGCAACAAGCGAAGATCGCCCGCGCGACCGCCGACCAGCGCACGAACCATCGTGCGCCGCGCCGCGCGTGCTTCGACAGACGGCGTGGCGTGCGCGTGGGCGGCTGGCGCCGGCCCTTTTCCTCCGCGCGCGGCTGTTCCGGCCGGGCACCGGCTCCTTTTTGCGCGGTGTCAAGATTTGGATTTCGTGCCGCGTCGATCGACCTTCCCGTCGAGGATAACAGCCATGGCCCTGAGCTCCAAGGCGTGCACGAAGGAAGCTGCTGCCAATTGCCATTCCTTGGGACGGCCGGCCGTACCAGACTGTGTCTGCGAGCATGTCGGAGTCGGACGCACACGTAAACCGCAAGCAAGAGGACAAGTTCAGGAAACACCCTACGGTTCCGGTCACGCGCCCACTTCGCGCCAAGCGGTATAGGCGTCAAACATACTCAGCGAGACGGTCCTACCTACGGGTTCCCTACGGAGGTGATTGGTTTGTTACATGGAATAGCCTGTACCTCGGCACCATACTCCCGCTGGACAGGCTGGGCATATGCAACACTGCAATGTTTGGTTGCTTGGATGTATTTGACCAGATGAGATAGTATTTGGTTGGTTGTACAGGAACACATGGCGTAAGATAAAAAAA
The DNA here is from genome assembly GCF_000263155.2 of Setaria italica. Taxonomy (NCBI): domain Eukaryota; kingdom Viridiplantae; phylum Streptophyta; class Magnoliopsida; order Poales; family Poaceae; genus Setaria; species Setaria italica. The sequence continues at coordinate 19,260,406 of NC_028452.1, forward strand.
TAGATAAATAAACATCGCTATAATATTTAATATGCATAACTATTTTTTTATAGCATCAATTTATCTTATTACTCCTTATTATTTAATATACATTAATCATGTACTAATAAAAATGTTCACATCAAGCGGGCCTGGCTCCGGAGAAACGGCCACCATCCTCGTTTCCCGGAGCCAGGCAGGGATGCACATCCAGAGAGCCAAGCCGTAACTAATCGCACCCTATTGCTCTCCCTCCCTCCAGTTGCTTCCACGCAAAGGCAGAAAAGTCACAAACCGACCGTCCGGTTCCATCAGCGCCCGAGCAACATCTGTATTTTACTCGAGCTCGCTTGTCGCGATGCTGTAGGGAAACGTGACGGAAGACGAGGAAATCCATCCCGCCAGGCAGGCATGGGCAGGACAGGAACCGAACAAACACTCCCGTGCGCATGGGTATCGCCGAGGTGCCAGGCAATGAGGCCAAGACGGCAAAGACCCCGGGCCCGGTGAGAACGGAGGCGGCTCCTTCCTCAGTTCCCACTTTCCACCTCTGCTACCGGGATCCAGGCTTCAGTTTTCCTTCCTTCTGCTCGAGCTCTAGCCTGGTCCGGTTCCCACCATCGCGGTCCCGGCCCAGAGAGGCGAGGCCATCTAGCCATGTGAATGTGATGCGATCATGCGAACGATGGATCCGGTGGGGGCAGCAGACAGGGGTCGCAGGGCAGGGCAGCCGATTTGTTTACCGCTCCGCGTCACCGGTTAACCACCCTGCCGCGCTTCTCACGGTGCCACGTGGCCGGCAGATCCGCCCGCCTCGCCTCGACCCGGGTGCGCATGTGACGAACTTGCCGCTTCGTGCATTGTTTACTGTGTCCCAAGCCGAGAGCAGCAGCTGTGACGACAACCGCACGGTCAAATAAACCCCAGCGGCCCAGGCGTCCGAATCCGGTCTCGCTCGAACCCCCCAGCGCCCTAAACTATTCCTGCCGACCGACCCCGGCGCGCTACGGCCGAGAGCACTCGAGCAGGCCCGCCGGGCGCCCGGCCGTCCCCGCGGACGGGGAATCACAGCGACGACGTCATGTGCGCGCGCTTGTCCGAAATCGGGACCTCGCGCCATCGCTGATTTGCTGGTGCCTCGCCCGTCGCCGCGCGCGCATAGTGTGAATCAACTAGCGCTCGGTCCCTCACCTCGTCCCCCGGACAAGAGCAGGCGCCAAAGGCTTTCTCCTCCGCTAATTCGCTTTCTCGTCTACAGCTGTGTCAGGGCTCCAGTTCGAACGCAACCATTGTGCGCTCTCCAGCTCGGCCCGGCCACCCATCGCGCGGCGCATTCATGACCCAGCCACGCCGAAACGGGCACCGCGTCTACTACACTGCCGTTCTAGGGTCATCTCAGTAATTAGCACGACGAGTTGGGACAACGAACGATCAAGCCTATCTGATCGGCGTCCTGCCACAGACCCACAGTGCCCCTCAGGCCTGACTCAATGCGTGCGTAAAACCTTTACGAAAACGTCGCACCGCACGGCTGACTCACCATCGTTTGGCGCTACCTATACGCGCCCCGGGCGAGCCAAAAGGCGAACGAGCGCTTGCGCACAAACGGCAGGTCCAACTTTACTCTATTCGATCGATTCGAAAAAAAAGGTGACGCGTCACTTTTGGAAAAGCTACGAGCGCGCAGTATATCCTATGGGTACACAGTACGCTGCTCCACGTCAGGGGGGCGCGTTTTATATTCGGGATTTCCCAAGCATGTCGGGTACAAATTGCTGCTGCTGCTGCTTGTTTGACGCGCACGAACAGCGTGGCTGGCTGGCTGCACATGGAAGGAGGAAAAAAGAGCAGCAGTTGGTGAGAAATAAAAAAGAACATTTGGAATTGAAGAGATTCGTGCAACGAGAGATGGTTTGGATTTTTAAATCGGGCAACGGCTACTAGAGATAGGCGCGTCCGGGATGCACGCACGAAGGTGGCACCAGCGAGTAACCTGGGAACGGAAACTTGACAAGGACCGAGCCTCCACTAGCATCGTTGTCAACACTCAACTGCAACCCCGTATCTTGGGTAGCCTGATCGTGTGTGGCACCGGTCTTTGTTGCGAAAACATGTACACAAACAATCCTGGAATCAGACTCTTTTATAAATCTCGGTGTTGAACTTTATCCGTTACTGTTCCTTTTTTATAAAAAAAACTTTATCAGTTACTTATGGGCTAAGTTACGGGAGCATGGGCATCGGCGCATCGCTACAGGAACAGCACCGCCGCACTGAGCAAGTGGCGCATAGTTATCATCTCTCGGGGGTCGTCTGTAGTTTCGGTGAATAGGGGGGATACATATCCAAGATACCTTTGCAGGGTTTTTTTTGGAAGGAACAAGTAATAGTTTACTCACGTACGTATCACAATACGGATCCGTGACCGAAATTGTCTCTATACAAATTCTGTGTTTAGAAATAGAAATCTTTTAGCTAGGACGGAACGCTGCTTTGTGCAAATGTAAAACGGAAACAAGTTAGAACGGGAATACATCAGGTTACCGCTCGTGCGCGCACATCCATTATTCCTACACTTCGCACTGACCATGGTCCATGATTAGAAGCTTTTACAAGACCAGTGATCCCGTCCACTCATCGTCCTGGATGGTCCAATTCCCCACGGTGAAGCGCCAGGCAATCAAGGGAGCCAGCTCGGACAGAGGAAGCGCATGCATTCTTGCTCCCTACCCTCTCCCTCTCGTCTCTAGCTAAAGAGAGAAAAAAGCCGAAAGCGTGAAGCCGCAGCACGCTCACGTTGCGGGCCACTCCGAGCCCGGCGAGCCGAGCCGGAGAGCTCCCGACGGACCACAGCGCAGCGCAGAGGATCCCACGCAGCGAGCTGGCCAGCAACATCGCCCTCCGCGAAGCCGAGCCTCCCGCGGTCCCACCTCCCCCCCAGGGTCCGTCCCCATCCGCCTCCCAACAAGGCACGCCACGCCTACCCCCAGGCGGCCAGGCCCCAGCACAGGATTACCTCCTCCACACCACCCCTCCCGCTGACATCCCTGCCCCGCGGTCCACGGCCCCACGTGTCGGTGCCGCAGCGGCGCGGCGGTGATACGGCTCGTCGCCGAGAGATTCGGCCAGATGCGATCCGTGGGATCGGGATCCGACGGGCGCGCTCCGCTGCGGGGCGGCGACGCGGGACAGATCTCCGCCCGGCCGTACGCTGCCCACACGCTCCCACACGCAAACACGTCGCGGAGGCAGTAGCAGCAGGCCAGCCACCCGCCCACCCCTCCGCCCCCGCCCCGTTCACACGACTGTTCGGCGGAATGCCTCACTAGTAGGGCTCCACTCCAGTCCAACCCCCGCTTCCCTCCCCCCCCCCCCCACCCCCACGCCGCCGCCGCCGCTCCTCCCCACCGAGCGAACCCCCTCCCGCCGCCGACGAGGACGAGATGAAGGGGGCAATGCCGCCGCGGCCGTACATGGTGCCGGGCCCGGGGGGCCCGATGCCGCC
>NC_028452.1:19266808-19285498 GCF_000263155.2 Setaria italica
GGGCCTCCACCCGTCCGCCGCGGCGGCCGCGGCGGCCTCCGGCGCGGGCAAGATCGCCTCCACCTACGACCTCGTGGAGCCGATGCGGTTCCTCTACGTGAACGTCGTCAAGGCGCGGGACCTCCCCGTGACCGCCACGGGCGCCATCGACCCCTTCGTCGAGGTCAAGCTCGGCAACTTCAAGGGCACCACGCCCGTCAAGGCCGCCAGCCACAGCCCGGCCTGGCAGCAGGTCTTCGCCTTCTCCGCGTCGCACCTCCAGGCGCATGTGCTCGAGGTCGCCGTCAAGGCTAAGGATCTCGGCGGCGACGACCTCGTCGGCCGCGTCGGCTTCGACCTCGCCGAGGTCCCGGTCCGGGTGCCCCCGGACTCGCCGCTCGCGCCGCAGTGGTACCGCCTCGAGACCAAGCGCGGGGAGAAGCTTCCCCACGGCGAGATCATGCTCTCCGTCTGGCTCGGGACCCAGGCCGACGAGTCGTTCCCGGACGCCTGGCACTCCGACGCGCACGCCGCCGCGGGCCCGGCCGCCGTCGCGTCCACGCGCGCCAAGGTATACTTCTCGCCCAGGCTCGTGTACCTCCGGGTCGCCGCCATGGGGGCGCAGGACCTCATCCCGCACGACACCTCGCGCCCCATGAGCGCCTGCGTCAAGCTGCAGCTCGCCGGCCAGGTGCGCCGCACGCGCCCAGGGGCGCCGCCGGGGGCGCCCAACCCGATTTGGAACGAGGAGTTCATGTTCGTCGTCTCCGAGCCCTTCGACGAGCCGCTCGTCGTCACCGTCGAGGACCGCGTCGCGCCGGGTCGCGACGAGATGCTCGGCCGCATTGTCCTGCCCCTCCAAGCAGCAATGCCGCGGCACGACCATTTTGGCAAGCCCGTGGAGCCACGCTGGTACAACCTCATGCGCCCCAGCGATGATCCTGAGAAGAAGGAAATGAAGTTCGCGAGCAAGATACAGATCCGGATGTCGCTTGATTTTGGGTACCACGTCCTTGACGAGTCCACTTACTACAGTAGCGATCTCCAGCCATCGTCAAAGCCAGCAAGGAAACCAAGCATTGGGATGCTTGAGCTGGGGGTTCTGGGTGCCCGGAACCTCATACCAATGAAGCCCAAGGATGGACGCACCACGGATGCCTATTGTGTGGCCAAATATGGACCAAAGTGGGTGCGCACAAGGACCATTCTTGACACGCTGAATCCACAATGGAATGAGCAGTATACATGGGAGGTGTTCGATCCTTGCACCGTGATCACAGTGGTGGTGTTCGACAATGGCCAAATTGGGAGCAAGAATGGTGGTGGCCCAGATCAGCGGATTGGAAAGGTCAGGATCCGGCTGTCAACACTGGAGACTGACAGGGTGTACACACATTTCTACCCTTTGCTGGTTTTACATCCAAGTGGACTCAAGAAGACCGGTGAGCTGCATTTGGCTGTGCGGTTTACCTGCATGGCTTGGGTGAACATGATGGCGCTGTATGGTCGTCCACTGCTACCGAAAATGCACTACACACAGCCGATCCCAGTGATGCAATTGGACTACCTGAGGCACCAGGCAATGCAGATTGTTGCAGCAAGGCTTAGTCGTGCTGAGCCCCCACTACGCAGGGAAGTTGTTGAATACATGCTCGATGTGGACTCGCACATGTTTAGTCTCCGACGCAGCAAGGCTAATTTTTATCGTATTACCTCACTGTTCTATGGTTTTCTGGCAATGCTCAAGTGGTATGAAGGCATCAGGAGCTGGCGGAACCCAATTACGACAATGCTAGTGCACATGCTGTTCCTGATACTGATCTGCTACCCGGAGCTCATCCTGCCCACCTTCTTCCTCTACATGTTCATGATTGGGCTGTGGAACTATCGTTACAGGCCAAGGCACCCGTCACACATGGATACCAAGCTATCCCATGCTGAGATGACACACCCTGATGAGCTTGATGAGGAGTTTGACACATTCCCCACATCCAGACCAGCTGACATTGTAAGAATGCGCTACGACAGGCTGAGGAGCGTCGGAGGTCGTGTGCAGACAGTTGTCGGGGACCTGGCGACACAAGGTGAGAGAGCACACGCCCTGCTGAGTTGGAGGGACCCTCGGGCCACCGCAATCTTCATATTCTTGTCCCTGGTGGTCGCCATTGTGCTCTATGTGACGCCATTCCAGGTTTTGATGGTGATCACCATGCTTTACCTGCTGCGACATCCCCGGTTCCGCAGCAGGATGCCCTCCGTGCCTTTCAACTTCTACAGGAGACTGCCTGCCAAGTCCGATATGCTCCTTTGAGCTCACAGCATTCAGCGTACGAGAAATGGGTGAAAGTTGTAACTTATTTATGTCTGGGTGAAAGTTGTAACTTATTTATGTCTGTTCCACTCGGTTCCTTCTGATTAGCATCAGGTCTGATGTGAATATGCCTGATGAGTTCGTATATTAGAGGCCAATAGTGGCCCAGGAATAAGGTGTTGGTTTAATGGTTTATTTCCTTGGTTATGCCAAAGAAAGGGAACAACTGATCCCTTTTGAGTTTTGGGACAGTGAGAAGAGGTTTTTGGGTGCTAAAATGTAATATTAGCTTCAGGTTACTAGCGTAGAACTAAAGGCAGGAACAATATTGTCCCCAGTGTATTTTGTTTGCATTTGTGTCAGTTTTTGTTTGTGTTTCAGTAATCTTGCCCCTGCACCTGGACCATGATGCTTGTTCTGGTCTTGGCACTACTAACCTTCGTTCAGTGGTCATGCCCTGCTTGTTTTGCTGCAGTTGTACTCGGCACCTGCCAGGCGGTTTTGCTGCGTTGTTTGTTTGTTGAGAAGTTGTGCCGGCACTGGCAGATTTTGTGACTTGAAAGAGTTTGTTGTGTTGCTAAATCTTTTGGCTGAAGGTGCCGTGTTCGAGCACACTATGTTTGTTTTCTTTGAAAAGCTGAGCACACTATGTTGTTTTCCGCGGTCCAGTGCAGAAATGAAGCCACATTTTCTGCGCAACTGATGCAAGAAACACCAGCGGAGGAAAACATGTGAGATGTGACCCGTGGGCACTATCTGTGCTGTAATTTCTGACAAGTGAATCATGCGGCTCTTTTCTTGCGGGCAACAAACGCGGAAGCGTATGAAAAGGATGAACGAAATGGCCGCGGTTGGTTCGGGGAAGGTTCTGAAACATGGACTTGATCTCCCTTGCGCAACACAAGAGCCACTGGAAACCGACTCTCCTATAATTTATACACCCTTTTTTATTTAAAAGAAGTCTATACACCCTATACGCATGAACTTTATCTGACCCTCACACTTTCTCCGTCAGACATCCTGAGTTCCTGACGCCACCACCCCGTCAGCTCTCCCTCGCCGAAGCCGCCCTCACCTTCGAGGCTTCGACGTTCCATCCCCATGACAATCATCTTCTTTCTGTCTCTCTATTTGATGCGTTTACCAACGAAATTTCTAACCATCACTCTAGTGTTTTTGTTTATCTCATCTCATCATATGAATTATCCAGCCACAAAGGCAATTAACTGCTGATGTCCGTAACGTTACAAAGGAAGTCCGGGGCTTACGACGAGCCCTCCTCAATGACAGACACTTGAGGCCCACGTAAGCCCATCAAAACATACTTATAACTTACAAGCAATTTTAAAGAAAAAACTCACAGGCCCGTATGAATTCTTCTCATACTCAACAGATAAACCTTTTGACTGGGCCAGCGTTAGCCTAGTGAACTTACCTAAGAGGCCGGGCCAGCTTTTCTACATTCCGAAAATCTAGGTCCAGAGTGAATATGCGCCGTGAATATGTGTTACCATCACCTATGAGGAGCCGGCGTATTGTGAAGACCTGCCTACTGAGAGAGGAGACGGGAACCAGAAGACACGTCTTCGGAAGCTTAACACCAAATACGTGAGCAAAGACTGGGTCATCTAAGCCCAGCCCATGTAACCAATGCGGCCCATATTGTAATGGAGAGGATGAGGGGTATTACTTTAAGCTCTCCCTGCGTGGAGAAGGGGTAAGAACATTGTAGCCGGAACAGAACCGAGCGCTTGTCGCTGGCGTTAGCAGGGATGACCGCCGTCGTCGCCTGAGAGAAGAACTATCCACCCATGTTATCGTGTGATTCGTAGTAGTGCGGTAACAATACGCTAGAAGCAAAACCCCGCAAACCATGCAGCCCGGCTGATACAGAGTCCGGCACGGAATAAGGCCCACCAATCCTTCTATCACAGCAGCAGACTCGCAAGCTCAAACGAAGCGACGAAAGCCAGCCACAGTCTCACACGTCACACCACCAGTGGGGACTCTCGTCGCCGTCCGACCCAGGGCGGCGAACAATTTGGGCAGCCTCGCGCGAACTCCGCGAGACGACGACCCGCCGCGAGTCATCACGAGGAAAAATATCTGAACGCGAGGCCGCAAGTCTGCGACGCCGAGCTAGTGGTGGTGGCCTCTATCCCAAGCTCCAGCAGTTCCCCGATGGCGCCGGCGGCCGCGGCTGTCGCGGGGGCGCGCCCGTCGTCGCTCCCTCGACCGTCGTCGCCTCGGCGGGGACGCCTGGTACGTGCCTGCTCGTTTCCCCGCGCCGCGCCGAGCGCACGCCCCACCACAACACTTGTGTCATCTGTAAGTCAGCTGCCGAAGCGTACTGGCATCTTATCCACTCTTATCTTTTCGCCTCGTCACTCGGTACTCTGCTGCCGTTACCCGATGTCTTGGCCATGGCACCTAGCGCGTTCGTGCTCGTCCGGGGTCAATTTGAAGTTTTCATATCGCAAATCGTTTTATCGTTGCACTGCAAACTCGCTGTACGAACTAGCTAGCTAGTGCCACTTGTGCGCTCTGACGTGACGATTTCAGTTCCCACACAGAAACCGTTCTGCGCCGCCGGCCATCCCCTGACGCGACGGCGGCAGGGGCGGCCGCTCTGCAGCCAGGCCGAGGTGGCGGGCACCACCGTGGACGACGACGAGGCGTGCGAGCTAGTGAGCGGTTCGGACCTCGTCATCGGCGAGGGTGACGACAGCGTCAGCGCGTACCTCCTCAAGGCCGTCAAGAACAACAACGGCACGGGCATCCTCCTCCTCTCCGACGTGTTCGGCTTCGAGGACTCCGCCACGCGGGACTTCGCCTACCGCGTCGCCTGCAACGGCTACAAGTACCGAACCTTGCCTGATAATAATCTCCCACTCGCTTGCAATGGCTCCATCCAATTCTCACTACTCGATCTGCACCTTTGATGTCTGGATGTCCAGTGTCCTGGTGCCGGACTTGTTCCGGGGCAACCCGTGGAAGCAGAGCCCCCCGTTCGACGACGACCTCTTCGCGCGGTGGCTGGCGGGGCAGGCCCCGGCGCGGGTGTCCAGCGACATCGACGCGTGCACGCGGTGGCTGGTGGACGAGTTCAAGGCGGCGGGGGTGTCCAGGAAGCTGGGCGTGGTCGGGTTCTGCTACGGCGGCGGACGCCTCGTGGAGGCGCTGGCGCGCGACGCCGAGGGCTGCTTCAGCGCGGGGGTCTGCTTCTACGGGTCCCGGATGGACGCGTCGCTGGGCGACCGGATCGCGGCGCCCGTGCTGTTCGTGTGCGGCGACGGCGACCCGCTGTGCCCAGTGGAGACGGTGCGGGAGCTGGGGAGGCGCGCGAGGGGCGCCAGGGCCGCGGTGTACGCCGGCAGGGGGCACGGGTTCGCGCACCGGCCGCAGTCCGTGGAGGACGACGCCGACGCCGAGGACGCGTTCAACGCCATGCGGGGGTGGCTGCACGACCACCTGCTCGCCTGATCAGCCGGAGGACATCGTCACGGTTACACGGGTTGGGTGCCTGGCGAGTGGTGGAGTACATAGGTTTGTCGAAAATCAGTTGGAATCAAGAACGCTAGTGAGAGTTTGAGTGAATTCACTAGTAATGGCAAAAGTTTCACTTGTGCACTGACGCTGTGAACTTTTGAGAGTGTGAATTCTAATGTAAAAGTTACTCCTTTACTTTCATTCCAAAATGTGAGGTATTTTAGTTTAGTTAGAAGTTAACTTATCGAGCTTTGACATGTTTACAAAAATGCACCAACATCTACAACATCAAATTAGTTTCATTAAGCCTACCATGAAATGGCTTGATGATGCATTTATTTAGTATTATAGGTGTTAACAGCTTTTTTTATAAATTCAGTTAAAAAATTTAAAAAGATTAACTTAGAATGAATTTATAACTCCTTGCATTTTGGATGGAACCAGTTGAAGAAAATATCACGACAGACAGGAAGTTTGATGACTACTACATGGGCTCCATAAAAAAAGTCTCAACGCGCAACCAAATCCTGCGGCCCATGTAGCCAATTTTGGCCCACAAGCATCGGTGAGGGACAAAATTCGGCCCAACAATTGCACCAGGAGAGGCAGCAGCAAGCAATTCGCCGACCCGGGAGAAAACCTGCAACGACGCCAAGCCGAAGCCATGAGCAAACAACATCAGCAGTGTCTGTCTGCACGTTGCGTCGCGTATAACCTAACCAAGGGTTAAATAAACCGGTACACGCATGCAGCTTTGTCGCACCTAAAAACAAAGCACACCACCTTCACGACGTCAGAAACGTGGTTCCACGGCCATCGCCGTCGCAGCACAGCTGAGAACGCCTAACCCGAACAAGGGAAAACAAGAAGTGATCGAGGTTACGATCAAGCCGCCTGCCTGGTTTTCACACACAGGATGATGACAGGAGGCGCCAAGATCCAGCAGGGATCGATGTGTCGTCCTCCGCTGCGCTACTAGAAGAAGAAGACGCCTCCCGTTTTCCTAAAAAGGAGGCCGCGCCGGCCGCCGCAGCTGCCCGTTCCCAGACTGGCGCCGCGCGGCGCGCGCGCAACCCCCGGCCGCGGGGCGGGGGCCAGCGGTGCCGGCCGGCCAGCAGCCGCAGGTGGGAACGTGGAATCCCGGAGGTGGAGCTGGAGCCATGAATGGTGTGGGTTCGGCGTGCCGCGTCGATGGCCGGCACGAACACTTGGCAGGACAGGAGTTTAGCATGTGCGGCCCGGCCACACATGTCTCCTAGTCCTTTGGCCTCTTGGTCTTGGGAACCATCATCCCACTCATCAACCTGGTTCAGTTAGTAGTAGTGGATTCCACATCCTATTTTACTTCCATTTTTTTATTTCTGCGAATGCAAATGCATGCATGGAGAAAGAGATGTTGTGTATGAGCTGTTACATGGAGGCTGGTGTTTGTTAGTGTCACCAGTGCTGGTTAGTGTGCTGTAGACCTGTAGTTGCTTATCTAAATGCTGGATAGTACTTAGCATCATGCTGAAAACATCCTTGAGAAAGCTTGGAACAGCTGGTGGCGTACGTATAATTGGTCGGCAATTTGGTTTTCCATTTCTTGTGGAAAAGAACCCGTTAGGAAGATGCGTGGCTTTATTCCAAGCCTCCAACTCCTTGTCAGCGTTAGCCAGCTTAACCCCACGATTTTCTGTCACCTGTCACGATCCGAGGCGATCCACGAATTCCTTGGTTCCAGCCTTGTTTTATGCCTGCCCGGCCTGGATGGATCAATCATTGCCCAATCTCACTTTATTAGGAGCTGCGACCTGCTCTGGTGCTCTATCATTTTGGCTTGGAGGATTTTCACTTAGAATATGTGTGCTCGTTGATCGAAGATACTGTGCTACTTGTTTCGTGGAGCAAGGAATATGCATCGGTCATTCCAGGTCACCTCATCATTATAGGAGAGCTGATCATTCATTTTGGAGCCACGAGCTTCCGATTCAATAACAGTGGAACCATATTTTCTTATATATTTCCTGTATACAAATCACTGCAAATTTCGTCAATCTCATACAGCATAGATTCTACTAAATGTGGGCCTGGTTAGTAAAGGGGGTTTTTTTTTTCCGAAGAAAGGTTAGTAAAGGGTTCATGACACTTTTGAGTACATCGTAAGCGAAGATTTCTATGTTAATGGCACCTGATATGTATGTGACGGTGATTAAGAGAAAAAAGGGGGCAAAGAACTGAGGGAATCTGGCATTGTATTCTTTTTGTATATTGAAACCTCAGCAGGATAGCGGCTGCGGATCCAACGTCTAGTTACTGCTCGTACTTGAACAGATTATCATTGGATTCTCAGTGACCGCATTGTTTTCTTGTCTTCTGATGAAGTGACGAGGACGCACGCGTTGCATAGGCCAGCCAGATCTACGATTTGCTGCGGCTCCGATCCCTCGACAAAGCATCTCAAATCCGTTGCTGCCGTTGCTTGTCTAGTCTCTGTCCAAGTGTCCATGGTTTACGCTCCCCATTGGATACCAGGGAGGCGTCTATAGTTAAAACCCAAGAATCTTGTGTGGTGACATGCATGTACCAATCGGCTACGATTTTCTAAAATATAATCACTCCTGTTCTGTTTCGTCATCATCGTTGAGATGCTTAGAGTGTTAGCCCCCATCACGTCAGGGTGTTAGCCCCCGTCAAATGTTTGGACACTAATTAGGAGTATTAAATTTGAACTAATTATAAAATTAATTACACAACCTCTAGGCTAAATCGTGAGATGAATCTATTAAGCCTAATTAGTCCATGATTTGACAATGTGGTGCTACAGTAACCATTCGCTAATGATGGATTAATTAGGCTTAATAGATTCGTCTCGCGATTTATCTTAGGGTTTCTGCAATTAGTTTTATAATTAAATTATGTTTAGTCCTCCTAATTAGTATCCGAACCTCCGATGTGACAGGACTAAAGTTTAACCCCTGATATCCAAACGCCCCTTAGCATTCGCGGAGGTGGAGTTGATTTTGATGTGAAGTCTAAACATGGACGATTCATGAAAAAAAAGTCTGTAATACGGGCAATTGAAAACCATACTAAACAATTCCACGACAGTTTTTCCCTCTCGTCCAGTAACTGTCTAACTGACATCGAGCCCGAATCAGCACGCAACGATCACACACGACCACACCGGCGCGACGTGCATACCACGACCGTGTCAGAGGGGGAGCTCAAAGAGTGACATGTGGACTCACCGACACGGGCCAATGGCCGTAGGCCTGTCAACGTAGCTCGAATTACCGAAGAAGTGACCTGGCATGGCCGTGGGAGCATAGGATGCTTTTCTAAGTACAGTTCAGAAATAAAAATTAGAATGCGCTACAGTTGTAAAAAGGGGAAAAACTGAAATGCACAGTTGTAAAAAGAAATAAAACAACTAGTGCATTGTTGGTTTGTAAAGGGAAACAAACAAATTCATAAAAGAAAACAAATGCAACTTTTAGTTTGTTGAACTCCGGCCCTATACTGATTATCAGCCGTCACTAAATCAAATAGAAGGGGTGAGAAGAGCATGCGTGAGCTTTCGAGTGCAAATGATGCGATCAAAGATATAAGTCCACTAGAATATGTCACTTGGCTATAAATATGTATCAATTATATTGTCTAAAGTGAAAGGGTTATATATTATAAAAATGTATTCCATGACGGATATCTTAACATACTTTATTAATCTGCATCTCTTTCTCTTACATACCGGTGGTAACAAAAACTTAAAAAGAGCTGTAGGTAAGTTCCAGGCCATGTATAAACCTAAAATGATAAGCTCCGGCGATGGGAACCGCCGTTTCCGGCGCCGACCAAGGGCCTGTTCGCTTCAGCTTATAAGCCGGCTGAAAAGTTGAAACGGCTGATTTGTTATGAGAGAAAACACTGTTTGGTGGCTGATAAGCCGGCTGAATAAGCTGAAGCGAACAGGCCGCAAGGTTCTCTAGTTCTTTGGATTCTGGAATTGGTCAAGGCGAGCCGATAGAGATAGAGGGAGAGAAGACCAGCGATCAGACATGACAATCGTCAGTGACGAAGACTCATCGCCCTCCATTTCACAGACCGTGTTTGTGAGACATGGGTTAAACTTTAGCCCTGTCATATCGGATGTTTGGATGCTAATTAGGAGGACTAAATATGATCTAATTATAAAACTAATAGAAGAACCCCTAGACTAAATCGCGAGATGAATCTATTAAGCCTAATTAATCCATCATTAGTGAATGGTTAATGTAGCACCATATTATCAAATCATGGACTAATTAGGCTTAATAGATTCGTCTTGCGATCTAGCCTAGAGGTTGTGCACTTAGTTTTGTAATTAGCTCATTCCGAAATGATCTATTAATGACCAAATATCCGATAACACCCTGTCTCCTAATTATAAGCATCGGAACATCGTCTCCTCACCATCTCCCTCAAAAACCTTTTTATTATTCTACTACTGCAATGCTGCATGGGCACTCTGGAAATCCAGACAACTGTTTCCACCGGCCAATCAGAATCACCTTTGGCAGTCTGCCACACTTGTAAACCATCTATTTCATATGCCCCATCACTTTAAGCACGTTTCAGAAGCTCAGATTACGGACAAACCCAGCAAGAAAAGATCGTAACACCGAGTAAACTTCTTCACTACCTCGAAGGGCAGTTCACTTGAGTCAACAATCAATCGGTCCAAAAGGAAGGAAAATGAAACCACACCTGACTTCCTCTGTTCTGAAGCCATGAAGATGCAGAGGTGTGAAAAAGCACTGAAAAAAAGGCGCATTTTTGCATCGAGTACTGAGCAAGTGCGTTTCGTTTTCATTGCCTTAAAACTTTTGCCCTCCACTGGAGGCAAACATCCCCCCATCTAATGATCTAGCCAGTCCTGAGACCGATGCTCGTTTAAGGAAAGAAAGAAGACGGATGAACAACCATCGATGCGTCAAGGAATTCTTCCGTTCCGGTTTGTTTAGCAGAGACGCCGATGATAAACAGAACCAGTGAACCCTATGCATGCTCGATGCTTTCTAGAACGCAGGAATTTTTCGTCCCGGTCACTCGCCTGCTAGGATAAGATAAAGATGAGTGGTGGTTGGTGACATTGTGACAGCGAGATGGACGAGATAGAAAAGAGGCGAACCAGTTGAAGAGAAAGGAAAGAGATGGCAATTTCACAGTGCTCGGCAGCCATCCACGGACCACGGGCTCTGTGGATGTGAGTGTGACCAAGCAAAGCTGTTGATCGCGCAAGCAACAGGGACAGATGGCGCCGTGGCGGTAGTCTAGGGGGTTAGGATGGGATTTTCAAACTTTTGAAGGGGAATTGGGGAAAACAATTTGTGTTTCAGTTGATCTTGCAAGCTAGCGTTAGACAGAAAACCTTACCAAAAAATTTAAGTGTAGATAATTAAGAAAACGTCTTTTCAGAAAAAAATGCATTTTCAGAAAAAAAAAGTAGACAGAAAATGCCTACAAAGGCTAGCAATTTCTATACAAGTTACATGAATAGCAAAACTTTATACATCTACGACTTAGTATACGATTTAGATGCAAATAATATGCGTAAAATACTGATCACGCCTCCTTATATATTTCTCTACTAAAGTCATAGCTTTGCGCAAAAGTATTTGTTTCTTCGTGAGAGTTTCTTCTCACGCCCATGATATTTATATGTAGCCATCTATCTATGTCATAATTTTTATTTTTAGATTAGTCTTCACACAAGAGAGGGGCCTAAATGGCAGAAGAGAGTAATTTAGCAGGAAATATTAGGGATACTTTAGATTAGTAGTTTAGAAATAGGCTATATTCAAAACTTGTTGATGATGATGCTTGTATACCAAATCCGATGATAGGATATTTTGGTTTGCTTTGCAAGAGTTTATGGCATTTCTTACTTTTTTTAGTAGCACGGCTATTCTTAAGATTAACGTTGGTGCTTTAAAAGGAGCTTAAGATAAGGTAAGATCCATCTCTCAAATGATTGGGCCCTCTGACGTCATCTTTCATTAGAGTGACTGTAGTAGTGTCATGCTAATCCATGCACAAGGTGGGGCCCGGGCACGGTCACACTAGGCGCCTCGTGCTCCCTCGCCTGGCTCACGCTTCCAGCAAACATAACAGCGAGCAAAGCAAGCTGGTTCTACTCTGCTCACCTGACAGCTCGCTCTGCCTCTGTCTGCTTCGCCACCTCCCTCCCTCCCTCCCTCTCTCTCTCTACAAATCTCTCCCACTTCTCTCTCCCCCCGTCCATCTCGCGCTCCAAATTTCCCCGAACTCCGCCCCGCGCCTTTGTCGCCTTTCCGCACGCGCCGTTCGATTCGATCGCTTTGATCGACCAGGCATGGCCGACGAGACCAAGCAAGAAACCGCCGCCGCGGCGGTGGCGGCCGAGGTGGTCGTGACGGAGCCCGAGAAAAAGGCGGAGGAGCCCGCGGCGGAGAAGGCCGTGGAGGCGGCCGAGGAGAAGGCCGCGGAGGCGGCTGTGGAGAAGGCCGTGGAGGCGGAGGAGAAGGCCGCGGAGGCGGACTCGGAGGAGGAGAAGAAGGCGGAGGAGGCCCTGGAGGCGGCCGCGGGCGACGAGGCGGCGGTGATCGACGCAGCTGGGTCGTTCAAGGAGGAGAGCAACCTCGTGTCCGAGCTGCCCGACCCGGAGCAAACCGCGCTCGCGCAGCTCAAGGAGCTCGTCGCCGCCGCGCTCGCCAACGGGGAATTCGACCTGCCCCCGCCGCCGCCGCCCAAGGAGGAGCCCAAGAAGGAGGAGCCGGCCAAGGAGGAGGCGAAGGATGAGGCGAAGCCGGCCAAGGACGAGGAACCCAAGGCTGAGGCGGCGGCAGCCGAAGAGCCCGCCAAGGAGGAGGCCAAAGCTGAGGAGCCCAAGACGGAGGCGCCGGCCGAAGCTGCCGTCGAGGAGGTCAAGGCTGAGGCTCCGGCGCCAGAGGAGCCCAAGGCTGAGGCTGCCCCAGCGGAGGAGCCCAAGGCCGAGGAGCCTGCCAAGGAAGAGCCCATGGCGGAGGCGGCCACCGAGGAGCCGAAGGCCGAGGCGGCGGCCGAGGAGGCCAAACCATCCGAGCCAGAGCCGGAGGAGAAGACCGTCGTGGTGGCCGAGGAGGAAGCCACCAAGACGGTCGAAGCCATCGAGGAGACCGTCGTCCCCGCCGCGTCCGAGACAGCCGCGTCCGCTGAGGCGGAGGCCGCGCCGGGGCCGGCGGCCGAGCGGAAGGAGGAGCTCATCTGGGGCGTGCCGCTGGTGGGCGACGACGAGCGCACGGACACGGTGCTGCTCAAGTTCCTCCGCGCGCGCGAGTTCAAGGTGAAGGAGGCCATGGCGATGCTCAAGTCGGCGGTGCTGTGGCGCAAGCGCTTCGGCATCGACGAGCTCCTGGGCGCCGACCTCGGCCTGCCGGAGCTGGAGAACGTGGTGTTCTACCGCGGCGCCGACCGCGAGGGCCACCCCGTCTGCTACAACGTCTACGGCGAGTTCCAGGACAAGGAGCTCTACGAGAAGGCCTTCGGCGACGAGGAGAAGCGGGAGCGCTTCCTCAAGTGGCGCATCCAGCTCCTCGAGCGCGGCATCCGGGAGCAGCTCGACTTCTCGCCCAGCGGCATCTGCTCCATGGTGCAGGTCACCGACCTCAAGAACTCGCCGCCCATGCTCGGCAAGCACCGCGCCGTCACCCGCCAGGCCCTCGCCCTGCTCCAGGACAACTACCCGGAGTTCGTCGCCAAGAAGGTACAACCTCTCTTCTTTTGCAGTGATCGAATCTGGAATCCTAGTCCAAAATTCGAATCATCTCCTAGAATCCTAGTCCATAATCAGCTAAGAATTTGAAGATTTCCCTGCCTGTTATTCCTGTGCTTGTTTAAGAATAAGATCTTTCATTCTCCATTCCGTCTTGCTTCTTTCTTCCTAGTAAAGTTCAGTAATCTAGTACCATAACCACATATGGCGGTGCAAGCAAAGCTGAAATCATTTTCACCCCCTTCCTGTTTCCCTCTTTTACACACTGCTGCTTGCCAGTCTTGTGTAACTGCCTTTTCCCCACATGCTTCTTGCCACAAAATGGCATTCAGATACTTCTTCAGTGAGGCTACTGTGATTTCAGCTATGTCACTCAGGTGTTGAATGAGCTTCTGAATCGGGGAAATTGATTTGGTCGGATCATTGATCAATTGCAGGTGTTCATCAATGTGCCGTGGTGGTACCTTGCGGCAAACAAGGTGATGAGCCCATTCCTGACTCAGCGCACCAAGAGCAAGATTGTCTTCTGCAGCCCTGGCAAGTCCGCGGAGACCCTCTTCAGGTTTGCAGTCTTGCACACAAGGATTTATATGAATCAATGTCTGTTGAGACCATTCATGTGCATCCTTACACGCATCTAATTTGATACAGATACATCGCTCCGGAGCAAGTGCCTGTTCAATTCGGCGGCCTCTACAAAGAGGATGACACCGAGTTCTCCACCTCTGATGCCGTCACCGAGCTCACCGTCAAGCCATCCTCAAAAGAAACCATTGAGATCCCAGCCACTGAGGTTTAATCGCGCCTCTATTTCTAAATCCTGAATTTCCTGTAAGGGTGCGTTTGGCAGAGTTCCCAGAGCTGATTCTCTGCTGATTCCAGCAGAAGCTCTGCCAAACGGTTTTTCATAGAGGAGTGATTCTTTGTTGATTCTGTGAAGTGATTCTTTGAAATGAACTGAGAGGCTGGGAGCTGGAAAAAAAGTAGCTTCTCCTGATTCTGTGAAATGATTCTCCATAGTTAATGCTAGAGGATCACTTTTAGCCACAGAATCACTTCTCTCAGAGAATCAACTCACATAGAGAATCAGAATCAGATGGAGCTCTACCAAACGCACCATAAATTGTACATTGCCATGAAACTAAATGCTATCATGCACTGTCTTTGTAGAACTCCACGGTTGTGTGGGAGCTCCGCGTGCTGGGATGGGAGGTGAGCTACGGCGCCGAATTCACCCCCGACGCAGAGGGCGGCTACACCGTGATCGTGCAGAAGACGAGGAAGGTTCCCGCCCACGAGGAGCCGATCATGAAGGGGAGCTTCAAGGTGAGCGAGCCCGGCAAGGTGGTGCTGATCGTGAACAACCCGGCGTCGAAGAAGAAGAAGCTGCTGTACCGGTTCAAGGTGAAGAGCACCGCTGAATCCGCCTGAGCCCTGAGAGGAGTGTGGTTGCCTCCGGCGGCCAGCCCGCTTGATGACCCTACTACTCATAATTTGATCGCCAGCCAGGTCCACAGGTCCATACCGCCACCATCTGAACATGTTGCATGATAGGAGAGGACAAATAAGAGTTTCTGGTTTCTAGGCCCGTTTTATGTCCCGGTTCTTTGATTATTTGTTGGCTTGCTGTTCTTTTTTTGGGGTCGCATTTGTATGTGTTTTACTTGAGAAAACAAACCAAAGTGAGCTTTGTTCGTTCTTATTATGAGATAGCGATGGTTTCTTCTTCTTGAGGTCAGGAGGGGGGGGGGGGGGGGGGGGGGCCTCTTTTTGTACATTTTTTTTCCCCTCCCCAAACATGTTGGTTTTTTAGAAAGCACGCTGGTTTGTCCTCTCTGTCGCTGCCGGGCGCCATGTTACTCTTTCACTCCCCCATGTTCTTCCGCTGATTCCATTTTGTCGCTGTCCTTGGTGCTTTGCATTCGGCCACCGGTGGTGACGAGCCGTTTCAGACAAAGTTCCGTTTACGTCAAGGTCTCATCCCTTGCTGCATTATTATGTGCTTAAAACAACTTCTCTTTGCAGTCAGCTGCCAAAGGCTGTTGAGCGCCGGAACTGAAGCGCCGCTAATCAGGCCAAAGAACACATATATCATTTGCAAGGCAAAAGGCTGCTGCGGGCATCTTCCAGAGTGTGTTTACGCTGCTAATGATGGGCGCGAAACCATGCTTAGGTGGTGGGACATGATGCTACTAGTTGCTAGGCTGCGATTCCAATCACTTGACGAAAAGCGAAGAGCCAAAGAGCAAACAAAAGCACAGCACAGGACAGCAAAGCAAGCGAGCAAGCTGTAGTTTTGATGGATGGATGGGTGGATTTGTAACAGCTAGCCAGGCAGAGGAGAATGTTGGTGACGACTGACGACCCCGCCCGAAGAGGAGGGGATTTTGCGTTTGACCACGCCGACCGGGGCCATAAAAACCAAAAGGAGGCGCCGCCTCATGATGCGTGTCCAGCGCGGCCACGACGCCATGATCCCCCGACCCGTACCTGCACGAATAATGGAGGCTGCCGCTTGGGCGCTGGTGATGAGAGCCAGAGGGAGGGTCCGGGGGGACAACCTGTGCGTTGCTCCGTCTTTATCCCAAGGCCTTCCCAATTTTTCAGTGATCACTGATCAGGGAGAGACGAGAGAGAGAGAGCCGATGCCAGTTGACGTGCTTGGCCTCTGCATTTTGCCTTGGTCGGGAGCGGCTGTCACCAGGATCGTCGTGAGTATCGCGTCGTTCCTACATGGACGACCTCACACCCACAACTCCGCGTAGAATGCCTCGTGCGAAATTCAGTACAGACACATAACGTTTCACAATTTTTCAGAAGTCATGGATCCTGGATTTGGCGATGGATGGTGGATGCAACTCATGGTCACGCAGCTCATGCAGGCAGAGGCAGGCGCAGCGGCATTGTCATGCTACCAGATCCTGTTTTCCGGGGCCCACCGTGGCATGCTTGTTCATGATCACCGTCATCCTCTTCTTCTTCCATTTATTAAAGAGCGGAGACGGATGCGCTAACATTGTTCGTGCATGGATGGTCCATGCTGTCATGCATGCTGGTCCAGGGTGCTCCAGAGTCCAGAGGGAGACCCCGGAAGGCCAGAACTGTAACTCGCAAAGCTGCAGCTGCACCGTCGTTCCTGGACTGGACCAGCAGCATGGGGAGCTAGCTCTCAGCGTGACAATCTCCGGTTCGGGGTCGGGACCAGGCCAAAGTTAATGAACCCGGTTCACCTTATACAATTTGCTGCACTGTGTCACTGTGTGTGCAGTGTCATAGCGTGCGCTCAACCCTTCAGTCCCTTCTGACGTACGAAGTGTCATTTTTCTTGTCAATTAGTACTAAGTGCTCACCATTTTGTAACGAACATGACCCCATTAGACTATAGTTTGTGATTTTGGTGATTGGGTGACAGCACGGTCTTTGAGACTAATGGATTAGATTATGCTTTAAAGGAAGCAACCACAACAAAAGACATGCGAAGAAACGAAGTTTCAAAGCACCAACGCAAATTGGTGTCCTCACCGAATCAGCCGGTGACAAAGGCACAAGAGAAAATTGGGATCATCGGTGAGGCATTGGACCATCCGATGGCTGCAGTAACGGCTGAGTCAAAGTTAACCATCGGATGATCCGATCGTGGGTAATTTGAGAGCGTCGGATGAATTGTTGCAGCGAAAATAAGAAAGAGTATAGCACCGGATGATCCCATGCTCTAATTAAAGGGACTATCGGACTAATTATATTTTCTTTTCCAAGTTCCAGAGAGGGTTTGGGCGAAAAACCATCAGCACCGGATGATCCGATGGGTATCGGAGGAACCATCGGATGAATCGGTGGAATGCGTCGGTGAGGTTTTGGGCGCGGGGAGGCCAACGGTTAGTTGCACCAGATGTTTAGATGCATGCCAAAATATGACCATCGGAATATCCGACGGTACACTTTAACTAGCTATTGGAGCAACGACTCTTTGAGGCTTTTGGGCTATTTATACCCTCACTATTTGCCCATTTGGAGTTGATGGTGTGTGCAGAAGTCCATTGGAGTGCAAGACACATCTGAGCCACCAAAAGTGCACAAAGTGATTAATCAAAAGCTTAGCACATGCTTAAAGAGTGATTAGTGCTAGGATAGGCCTAGAGAGGTGAGTGCAAGGTGCTGCTACCTTGTGATTGGTTCAAGGAGTGAACCACCTTTGTAAGCTAGGTGTGCCGGCATCTTGGAGCCTTGGTGGCTCGCCAGCAAATCTTCGACCCTCCCGCTTGGTGTAAATCCAAGACCTTGTCTGCGAGAGACTTGATGCCCAGGAGCACATCCTTGGTGGAGCTCCAACGTGGACTAGAGGTGGCATTTGCCTACCGATGTCATGGGATAAAATCGTCGTGCCAACGTTGCATCCTTCCTAACCTACTCTTTTACGTTTTCGCATTTCATACTTGCAACTTAAGTACCTTTACTTTCTAAGTAGTATCTTGATAGGATTGGCGATTGCGAAATTCTTTTTAGGTGGGGAGTTTCACTAGATTAATCATAGAAGTATATTTTAGATAAGATGATCTAGTATATGTTTTGATGCATGGTAGGTAGTGGAAACTTATACATAAGTTAAGGTTTCAAGTTACGAGCACTCGTACCTTACGCATTTGGAATGCGCACGTACATCCTTATCTGAGCCCATCGGCCCGCTCCAGGATTCGTGTACAGTGCAGGCTAGCTCATGAATTACGTGTCATAGTGCGTGGTACAGGGATCCAGGACGAAGAGGCAGCTAGGATACATCCGTACCAATTCCCTTGTTCATTTGTGCATCAGCATCTCGATGTAATTGGAATTGGAATTGGAGAGGAGCAGTGATCCGATAAGGCCACGGTCCCTTCCGCGCCGAGCACCGTTTGTACGTACGGTGCATGCCAGGCCCTGTTTGTGTTTCCAACAGAGGATTTCATATGGTACGTACGGGTAGCAGCATAAACGGAGGCACGGAGCAACGCTTCAAAAAAGGGAAAGAGGACGCCTCCCTTTTGGTCTGGTCTGCTCTTTCTCCCCGTCCAAGATCACTGCTGAAACGTGCAGCTGCTGCTAGAAACCCGCAAAACGGATTTGGAACGGCGGCGATCGCTGGTCGGGTCGGGTCGGGGTGGGGGGGGGGGGGGGGGGGGGGGGG
>NC_028452.1:19285598-19297602 GCF_000263155.2 Setaria italica
GGTGACGTACTGATTACAAGAGACACGAAACCTAAGGAAGAAGAAGCAAAGGCAAAGCAGCATCTACTCGATCGTTTCATGTGACGCCAGTGCACGCCTATCAGTAGCTGTTAGCCGTCGCTCCTCAGTCATGCCGCCTACGCTTCGAGCTTCAGCACTCAGCAGCAGCTCTTCATCGATCGTGCCTTCTGCTTCTAACTTTTTATGTTTTTGTTTTGTGGAATCTAGCTTCTCGCTTTCGCGAACCACTTGATCAAAGTAAACGAATGACATCAAGAGGGAAAAGGGAAATGAGAGAAAGGGAATGGCGCATTAGACTAGGGAGAAGAACGTTGCCATGAAAGGACAACGAAAATGATAAGCGGCGTGGAAAAGAACCGAGGAGAGGAAAGTGATCGACGCCTACCAAAGCGCAACGTGTCTGGGGAACCGGTAAAGTTAAACAGCTGCTAATCTTGATCCTCCTTTGCAAACAGGCTGCTAATTGCTGCATGAGCAAATATATGTACTGACAGTCATCAAGCAAGCTAGCCCATGTATAATCATCATCCCTGAGACCCTGACACTTCAGACAGTGTTCATGCAGTACAAGTTTACAACAGTGCCATACCATACACATGTTCATTCCCGTAGTTTAGGCTTTATTTAGTTGCTCAACTTTGGACAACCAAAATTACTGTACCGCAACTGTAGTATTTCATTTGTATTTGTGAATTATTGTCCAAATATTGACTAATTAGGCTCAAAAGATTCGTCTCGCAAAGTATAACAAAACTGTGCAATTAGTTTTTGATTTCGTCTACATTCAGTATTCCATGCATGTACCGCAAGTTTGATGTGATGGGGAATCTTCTTTTTGCATAGTGCCAAAGTTGGAATTTTAGGGGAACTAAACAGGGGCTTAATGAAGACTTGCAGTAAACAACAAGGGAACCATATAGGAGAAGTATGCCCTGTTGGATAGTAACCTGCTAAACATACTGTGTTAATTGTTAACAATCGGCCGTTTGGACCTCGGATTCAACCCACAAAGCTGGAGAAAGGTGAAGGTCCACTTGCATCGGCTGCGAATTGCCCACCTGGGAAACCGACCAAAAGCTCCGGGATTCAGGCCTTGGGTCTCGAGGTCACAACAAGGTTCTTCTCCGTGGCATCTTTTTTCCTCATTGATCTGCAAACTCCAAAGCTTCTTGGTTGACTCCCAATCCCAAGAGGTTGGTCTGATTAGCATCGCTCTTGTTGCCCAGTTGCCCTGCGGCGCCTGCATGGCTCAGGTGCCGGAAGAGCTGGGAGTCACTGCAAAAATTTGCTTCACGAGGCAGCCGGTGAGCAAGAACCACTGGTGTCTAGTCAGAGCAGTCCAGTATTTAGGACGAAACATGAGCTCGGATCTTGAACTGAGCATTTCATGCCTGTATCGAAGGGAAACCATAGTAAATAGTAGATCATTAAAACGGCAACAAATTCTGTCCTATAATTTCATTGGTTCAGGTGTCTACGCACTACTCCGTCAATTTGTTTAGAGGCGCGAACGGAGCGAGCTCAACTGTAAGATTCTTTACGGTGGAACTTGCCCATCAAAATTTTAACTTGTAATAATTTTTTTAGTGGTAGGTGACGTGCCTGTCGACAGCGAGGTGCCTGTGGTGACTTCGTCAATCTTATGGATTTGCTAGCTCAGGCCCTCGGAGATGCTCATAGGAATAGAGCTGCGTGCGTATATTCATAAGGGTAAGTATGCGTGTGTGTATATGAGCGTCTGCATCTATACTGTGTTTCATCGGAAAAAATGTTTAGAGGCGATAGTAGAGTTTGTCCGTATATATCTCCGAAGAGAGAAATTTCGAAAATTAAACTGAATTCGTGAGCTACTTGTGACTCCCGAAATTACAAAACGTGCACCTTACAATCTCCGTTTGTTTCTGGGCCTACGCATTGGGCTAAGCATTGGATGGTCAATGCGGCCCATGTGCTTTTGTGAATTCCGACTGAAACGATCTTGTTTCGGCCAGGCTGTATAATATGGAACGTATCTGGTGCAAACCATCTACCCCGTGCAACCTTGAAAATTATGAATCAAGATCACAAGATGCTAATCCAATAATAGAGTTAATGGTGGGATTATTTTGCAGTTAAGCCTCCACGCGTCGACTGTTTTTGCATATCATGGAAAAGAAGTGGCCGGCGGGTGGGGAGGTTTAACTGCAAAATAATCCCACCACCAACCCTACCCATTGGATTAGCATCTTGTAACCTTATTTATAGTTTACAAAGTTGCACAGGGCCGAAATCATAGGGATGAAATTGGGGTTAGCCCAAAAGTGTTGTTTACTGCGTCGCGCAAGGAGCGCGCGGCCCGCACGACAAAAGTAGCCCGTTGTGGCCCACGCGTGGGTTTACTTGCTGATGCTCCCACTTTCGGCCTATGTGGAAGGATGATTTAGTTCGGACTATGAAGCTGACGCGGAGGTAGCCCAACTGCTTCTCAAGGAAGATGTGGCCCATGCAAAGTCTTCAGGGTCAGATTTCTTTTTATTTTTCCTTTCCCTCCTATACATCTCTACTATTTTTATTTTTCCTTTTCTTTTCTTCTTTAAGATAATATAATATTTTTATTTTTTGGTAACACTAAATTTTCTCTCATTTTCCATTTTTATAATTTTTTTATTTTCTTTTCGCTAATATATATACTCCCTTTTATTTTTATTCTCCATTTTTCCTTTTCTTTTATGTTTTTATTTTTCTTCCTTTTATTTACTTTTTTTCCTTTTTTCCTTTTAATACTAATATACTCACGAATGTGAACCTATTTTCTCTATAGAACATTTCGTTAACGTGTGAACCATTTGTTTGCTCTCTGTACTAATTTGTTCATGATGTTAAATTATTTATTTATTTTGTGGACTAGGTTTATATTTATGTTTAAAATCTGATTTAGGTAGACTAGTTCATCAACCCATGCTCCCACACGGGCTGATAATTTTAAAAATTATTGCGTTATGAAGCTATTTAAAATTAGATCCCTATTTAATAATAAAAATTATTTATCTACGATATTCCAGTTGTGATTGAATTTTAATTAGTACTCCCTTTGTTACAAATTATAAGTCATTCCAATTTTCTTAAAGAGTCAAAGCATCTCAAGTTTGACCCAATTTATACAATAAAGTACTAATATTTATGATATCAAATAAGTACCATTATTTTCTTCATTAAATATATTTTTATAGTATATCTATTCGGTGCTATAAATCTATGTAATCCTCTCTATAATTTTAGTCAAACATTAAATGGTTTGACTCTCCAAGAAAGTTGGAATGGCTTATAATTTGGAACAGAGGGAGTAATTATTCTATATACATTTTCATTCACATTCATAATTTTCACACTTTACAGCGTACCTCCATACATTGTGTTTAACATAATCAGTATTTTTCATCGCTTCCTCACATAAATGTATAAAATGTCTACATGTGACACACGTCATGCATATATACCTTGGCTTAGTATTTCTATATTAACAACGAAAAAAATGTAATTCAAAATCATATATTTGTTTACTTTTGGATATTTATGTATAATGAACGTACATATAATTAGATTAATATTTAGGTGTTTACTTTAGATTATTTTTAATAACGATATACATGGTAATTTTGATACAGTTTTAGAAGGTCATTTTAAGTTATTTTTTATCATGACATTTATGGATAATTAAGATGAAGATTATGGGATCACTTTAAATTATTTTATATAATGCAAGGTGGGTAATGTAGATATCAGTTTAGGGTAAGATAGTGGTGGATAATTCTTTTTAGAAAAAATAATAGATCAATGGCTATTATTATTAAAGTCGACAGGATTGATGCCCATATATTTTTTATTTCTATGAGAATATCTAGTATTTATCTTATTTCTAGCACATCTCATGAAAATTGTGGAGTCTCCAATTGAAAAATAAAGAGTGCATAGCTAACTCAAAATTGTTACGTTGAGCTCTCTCATTTGTTAAATATTACAACATAATACTTATATAGATATATAATTATTATCTTCAACCCAATATGATAGAATTTAGTTAATAATTAGTATATAACATTCCATCCACATCTATTATCCTTATTTTGCCACTTTTAATTGCAATATGCACTTCAATTTATTTAATGAACCCTAAATTTGAGATATATTTTACCATGGAAATCTATATTCTCATTATTTTCTCTATATATTTATAAATTTCGTCACATCATGTGTATACCTTAATTATTACTATTTTTATACTAACAGTGTACGAAATAGACAATTTGGATTCAAATTTTTTAGTAACAGTATGTCGATAATTTTGATGCAAATTGAAGGGGTTACCTTAAGGTTGATTTTATAATGTTAGTTGTGAACAATTTACAGGAAAATTTAGTGGGTTGTTTTAAATTATTTTTTATAATAGCATAAGTGGATAATTTAGATGACAAATAGGGGTTACTTTAGTTTATATATAATGGTAGAGGTGAGTAATTTAGATACAGAATTAGGGAGTTACTTTAGGCTATTTACATAATGGTATATGTGGGTAATTTTTTAGAAAACATAATAGATTCATGGCTATGATGATTGAATCATACCAAATTGATGGCCAGATGTTTTGCTTTTTTGACAGAATTTTTAGGACTTCTCTCTTTTTCTAGAGTGTCCACATAGGATTCCTATGTGGTTTTATGTGGAGGCTTTAAAAGGAGCCTCTAATAGTAAGATGCTTGGGTTAGTGGAGATTATCGGGGCATCTTTGGTCTTGTAAGCAGTGGAGAGGGTGGGATGCTATTTATATATGATGGTGGCGGAGTACTTATCACGGTGAAGATTTAAGTTAAGCACCATACACCAAAGATCAATCTCCTCTAGGTGGCTTGAAATAGTTTTCGTGACCCATTCTGTTAGCCCAAAATGATCTTTTCCATTAACCACATATAGATAGCAGTTTGGGGGTACGCAGGAGTAGGTAGCAGGGATAATTTAGAAATAAGTAGCTACTGCATAGATAGATAAGGTGCACATGCACCACCAACTACACCGAACACACGTGACAACAAATTCAGCACATAAAGTCTTCTTTTTTTATCCTTTCACTGGGTTTTTTAAGGAATAATTTTGATATATTCTTGAACTTGGGGAAAGGAACAAAAAGAATCAAAGATGTGCCTATGATTTGTATCTTGGCACGCCAGTGACACTGTGATTCCACGCGTTCGTTCAGAACCTGCATAATTATTATGGGAATAAATCCGCGGTGCGGCGCGGGCGTGCTGCCCGCCCACAGCAGCAACCACGCGAGCAGCGAGCTACTCTCGCTTCTGTGTCCTAACGTAGTCAGGTTAGAATGATGACGGTGGATCCATGAAGTCGCCGGAGACCAGGAAGTAGGATGGGACAAAAACAAGACACCAAGTCTTGGTGGAGGTAAGGAATAAGAGAAGCGGAGGCCGTGGCTAGCCTTAACATATCAGATTCTTGGACAAAATCAAGCTAAGACCGCATCACCTGATGCGATGCCAATTTGGGCGTACAGCGTACTGCTATCCAATTGGTATATACCACAGCTGCTACTACCACTTGGCACTTGTGTGGCCAGCAGATGAGCTTCCGGCCGCAGCATATATTTCCTGAAAAACGTTGGGTCATCTGTCTCATTCTGCCGTTTCAAAGTCAGCATCGCTTGTCAAATCTCATTTTTCTTTTATTGTTCTGGCACCGCAGATTACCCTAAGTATGGTTTATCATGGGCCGATCCTACAAGTCCGTTCGGCAGCGAAATCTACCGCTCTGTAAAAACTAAGCAGAAAATTTTTC
The DNA here is from genome assembly GCF_000263155.2 of Setaria italica. Lineage (NCBI taxonomy): Eukaryota > Viridiplantae > Streptophyta > Magnoliopsida > Poales > Poaceae > Setaria > Setaria italica. The sequence goes on from NC_028452.1 coordinate 19,291,443, forward strand.
ACATCGGAGCAGAAAGCCGATCGAGACTCGAGAGCTATGCGTGATGATGACGACGGCTCACCTAATTAAGCAGGAAAAGGAGCAGGATGTATACTGCACCTGAAGTACGTGCAAAACAATCGGTTGTGATCGGCTAACTGTACGGTGTGATGGAATCATAGAACTTGTGATAAACATGGATGGAGAAGCGAAGCTGCATTTGCGTACAGTCTCCCATCGAGTGCAGCTGTACTACTGTCGCCATTCAGCAATCAATTTCTTATTCCAAGGCGCAAAACTCCGATCCAAGGAGGACCTGATGAGCGACCGGTATGCTTGGCGCCGGGGGCAGACAGGTAGGCTCTGCATGGACCCCCGAGCGCACGTCCACATCGATGAACATTCCACGTGGGCTAAGGGGGTGTTTGATCCTTAGAATAAAGTTTAGCTCGGATCACATTGGATATTTGATGCTGATCATAGATGGATTCATCTCGCGAATTAATGCTCATTTATACAATTATTTTTTATCATTAGATTATATTTAATACTCCTAACTAAAATCAAACACCCCCTAAGTCTCCTATAGCAGTGATCTGCGATCAGATTACACCGAGCTAGCACACGTAACAGTGTCTGAAATTCGCGGCGGATTCTCTGCCACACCTACCGGTCTTCTATTCTTCTACCGACCGCGCGTGCAAATTCACACCCCTGCGCGCCTGCTGGTCACTGTCGTGAGTGTCGTCCTGGCCGGCCGGACAGCGCCCTCTCCTCCCTCACCCTTTGGCCTCCTCCTTCCTCCTCCTCCATTATTGATGCGTCGATGCGATGCTCGGCTTCATTATTTCGATGCCTCTCGCCCCCTGATCTGATTTGATTCTCGCTTTCCTTTTGCCTTTCTAGGCCGCGGCCGGCCCTATTTCTCCTCCTCTGTCTCTGGTCCCCAGGCTGCAGTGCACTACAAGCTGCGCATCTTATTATATGTCCTGGATATAGTAGAAGTTGCTAGGCTGCTAACTGGGGAGGGTAGTTAGATTGGCGAAGCAATGAAGAGCTCGAGCACGAGCAACACCGGCGGCTCTGGCTCGGGCACGGACTCCGGCAGGTCTGGACCGGGCTCCCGCAGCTCTGGCTCTGGCTCGGGCTCCTTCAACCTCCGGAACCTGTCCAAGGTCATCCTGCCGCCGCTCGGGGGGCCGTCGTCCGGCCACGGCCAGTCCCATGGCGGCTCCGACAAGCGGGTCATCTCGCCGCTCGACTCCAGGTACAGGTGCTGGGAGACGTTCATGGTGGTCCTGGTGGCGTACTCGGCGTGGGTGTACCCGTTCGAGGTGGCGTTCATGAACGCGTCCCCCAAGGGCGGCCTGGAGGTGGCGGACATCGTCGTCGACCTCTTCTTCGCCGTCGACATCGTGCTCACCTTCTTCGTCGCCTACATCGACCCCAGGACGCAGCTCCTCGTCCGCGACAGGAAGAAGATAACCTTCAGGTACGACGCGCCCTGCTCCACTAATCCACTTACTGCACACAACACGCCTCACTCTCGCAGTCTCTCCTCGCATTGCAGCGTTTCGGTCGCATGCCAATGGTCAAAAAGTTTTTGAACCGTGCGTCTATGATGAGCCATCTAGGATCACCTTCTCTTGCATTATTGATTGTCATGGATGCATGCAAGTTTTTCCTCTTTTTCTTTCTTGTGGTTGTGGGTGTTGGATCGGGTGTTGTTGGAGATTAGTTCAGCTGCAGAGAATTTCCATTCTGACCATCATTCACTGCCCCATGGGGATATGCATGTGATGGCTAATAACTAACAAGTCATTGGTGACGCCGGTGTCCATGCTTTAGCCGTAGCTATCACACCATTAGGTTCGTGTCAGATCAGATGCTGCTTTGGGTCAATTCTTGGAGGTGACAGTATATGCGTCTAGTGGGGAGATTTTGGAGGCACGCAGGACCTTCATGCTTTCTTTACAATCCAACTCAATCCTATATATTTTTAGTTCAAAATCATATAATATTATGATCTTGCCCTTATTGAACTAGATCCTTAAATTACCTAGACTAAATTAGAGAGCTCTTTACCACCATACGTATGTGGGGATGCTGGGGATTATTACAAAAGGAGAAAATATTATCAGTAATCAATTTCGAAGTACATGGGACCCCAAAACAAATTGCATTATTGATTGTCACCTCGCAAACATAGGGCCCTACGCCTACACATTTGTGATTTGTGAAGTCGCGGGTTTGTGATCTTTCTGGGACTGCTGAGATATGGCGTCCTTTGGCATAGGTCCGGCTCCGTGAAAATGTGGAGGGAAGGAGTTGGAGGAGCTATTTTTTTCTCTGTTTTCTCTATATAAAATAACTCCAGCTTTTCTAGTGCTCCGGCGTGAAGTCGTATTTGTCATCCATATTCGGTTGGGCTCGCGAGCACAGTACCGAATCACTGAGGTGTAGATGTGCGTGTGCAGGCTGCACAGACACAGTGTACAGGTATCGGACGGTCCAAACGGACCACATCGTCATCAAATTGTGGTAGGTATTTGCAGCCTGAACGTACTAGCTGGGCTAGCTGGGCTACCATGCAAGCTTTCACAGATGATAGTGGCACAAATGCTTGATTCTGAAAATCTGACTACACATAAAAAATCTTTTTAGATTTTTTGAGAAAAAATAGTTCAGATAATGCTACAGCTAAAAACGTGAAACTTATGTGCCATACAAAAAAAAGGAGAGAGATGTGCCTAGGCTTAGCTTTCTGGTCCAATGGGCCATATCCCGGAAATCGGCGAGCCCAAGAGCTAAACTGGGCCTTGATTGAATATTTAATTGATCTTGCGTAAGAAAAATTAATACGATGCTCTAAAAAAAGAATAATTAATTCGAGTATTTGCTTTGATCAAGATGCTGTTGCGAGCTGCTTGCGCAGGTACCTGTCGACGTTCTTCATCATGGACGTGGCGTCGACGATCCCGTTCCAGGGCCTTGCCTACCTCGTCACCGGCGAGGTCAGGGAGGGCGCCGCCTACAGCCTTCTCGGCATCCTCCGCCTCTGGCGTCTCCGCAAGGTGAAGCAGTTCTTCACTAGGCTCGAGAAGGACATCCGCTTCAGCTACTTCTGGATCCGCTGCGCGCGCCTCGTTGCGGTCGGTACCGACCAATGCTATGCATCTCGTTGAGATCATCTATTCCGGTGACTGAATTCTGAAGCATATGTCTGGCCTGCACGTTGGTCGGTCCAGGTGACCCTGTTCCTGGTGCACTGCGCCGGCTGCGTCTACTACCTGATCGCCGACCGGTACCCTCACCGTGACAAGACCTGGATCGGCGCGGCGATCCCCAACTTCCGCCAGGCCAGCCTCCGGATCCGCTACATCTCCTCCATCTACTGGTCCATCACCACCATGACCACCGTCGGCTACGGCGACCTCCACGCCGAGAACACCCTCGAGATGGTCTTCAACATCTTCTACATGCTCTTCAACCTCGGCCTCACCGCCTACCTCATCGGCAACATGACCAACCTCGTCGTCGAGGGCACCCGCCGCACCATGGAGTTCGTAAGCAATTAACCGGCTCTTGCGTGCCTGCGGCTCTTGCGGCCTCACTGCACTCATGCAATGCAAACTGATAGGCTGATTTGGATGGATGCAGAGGAACAGCGTCAGGGCTGCGTCGAGCTTCGTGGTCCGGAACCGGCTGCCGCCGCGGCTGAAGCAGCAGATCCTGGCCTACATGTGCCTCAAGTTCAGGGCGGAGAGCCTGAACCAGCAGCAGCTCATGGACCAGCTGCCCAAGTCCATCTACAAGAGCATCTGCGAGCGGCTCTTCCTCCCGGTCGTCAAGGACGTCTACCTCTTCAGGGGTGTCTCAAGGGAAGGGCTCCTGTGCCTCGTCACCAAGATGAAACCCGAGTACATCCCGCCGAGGGAGGACGTGATCGTGCAGGACGAGGCGCCCGATGACGTCTACGTCGTCGTCTCCGGCGAGGTCGAGGTCATACGGTTCGACGGCGCCGAGGAGCGGGTGGAGGCCACGCTTGTGTCGCGGGACATCTTCGGCGAGGTGAGCGCGCTGAGCAACCGCGCTCAGGGGTTCACGTTCCGGACGAGGACGCTGAGCCAGCTGCTGAGGCTGAAGCAGGCCACGCTCAAGGAGGCCATGCAGAGCAGGCCCGAGGACAGCGTCGTCATCATCAAGAACTTCCTCAAGGTATTGCTTGTGGTGATCACTGACTGAAACGCTTGCTTTGCTTGCCTCGGAATTAATGTCTTGCAGCATCAGGTCGAGATGCATGGCATGAAGGTCGAGGACTTGCTGGCAGAGAACGCCGGCGAGCAGGACGATGCTAATAATGTGCTGACGGTCGCCGCGATGGGCAACGCCGGCTTGCTCGAGGACCTCCTCAGGGCAGGGAAGGACGCCGACGTCGGCGACGCCAAGGGCAGGACCGCACTGGTAAGTACAAACTACAAAGCCACGGATTCAGAACAATTTCATGCCCACGATTCACCTTGCTTACTTTTGGGTCTATGTTCTTGGCGATGCCACACTCGCAGCACATCGCGGCGTCGAAGGGGTACGAGGACTGCGTGCTGGTGCTGCTCAAGCACGCCTGCAACGTGAACATCAAGGACGCGCAGGGGAACACGGCGCTGTGGCACGCCGTCGCCGCGGGGCACCACAAGATCTTCAACATCCTGTACCACTTCGCGCGCGTGTCGAGCCCGCGCGCCGGCGGTGACGTCCTGTGCCTCGCCGCGCGCCGCAACGACGTCGGCGCGCTCCGGGAGCTCCTCAAGCTCGGCCTCGACGTGGACTCGGAGGACCACGATGGAGCCACCGCGTTGCGCGTCGCGATGGCCGAGGGCCATGCCGACGCGGCCAGGTTCCTCATCATGAACGGGGCCAGCGTCGACAAGGCCGGCCTCGACGACGACGACGGCTCCGGCTCCAGCTCTGGCTCCGGCGCCGCGCGGCTGGCGATGTCGCCTGGCGAGCTACGGGAGCTCCTTAAGAAGCGGGAGCTCGGCCACCAGATCACCATCATCGACTCGCCGGCGGTGGTCCCGGACGGCGGCGGCTCGTCGAGGCACCGCCGTCAAGGCAGGTTCCAGCAGAGCACAAGCTCGGACAGCGCGCGCTGGCCTCGGGTGAGCATATACAAGGGCCACCCGTTCCTCAGAAACCACAGCTCGGAAGCCGGCAAGCTGATCAACCTTCCCGGCACGATGGAAGAATTCAAAGCCATTATCCGTAGGCCCAGAAACCGCAACTCATTTCTGTTGCAGTGGCAAACTCATTGCAGGGTTGCAAACTGAACCATGTTCTTGTGCGTCCCTTCCCTTTTCTTCAGGTGAGAAGCTGAAAGTTGACGCGGAGAAGGCGCTGATCGTGAACGACGAAGGAGCGGAGATCGACTCGATCGACGTGATCCGTGACAACGACAAGCTGTTCGTGGTCACCGAAGAGGATCTGAGGAGGCTGGCAGCCATGGACCCGGTGTCTGCATCGTAGCATCTGTAGATTCGGGTGTTTCAGTAGAAAGCATGGTAAATGTGGATCCAATGGTGTGTTGAATAAACGAGTCATCTCTAGCTATGACACTGATTCAGGGAACGTGAGAAGTGTCGCTGGAGTGATTTGGTGCCTCCGTCGATATTGGCAATGCAAAGGTACAGTGATCAACACAGAGCACAGGATGAACTGGTCTTCGACGGCGTCGACTAGGCGATATCTCTGCCGTTGCCACGGCTGCCAGGGGCGGATCTGGGCCCCGGGCTGCCCGGGCTGCAGCCCGGGGCGAGGCCCAAGAGTAGTGGAAAACTTCTTCATAAAAATAGTATAAAAAAGCATTTTGGCCCATTAGCCCACCCCGAAAAGAAGTTAGCCCAGGCGGAAGGTGTCCAGGCGGCCCAACAACTTCAGGCGGCCCAACAACTTCCGTTGGCCGTTGCCCTAGTTCCGGCCGGCCCATGTGAGCATGCGCGGGGCGGCCTCCGGCTCCCCCGACTCTCCTGCCCGAGCGCCCGCCGCCGCCCGACCGCGGACCGCCCGCTCGCCTGGTCGTCCGCGCGCCGCCCCCCGGCCCCGGCGCGCCCCTCGCCGCCCGCCGGTCGCCCGTGGCCCCGCGCGCCGCGCCCCCGCCGCCCGCCGGTCGCCCGCGGCCGCGCCT
>NC_028452.1:19297702-19489047 GCF_000263155.2 Setaria italica
GGCCGGGCCCCCGCCGGGCCGACTGCCAGTGCGCCGCCCGCGGCCCCGCGCGGCCGCACCCCCGCCACCCGCCGCCCGCCGGTAGGCCGCCACCCGCCGGCCCGCCCCCGGCCCCCGCCGGCCGCTGCCCCACCGGCCGCGCAGCGCGCCCACGCCCGGCGGCCGCCGGCCGGCCCTTGTTCACCTATTGTCTATTGAAAATTTGAAATTGTTCCCCCGGTATGCATTTATTTTTTGAAATTGCTATTTCTATGCAAAGTAATGATAGTGAATATTTCATTTTATTGATTTGAGCAGGAAGTATTTGAGTCTTAGTTTGCAATTGCAATATTTCATAATCATAACTTAGAATGGAGAAATACTATGCTAAAAAGAGTAGTGCCGAAAGTGTAGAGAGCCGGGTTGAGCAAAAAAGACCACGGATTGAACTTGATATGAGAGATATAGTTGCTGATCCAGGAGAAAGGAAGCCAATTGATGATTTTCATCATGACATTAGGGATGAGGCAAGGAGAGCATATCTACAAATAGGTCCATATAGGCCAGCTGGTCATAAGTTTCCAAAAACGAAAAAAGATGGTAAAGGCCAATCAAGAGGATTTGTTGGATCATGGTTTGATCAATTTGATTGGTTAGAGTACAGTGTAGCCAAGGATGCAGCTTATTGCTTTTATTGTTATCTCTTTAGGCCACAACAAGCTGGGTTTCATAGTAATGATACATTCACCAAAGTTGGATTTAGAAATTGGAAGAATGCAAAGAATTGTTTCAAGGAGCATGCTCAATCAATTGATGGCTTTCATAATAATGCAAGAAAGCGTGCACTTGATTTCAAAAATCAGAAGCAAAGTGTTGAACATGTATGGTCTGTTACAAGTGCAGCAGAAGAGGAGGCATATAAAGCTCGTTTAAGTATCATGTTAGGCATTGCTAGATTTCTCCTTTTGCAAGCTTTATCCGTTCGTGGACATGATGAGTCTAAAACATCAAGAAATAAAGGGAACTTTATGGAGATGCTCGAATGGTACAGAAAGAAGGATCCTAAGGCTGCACTTGTGACTGGTGAAAATGCTCCAGGGAATAATCAAATGAGTAGTCCAATGGTTCAGAAAGATTTGGCTAGGGCTTGTGCAGAGGAGACAAGTGAGTTAATTAAAAGTGAAATAGGAGATCGTTGTTTTGCGGTTCTTGTCGACGAGGCTCGTGATGCATCTATTAAGGAACAAATGGCTGTGGTTGTGAGGTATATACCTTCTCTCTATTTGGTTATTTTATTAGTTTTGTTTTGTTGCTTTCAAGTAACACTATTTTCTCTTTTCTCTTGTAGGTTTGTCAATGATAAAGGAAGTGTGATTGAGAGGTTTCTTGGCATTGAACATGTAGCTGACACCACATCAACTTCACTAAAAGAAGCATTGGATACTATGCTTAGAAGATATGGTCTATCTATTTCCAAGATTAGAGGGCAAGGATATGATGGAGCTTCAAATATGAGAGGACAATTTCATGGGTTACAAAGACTGGTATTGAACGAAAACCCATATGCCTTTTACATCCATTGTTTTGCTCATCAATTGCAGCTTGTGGTAGTTTCTGTAGCCAAGTGTTGTGGCTCAACTTTTGATTTCTTCAATTATGTCACTTCAATCGTCAATGTTGTTAGTGCTTCTTGCAAGAGGAAAGATCAACTCCTTCAAAGTCATCATGATAAGCTTGTTGAGCAGTTAGATAGTAGTGCTATTTTTTCTGGGAGAGGGAAAAACCAAGAAACTAGTCTTGCTAGGCCTGGTGATACACGGTGGGGTACACATCACAAAACATTGGCACGTCTTATGATCATGTGGTCCTCTGTACTGGAGGTATTGGAGAATATTAGTGAAGATGGAACTGATGGGGAAAAAAAACTACAGCCTCTGGATTGATTCAAAGAATGGAGTCATTTGAATTTGTGTTCATATTACATCTTATGATTAGAGTACTGGGGATGACTCAAGACTTGTCACAATGTTTGCAAAAGAAAAATCAAAACATTGTTCGTGCAATAGGATTGATTGGCTCTGTGATGAGAAATATGAATGAAATGAGGGAAAATGGTTGGGATGCTCTTTTTGAAGAAGTAAAGGAGTTTTGCCTCCTCAACAACATAGAAATTCCTAATATGGAAGATATGATACCAGTTAGAGGTCGTTCGAGATGTCGTGGTGCTAAACTAGTGAGTTACTACCATCATTTTCATCATGGAATTTTCAATGTTGTGATTGATCAAGTTTATTGTGAGTTAAACAATCGATTTCCAGAAAGATCAACTCAACTCTTGAGATGCGTTGCTTGTCTTGATCCGAGGGATTCTTTTGCCAACTTTGAAGTACAGAAGTTAGTTGAGCTTGCTAAGATTTATAAAGATGACTTCTGTGATTATGACTGCATAAAGCTTGCGGGTGACCTTCCTATATTCATTGATGAAGTTAGAAATGATGATAATTTTGACACTTGTATTGATCTTGGTAACCTTGCTGAGAAGATGGTTCAGATTGGAAGAGATACAGTTTTTCCTTTGGTGTATCGTCTCATTGAACTTGCATTGATTTTGCCGGTGGCAACAGCAACAGTTGAAAGAGCCTTCTCTGCTATGAATATTATCAAGACTGAACGAAGAAATAAAATGAATGATGATTGGTTGAATAATAACATGATGTGCTATATTGAGCGAGATTTGTTTGCGTCGATTGAAGATGAAAAAATTCTAAAGCGCTTTCAAGGCTTAAGAAACCGTAAGATGAATTTGCCAAACGAGGGCTCAAGGTGCGTGTTGTTTACTTGTATTAGTCTATTTCAATACATAATGTTATCTTGCTTTATATAGGGTTGATATGTTGAAAATTTTAATGTAGAATTGAGGACGTCGGAACAAGTGGAAGTGGTGTTAATTCATGAAGACATGTATGGTTCTTTTTTATCATGGAAGACTCTTAATTTGGTAATTTTCTACCTTCAATATTCTATGTATTGTTTGAGTCTATTGGTTGAATTGTGCTCTTTGAAAAATATATTATATCTAATAGTGTATGGCTAGTAAAATTTTAAGCCTTATATTAGTTAGCCCGGGGCGGAGCCCGTTTCTGGATCCGCCACTGGCGGCTGCCACGGGGCATCTCACTATCTGGATCCACAAAGCTCTGCATCGCTTCCACACCGCTCCCGTTCGTCAAGCTGAAGAGGACCGTGGTCGGCATCGACCCAGATGTTGCGACGTGCTCGCACTAGAGCAACGGGCGCCGGTTCTGGAAGCGGAGCAGAACCTCTAGGAACGCTACCCTGCAATGCTCTCGTACTGGGATGCTCGATCTACATCGTACTACTGAGTGGAAAAGGCGATGGGTCCAACGTTCGAGAGCTTGGTCCAGGTTTAAAAGTTTAGAGATACGCGAGATCATCAATAATGAACATTGAAACTCATTTAGGAAAACTAGTCTATCAACCCGTGCAGATATTTTTAGAAGTTATTATATTTAAAAATTATTTAGAAATTCTTGCTAATAATCAAATTTGTTTACCTACTACTCTTTTATTTTTTCAATACTTCAACATTTATCTTTACCCAGTTGTGATTAATTTTTAATTAGTAATTATTTTATACACTTTTTCATCCGCATTCACACTTTTTTCGTTATGAATCGCACCTCCATACATTGTGTTTAGCATAAAAATCAATATTTTTCATCCTCACATGCATGTATAAATAGTCTACATGGTGACACTCATCATGCCGATATACCTTAACTTTGTATTTCTATATTAGAAATGATATAAATAGGTAATTTAGAATCATATATTAGTTTACTTTTGGACATTTCTATATGATGCATATGAAGATAATTAGAATAAGATTTAGGTGCTTATTTTAGGTTATTTATAATAACATTATACATGGATTACTTAGATACAAATTTAGAATGACATTTTAAGTTATGCTTTTATAATGATATGCATCAATAAATTGGATGAAGATTATGAGGTTACTTTAGATTAATTTTTATAATGGTATAGCTCCGTAATTTAGATATCTATTCAGTATTTATTTTAGAATATTTTCATAATGATAGCCGTGGGTAAATTTTAAGAAAATATAATGGACCAATGACAATGATTATTAGAGTTTACAAGATTGATATTTAATGTTTCTGATTTTTGTGAGAATTTTTAGGATTTGTCTTTTTTCTGACGTGTCTCGTGAGAACTAATGCTGAGTCTCCAATAAAAAAAGGGCCACATTGCTACAAGACTGTTACCTTGATCTACTTCTCATTTGTTAAATATTTGAACACAATACCTATATAGATATATACTAATAATCTTCATCCGATTGTGATAGATTTTGGTTAGTAATTACTGTATAACGTTTTCATCCACATTTTTAATATTTAGCTTTTCACTTTGCATCGCAGGTATGCGCTTGAATTTCTTTAACAAGCCTTAAGTTTAATCTATAATTTTCTTAAAACAATAACCTCATGAAAAATTAGGTAATTGATATCAAGAGCTATTCATACTACAAAAGAGTAATACTTCCTTAGATTAATGCTTATACTATAAACTTTAAATAGAGTTGAACAATAAAATTCTCAATATAAAACCATCACATTCATCTAAACAATCCGCGCATATCACAACAATTTAATAATTATTCATACTAATGAGTAACTATTTCCTCACACAAAAATATTTTTTCCACAAATAACTACTGTTATTTTCCACAAATAATTACTGTTACTATGAAAAAATATTTTTTAATAGGAATAAATAGTAATTATTCTTGCAATCATATCCCAGTAGCAGATTAAATAGGAAAAAAAGTAGAGTATTTGTGAATACTCGTAACAACAAATTTTGCCCGGCCTATATAGCTTATGGGCAAGTGGTATAGTAACGTAGTTAACTTGCAACTGTGCAAAGCTTTTTTGTTTGCGAGGAATAAGTCCATATTCAATTTACTAGTTGGATACTGTGCAAGTCATTTTATGTGAGAAGAAAAAATTCAAATACCTCCAAAAGTATTTTTAGAAAACTATAGATAATTTAGGACACAATGGATCTCACAAAAATAATTGGAGCTTGTGAAACAAGTTCTACAATCGTAGCTGTGATTATTTTTGTGTGATTCCATGTAACCCAAAATAGCTTCACGATTTTTTTTGAAGTTTTTTGAGATGTTTGTGTGGCGGAACCACCTCGGATTACCTTGATTAAAGCATGGTTAAGTCGCCTGACATGCGACACTTATGCCTTAGTCAAGTTAACTCGAAGTGCCGTCGGATTTCCTCCGATTTAACCACTTATAGGACCAAGTTAGCAAAACTCACATGAAGGCGAGCGGTTTCAGAGAATACAACAGATCCACTGAGTTAAACAAGTTTGACCATTTAGTTCAACATCAAAACGAAAATCAAAGTTTTACAAGATTCAAAAGCAACGGAAAGGTAAATTAGCGGAAGCTAGCGCCAGGGGTCGGATGTCTCTGATGAGGCCGATTAGGACATCAGTGATCCCTTTCCTCGCCGTTCGAGGAAGGATCCCACTCAACCGTCCAACCCGGAGGGAGCTGGGGCGGCCAAGTGCCAACAGGAGCAAACTCAGGGGCTGCAACTTCACCTGAAAAGAGAGCCACAAACAAGGCTGAGCTGCTAAGCTCAATAAGACTTAACCGACCGGTGGTAAAACTACTCCACCACGTCTAGACATGCAAGGCTCTTTGGTTGAGGGGTTTATTTGCCAAAAGCGACTATGTTAGATCCTTGCTTTCAAGTTTTAGCTCAAATTCTAAGTTCATTAACCAGTCTACGTCGGCATCTTACTCTAAGCAAACATAGATCCAACTTTATGTATATAAGCTCATCATCAAGACCATGTCATCATCAGACTCCTTCATTACTCAGTGTAGCATAGCGATCAAGCAGTCTCAAACTGTGAGAGGCAGACGAATCGATTCGAGTTTCTAAACCATGCATGGCGAACCTAATCTCATGACATCTGCGCACCACAAAAGTCGCTTCCTGTGTCGGCCGTCCCCATCAATTCCCAGGCACGTGTCAGGTCCAAACTTCCCTTGGCATGCAATGCTCCACAGTCCCGGCCTCTACCGTACTGTGACCACACTTGCACCCACATGATGCACCATGGGAGCCTCGTTCTAGGAACAACAGGGGTATAAGCCATGCCCTAGTTCAATCAGGTACTAGGCTTCCCCATCCCATACTAGGTATGAGATTAGTACTTTCAAACACTTGATCACGAACACCACCACTGTCGGGCCTTAACAGATTCCATAGACAGACGGGGCGATCAACCGACCACCAAAAGAGTTAACCAAAACCCTACCCCGTCCATCGTCCTTATAGTTGTAACAGAAGGAGAACAACCAACTCTTATAACTCGTGAGTGACAGGAAATCACTTGACTTTTACCGCTTCCTATTTAAGCATAGCAACTACTCGGCCCAACAACTAGTGTTCAAATCAAGGAACTATGTCATGCATCTAAGGTTGCAAACAACTCCTATACGTAAATGCACAAACATGAGAAAGAAGGCATGCGCAAGTTTGGAAAACTTTGCGGTTCATGCTCCGGGGCTTGCCTTCAAGCGGAGGGGAGGGAAGCTGGTCTTCAGCTAGGGCGACTTCGGCTTCTGGAACTGGTAGCTCAGCTACAGCTCCATCTTTTGGCACCGGGTGCAGCTCGTAGACGCCGTCAGCAAGATGAAACTCTACACGAATGCAATGCAAGAGTTAGTGTTTAGACGGTTATTTCAACAGCAACACTCGCAAGTCTTAGCCCAGAAACTTGTAGCAAAGCTACGGAAAGAGTGTAAGGGTTCAAGCTTCAGTGGATAGAGAACAAGACCAAGGGTCAGATTGGAAGAAACTTATGATCTGACCCTTAAACCTTAAGGGATAACTGTGTTTGGGGTCCTCAGATCTATTACAGAGAAGTCCCCGAAATCTTACACAGATACCTTCGGGTTAAGGAAAAAGATACAGCCAAGTCCTCGAGCGAAGCAGATAAGGGTCGGCTAACAGACAGGGTCGGGCGAGATGGAAAAGGGGTCGGGCGAACAGATAGGGTCGGACGAACCGGTGAGGGGTCGGCAGCTTACCTTCGGTTTATAGGTGAAGCTTTGGGGTGGGGAAGGAGTAGACTTAGGCGGAAGGTATTAAGCACTAAGGCTTGGGTGGCGGTGATGTCCGGCGGTGCTCCGGTGGCGGCGGAGCTTCTTGTGAGCAACAAGGAAGCTCTAGCACAGCGCGGAGGAGTAGGCGGCTGGGTGGATTGGGAGGGGCGGGTGTTGAGCGGAGATGAGAGTTCCTCAAAAACTTAGGTGGCGGCGCTCGAGCACAAAACAGAGGAACAGGGCGGCGAGGCAACGATGGCGCAGGGAACTTCCGTAGGGCTCTGTCATTCCCTTTTATAGCTGTGCGGAAGAGAGAGGGAGTTGGAGTAGCACGAAGACCGAAAGAAAAGGATAGATTGCGCTGCCATGGTGGCGATTGAGCGGCGGAACAGGACTTCAGAGATAGCGTCCTCGGCTATTGGGCACGGGAGACAAGGCAGCGCAGGCGCGATTTTACCGGGGCTGAAATTTGGCGGAGGCGGGCGTCGTCGTGCGGCGGATCTGATGGGTGTGATAGGGAAAACGGCGCTACAAGCGAGGTTGCAACAGGTGAAAAGATAGGCGGGCTGTGGCTGCGCGGTCGAGCGCGACTGTGTAGAGGCGGCGGAAAAGCCGGAAGGCATCGGGCCTTGCAACTGGGGATCCGGTGAGATGATGATGGGCGCGAGCCGCGAGGCAGCTTGGACGCAGCAGGCGGCAAAGCTCTGCCACAGCGGCGACGGAGCACCAAGGCGCGGCCGGTGAGGGCGCGAGCGAGACGAGGCACTGCAGAAAGGGTTGCAGAGGGGCTTCCGCTGCGATTGGGGAGGAGGGCGCGAGAATCCATCCTGTCGCGGCCAGTGACTGGGCGAAGCGATGGGCGTCGGAGAAGTTGAGCCACGCGGCGGGGGAGCTCTGAAGCGGTGCAGGCCGCTCGAGTGCGTCTACCTCGGGAGATCCGGGGAAAAGATTGCGGGTCCACCCATCAGTCTCGGGTTCTCCTCTGCTCCAGATTGAGAGGAACACGATTGTTGAGACTTAGAAGGAACCGGCGGGGTGAGTTGGAGTCTTCAGGAGTCGGGACCGGGAACTGGGGTGGAGCACTCCTGCTCGAGAAGAGCTGAGACAGAGGAATTTGGGGACTCGGATTAAGATTAACTTGAATGATTTAACCGGGGTCGTTACAGTTTGAGTATCCCCCCTCATTTTAATATTTTTATCTCATTGAAATTAAAAACCTCTACCGTGTCAATCGTAAACCATTTTGAGTGTTGGAGTTGATGGCTGAATTTTGACAACGTAAAGAGTTGAGGGGATCAAATATGAATTTATTTTTGTAGCAAGCAGTGGTTAATCCTAGAAGACTGAATAACCAAAATGAACATTATCCCCCAGCAATGGAAAAGACGAAGAAGAAATTTCATTCGTAAACAATGGAAATTAAAAAGAAAAGACCAATTCCCCTCCCAGCTTTCTTGACTGCAGAATTTTTGATGGGAGATTGTAACTTAACTCCCGAGTAATACAATAAAGCTCTCTTTCTTCTCAAAAAAAACTGAGCCAGGAATATAAGTAGAGACCATGTTAAGTAACATAGATGTTTACGGACCTACGATACTGCATGATGAGAAGTGCATGCATTTTTTAGAAACTAGGTCTCCCCGCTTTATTTCACGGAAGCAAAGCAAAGTTTGTACATCATAGTTCTTGCATATTTGAAGCGCGCCTGCTAGTGTTCATCCTAGGAACATAGATTATTTCCTCGCCTATTACATGTTCAAAGATGGTAGCATAATCACTGGTTGGAGCTTCAATGGTGGGATTTCTGATTTGCTCCAAAGGAGCGGCATTGTTGTAGCCCATTCGCCCATTTCATACTTCCAAACCTGACAGTTCCTGCCTTGAGGAGGTTGTTGATGGAGTATGTCTCTCCGATTCTCCACCAAGTAGTAGACAAAGTGGTTTCTTCAGCCTTATCGCTGATTCTTTCAACATTGCCTTCAGGCCTTCCAATTGCCCATCTGCACACAAACTTCACCAGCTCTTCAATGTGTTCATTAGTCTTCCCAGCAGGATCTTCTCGTCCACCCAGTTCCTTCCCTGAAAACACATATCATTACGAGTTTTTCACAAAGTCCACATCAATGCAGAGTTGCACATGTTTAGCACACTATTTTTCTTATTATTAACCCACCAACCGGCCATTAACTCATAGTTATGACCAATATATTTATCACATATATCGCTAAGGTAACCCCACATAGCCGTGGCAACACATCAATCAAATAAAAGGTGGCGGACCGTCTCTTGTTCCTCGTAGAACAAGCAGGTTGTGTCCTTCACATGCCTTCTCTTTGATAGATTAGTTCTTGTCAGGGTTTTGTTATTAGAGAGTAACCAAAGGAAAGTGTGAATACGGGGAGGGACTCCAATCTCCCATATAGCCAGTGTAAAAATTGGTTGTATACCTCTGAAACTAATAGTTTTGTACATTTCTCCATTAAAAACTTGCCACTAGCATCAAAAGACCATATAATGGTGTCACAATCATCCAGGAGGTCAATGGATTCAACAATAGCTAGCAGCTCTAACCACATCTGCATTTGCTTGGGGTGACATCTCTTCTAAAGGAGATTTTTAGTTCAGTCCCATCCCACAGGTCTGCTACACTAGCATTTTTCTGGTCAGCTATTACATATAGCTCCTAGAACTGAATAGCCATGCTACAATTGCTGAACCACATGTCTTCCTAGAACCTTACAGAGTTGCCATTGTCTATTTTCCACCTAACACCAATTTGAGCAGCTTGACAAGCCCACAACACACCCTTCCAAAAAGGCGAAACCCCAATTCAGGGCAGCAGAATATATTAGGGTCATTATTATTATATTTATAATCCACTATTTTCTTCTAGACCATGTTCTCACTAAGCTAGGAGACAGAGGTTGAGGTTGCTTAGATCAGGTATTCCCAACCTCCATACTCTTTTTTCTAAGCTAAACTATGCCAATTAGAGAGATGATATCTATGTCTTCCTTCAGAGTCATTCGGGAGAAAGGTTGCATTTGAGAATTAATATTCTCTATGGCCCACTTAGGAAGCTTGATCACAGACAACAAGTAAATAGGTATACTTGCTAAGCATGATTTTAGCAGGATTAGTTTTGCAGCATTAGACAAGAGCCTACCCTTCCAACTTGCAACCATTTTGATTATTTTGTCCACAATAGGTTGGATGTCTTCTCTTCTTAACTTAGTATGGTGTAAAGGAACTCCCAAATAGGTAATTGGGAAGGTTACTATCTTGCAACAAAAAGGCCTAGCATACTTGTTGTTCATTCTTCACTCAGTCCTAAGGTAACTAGATCACTTTTATCATAGTTTACCTTCATACCTAACATCTTCTCAAAGCAAGCCAACATCCATTTAAAATGGGTGGCATGGGAAATGTCATTTTTCAGGAAGAGCAGTGTGTCATCTACATACTGTAGACTAACGATTCCGCCTTGACACACTTCAGGGAGCAGGCCTATAATCAGACCTTGGGAGGCTGCTTTACTTAGCATTTTTTTAACACATCGGCTACCAAATTAGAAAGAAGGGGGGATAGGGGTGTAACGACCGACCCCTAAATCTCCCGAGTTAATCTTAATCGGAGCCCTTGACCTTAGTCATCTGTCTTGCTTGACCGCGCCGAGTGCTCAGTTTTCCGCCTGGTTCCGACCCCGGAAGATCCGACCCCTCTCCGCTTCGTTCGTTTTCCGACCCCGGCGAGCTCAGTTCACCGTCGGATCCTGCTGATCTTCCTCACCCGTCCGATCTATCCACCGGTGGACCCGCGAGATCTTTCTCCAGATCCCCCGCGCCAGCCGCACTCGAGTTGCATGGCCTCCTCAGAGTCTTCCTGCCGCGTGGCTCGTCTTCTCCGACGCCGTCGCTCAATTTTGTCTCTGGCAAGCAGCAGAGTGGGTTCCCGCGCCCCTTTTCCCCAATAGTAGCGGAAACCCTCTGCACCCTTTCTGCAGAACCTCGTCTCCCGCGCCCATCATCACGCCACCAGATCCCGGCCCCAGAGCCCGACGTCGCCCGTCTTTTCCGTCCCTTCCAGCCACAGTTGCGCTGCCCGGTCGTCGCTACACGACGATTCCTCCACCGCCAACCCCGACCGTGGCCGCGACAGTCCCTTTCCCCGCTCTGTCAGACGCCGCCCGACAATCTGTTGTTCCGCGCTCTCCCCCGCGCCCGCGTTCGCCTGTCTTCTCATCTGTGCGCCCTCGAGTCTAGCGCCGTTTAACCAGTCGCTTCCATTGCCTCTTCCGCACGACGACGCCCGCTCTCCACCAAATCCCAACCACCAGTCTACCCGCCCCTACGCCGCCCTGACGGCAGAACGCAATGATCGCTGGCGTCACCCCCGGAGTTCTGCAGCACCACCCTCTTTGCTCAATCACCGCCACGGCAGAGCACTCCATTGCTTCTCCCCGGCCTTCGCGCCGCTCCCCTTCTCTCTCTCCGCGCCGTTTCCGTTCCTCTGCTCCAGCAGCTATAAAAGGAGTGCCCCATCGCCGGAGTTCCCTCCGCCTCTGTTGCCTTCAGCTTCCTCCTACTCCCTGCTCAAGCTCCTAGCGCCACCCACCCAGTTCTTGAGAGTTCTTCTCCCGGTTCCCTCTCAGTTCCTCCAAGTCACCCAACAGCTTGCTCCCCGTGCTGCGTAAGAGCTCTCTTGTGATCCGCAAGGAGCAGCGCCGCCGCCGGAGCGTTGCCAGTCTTAGCCCTTGCTCGAAGCTTTAGTCCCTCCGCCCAAGTCTGCCTCTTCCCGACCCCAAGCTTTCCTTTCAGGAAGAAGGTGAGTTGCCGACCCCCAGTCCGCCTCGCCCGACCCCTCCTATCCACCCGACCCCAGTTCCGTCTCGCCCGACCCTGTCTATTCTGCCGACCCTTGTCCGCCTCGCCCGAGGGCTTGGCTGTGATCTTTTTCTTCAACTCGAGGGTGTATGTGTAAAACTTGGGAACCCTTCAGCGCCTGCGTCTAAGGACCCCTAGTTTATCACATCCTCTAGTTCAAGGATCAGACCACTAGTTCCTTCCTACCCTTACCTTTTGATCATCATCAGCTCTCGAACTGCTATCACCTCCTGCTCTTTGTCGCGAGTTTCTAGGCTCAGGTGAGCCAGTGTTGCTGTTGAACTAACCGTCTAAGCTAACCCTTGCATTGCATTCGTGTAGAGCTGCACCTCGCCGACGGCTTCTACGAGCTTCATCCGGCGCCCGAAGAAGAAGCTGTAGCCAAGCTCCTGCCCTCCGAAGCCGAAGTCGCCCCCGAAGCCGAGCAGTTTCCGTCCTCCTTGCTTGAAGGCAAGCCCCGGTTGCATCAAAGTCCTACGTGTTTTACCAGACTTGCGCATGCCTTCTGTAACATGCTTGTGCATTTACGTATAGGAGTTGTGTGAAACCCTAGATGCATGACTCAGTGACCCATGATCTGAGCACTAGCTGTTGGACCGAGTAGCTGCATTGCTTAAACTAGGAAAAATGGTAAAAGTCGAGTGATTCCCTATCACTCGCGAGTTATAGGAGTTGCATGTTTACTCTCCTGTTATAACTATAAGGACGATGGACGGGGCAGGGTTTTGGGTAACTCTTTGGTGGTCGGATGGTCGCCCCGTCTGTCTATGAAAAGTTGCTAAGGCCCGACTGTGGTGGTGTTCGTGATCAAGTGTTTGAAAGTACTAGCCTCATACTTAGTATGGGATGAGGAAGCCTAGTACCGGATTGAACCTAGACGTGAGCGGTCGCCCCATTGTTCTTGGAACGGAGTTTCCCCTGCTGGTTGTCGCACGTGGTGGCAATGTGTGGTCACAGGACGGCAGAGGCCGAGTCTGTGGAACCTTGCACCAAAGGAAATGGGCCCGACACGGGTTAGGGGATTGATGGGGAAGGCCGACACAGGAAGCGACCTCCGGGTGCGCGGATGTCGTGAGGCTAGGTTCACCATGCATGGTTAAAGAACTCGAATCGATTCGTCTGCCTCTCACAGTTGAGATTGCTTGATCGCTATGTCACCCTGAGTAATTGAGGAATCTGATGATGGCAATGTTGTTTGTTATATCTACACATCTTGTTTGGCTCTATGATTGCTTAGAATAAGTTGCACAACCTAGAATGGTAAGTGAACCTAGAACCGGAGCTAAAACTTGAAATAGGATTACTTAGTGCTTTTGGCAAACAAACCCCTCAGCCAAACAGCTGGCATGTCTAGAAGGAGGAGTAGTCCTTACTCCTATCGGTTAAGTCTTGTTGAGCTTAGTAGCTCAGCCTTGTTGTGGCTTCTGTTTTCAGGTGAAGTTGCCGCGTCCGACCCCTCTCTGGTTGGTGCTTGGCCGCCCCAGCTCCCGCCAGGCTGGACGGTCGAGTGGGACCCCTCCTCGGACGACGAGGAGAGGACTCAGTGATGTTCTGGCTGGCCTCGCCCGGACATCCGACCCCGACGAAGTCTTCCGCTAGTGTTTTCTCTGTTGTTCTTTTGTTTCATAAAACTCTGATGTAGACTTTATGGTTGAACTAAAATAGGTAAAACTTGTTTAACTCAGTGGGCTTGTTGTATTCTCTGTAACCACTCACCTTCGTGTGAGTTTGCTAAACTCGATCCTGTTAAGTGGTTAAATCGGATGAAATCCGACGGCACTTCGTGTTAGCTCGGTTCAGGCAGGAGTGTCGCATGTTAGGCGGCTTAACCCTGCTTAATCAAGTTAATCCGAGGTGGTTCCACCACAGCTGGTATCAGAGCCGTGTTTAGCATTCGGAGAACCCGATGAGCCCTCAACACTTCTTTGAAAAAGGATAAAAGTTGCAAGAGACTTTTGAAAACCTCGTACGATCGTTAAGGATGACTTAGTGCGAGAGGCCCTAGGGGATTTTGGGGTTGTTTTAGGTGACTAATAAGTATCTGGTTATGTTGCTAACTCTTCCAGCACTTCGCCACGTCTATTATACGTGTGCCGGATTCCGCATCACGAGTATGCGAGGGTTGATAGGGAGCTCCATTCAAAGGACCCTATCTTCGCGGTTGTTTTCGCCCACGTCTATTATACGTGCGCAGGTTCCGTATGTGTTCATACGAAGGTTGGTACGGTTCGATTCCAACGAACCTATCGGCACGGTTGTTTCGCCACGTTTGTCATACGTGTGCCGATTCCGCATCACGAGTATGCGAAGGGTTATATGGATCCATTCAAAGGGAGCCTATTTCCACGGTTGAGTGCTGTCCATGCAGCCTTAAACGCATGGGTGCCGTTCCTATAGTGAGCGGTAATGTTTGGGAACGCTTTCGTGGGTGCTGGCACGGAAGGTTCGTGTGTGGTGTTTTTCTGCAGGTTGCTAACCGCGCTCGTTAAGGCGTTGCTAGAACCGGCTAGTTATTATAGGGAGAGACGTATGGTTGCCTTGTCACCGGCGCTGACCGCGTAAGACCCAAGGTTTGGGCAGTTGTTTTGGTTAAGAGTACGGTAGGCCGTGCATGCGTCATACGGTCCCTTTCTCAGCAGCAACCCTGTCCGAAAGAGTTCTTTTGATCTAAGGATTTCTAGTTTCTCTTAGTTGCTCTCGGTGAAACCCGTCTGCTTCCTATCCGACCCCTAATCCTTGGATCTGTCTCACGTGGTTTCGGTGTCTTGGTTCCAGATGGCTGTTCCCGGACATGTGGTTTTTGGAGCGGACGGTACCTTCCAGTCAACGTGCCTGCATTTCGAGGGGTTTCCCGCGATTTTGTGGGATACGCTGCAGTGGTTTGGGTATCAGTCCCCGCCCTTGTATGCCGGGCGGTTGTATATGGAACAGGGCATTCAGACGTGCCAGGTGCAAGCGTTGGTGCCACCTCTCCTTGCGCGGCCCGACTGGCCCTCTCTGGGCATAATAGCCTATGGTCTTGCTCCGGAAGACACATGGGAATCCGCCGCCCTTCAGTTGCTCACCCAGTTCTGTCAGTTGCACCCCGTGGAGATCACGCTGGACCCGATCGGTCTCTTTCCCGTTAGGAGTCGGCTGGACCCGGCCTGGCTGGACCGCATCGGAAACCTCGAGGTGTTGGCCACTACCTGTGCTATGGTCACCATCTCCACCAACGTCCGTTGCATGGCTGCCCTCTACAGGCTGATAGAGCTCCAGGGAAGAGCCATGACTCTCTTTGCCCGGACGGCTGCAGATACCCACGGTTACCTCCAGGCAGCAAGAAGGGACATGGTAGGCCAAACCTACCAACTGATCCAGCGTGGTATCCAGATCCACGATATGCAAGATTGGATCTCCGAGCTAGAAGGAGAAGTCGCCGACCTCGTGGACGAGATGATAGAGCTCTCGGAGGAAAAGATGGAGGTGGAAATGGAGCTAGCAGTCGCCAATGCCCACACCAAGCCGAGCTCGAGGATATGCATGCCCTCAATATGCAGCTCGAAGCTCAGGAGGACCCTGAGGAAGACGAGGGAGTGTCCAGCATGGACATAGAAGAAGATGGCGCCCCTTCTCCGACTCATAGTGTCCAGTGGTAGCTTAAGGGTTCTCAGGGAACCTTCTTTCTTTTTGTTGTACTCCTCGGCAGCCTAGATTTTGGAAAGCTGTAATAGGTTGGCCTTGAGTTGAGTACTCCCTGTGTTGAAACATCGTTGTGTATAAAGTCAACCGGTGCATAGTTCTATCCTTTTTGTATGGTGTGGATGCTAGGGTTGAGTAAGTTGCGCCGTAACCCTATGCTGTTTTTTGGGAGCCTGTTCAGTTGGCCGACCCTAGTTTGCGAGCCAGAGTGCGCCGACCCTTGAGGCAGTTACCGCCTCGTCCGACCCTTTTTCGAGTACAGACCGTGTCCGACCCCTTGGTTTGAGTGGATCAGATTCTAGGAGTCTGTATGTGGCATGGGTGCCTGAAGTGGAGTACCAGGATGAGTAGAGGTTATCTATGCTAAAAATGGGAGGAATGTGCTTCCCTATGAGGACGTGTAATGCACCATTGGCAAGAGTCGCATTTAAAGGATTTAATTCATACGTTCCCATTTGTTGGAGTACACCTAAGGTTATGAAGTTAATGGGGCGTTAACTCTTGCAGATGGCGCACCGCACCAGGTCTGGATCTATGCCCAGCGGTAGTGATCAGCGACAGGATCTTCCCCCGCCCCCGCCCCCATCGCCATTGGAGGCAATCCTAGCAACTCAAACCGAGCTGCTAAGGCATCTGGTGCAGGGACAACAGCAACAGCCACCGGGTGGAAGAGCACAGCAGCAGCCGCATATCGCGCGGTATGAGGACTTCCTGGGGACACAGCCCCCGCTGTTCCAAAAGACCCAAGAACCGCTCGACGCTGATGCATGGGTTCGTACGATCAAATCCAAGTTCGAGCTCCTCACCGCTCCATGCCCCGACAACAACAAGGCCCGGTTTGCAGCTCAGCAGCTGCGTGGCTTCGCACGGCTCTGGTGGGACCACTACCATGCCATGCTACCTGCTGGCCATGTGGTCAGCTGGAACGAGTTCAAGACGGCGTTCAAGGCGCATCACATTCCCGAAGGTCTCCTGGAGCGTAAGCTCAACGAGTTTCTGGCCCTCACCCAAGGAACTCGGGATGTGCTGCATTACGCCCAAGCGTTCAATGACCTATGCCGTTATGCTGGCTATCATGCGGACACCGATGAGAAGAAGCGGGACCGATTCCGCCGAGGACTGAGCTTGGAGCTCAGGGAAAGGCTGAACCCCATCAGGGTGGACACCTACAACGAGTTGGTCAACCTGGCCATCTCTCAGGAGGACTGCATGCAAGCTCTCAAGGCCGACCAGAAGAGAAAGGCCTCTGTGGCATTTCCGAGTCCGCCGACTCGAAGGTTCCGGATGGTTCCTCCACCAGCCCCTGGCCGACCCCAGCAGTCAGGGAAATGGATCGCCCGACCCCCACCGGCCACAACGCCTCGTTTTCCAGGCTTCCAGCCGCAAGTGCCCTCGCCGACCCTGCCAACGCCACCTCGCCCGGCAGCCAGTAATCGGTGTTTTACCTGCGGCAATGAAGGACATTTTGCAAAGGACTGCCCCAGGAACAAGAATCAGCAGCAAGGCCAGAACCCCATGGCAGCCAGAGGAAGAAGGCCCAAGGTGCAAGTCCGACAAGGCCGACTCAACTACACCAGCTTGACCGAACTTCCCGAAGGTGCGTCAGTAATGACGGGTACTTTCCTTGTTTTAAATCAAGCTGTTGTTGTGTTGTTTGATTCAGGAGCTTCTCATAGCTTTATCGGGAATAAGGCAAGGGAAAGATGTGGGCTAAGTGTCGGTCACACTAAGGAACCCTATGTGATCACCACTCCTGGAGGAAGGATAACGTCGGATCATGTCGTTATTCTTGTACCTCTCCAGCTAGGCCCCACCCTCTTCAAGGAAAACCTTATCATCCTTGACCTAAAAGGCATAGATGTCATCCTTGGTATGGACTGGATGGCCCGACATCATGTTGTTCTAGATACATCAGCCCGATCTCTTTACATCAGCTCACCTTTCTATGGCAGTTCTACCCTATCCTTGACCCATCTTGAGTCTCCGACTCCTTGTGCTTACCCTCTCTTGGGAGCCCGTCTAGAAGACCTCCCTGTTACCTGTGAGTACCCTGATGTGTTTCCCGAAGATTTGCCGGGTATGCCCCCTGATAGAGAAGTGGAGTTTTCCATAGAGTTGATTCCTGGCACAGCCCCGATATCTAAGAGACCCTATCGGATGCCACCCGCTGAGTTAGCCGTGTTGAAGGCCCAGTTGCATGATCTGTTGGAAAAAGGTTTCATTCGACCCAGTACATCATCTTGGGGTTGCCCCGCCCTGTTTGTGAAGAAGAAAGACGGCAGTTTACAGATGTGTGTGGACTACCGACCCCTCAATGCGGTGACAGTCAAGAATAAGTACCCGCTGCCACGCATTGATGTCTTGTTCGATCAGTTAGCCGGAGCAAAAGTGTTCTCCAAGATCGATCTTCGTTCTGGTTATCACCAAATCAAGATTCGACCCTGCGACATACCCAAGACAGCCTTCTCTACCAGATATGGACTGTACGAGTACCTAGTCATGTCCTTTGGACTCACCAATGCACCCGCTTATTTCATGTACCTTATGAACTCGGTATTTATGCCGAGCTGGACAAGTTTGTCGTGGTGTTCATTGATGATATCCTAGTGTACTCGAAGGACGAGGAAGAGCATGCCGACCATCTTCATACAGTGCTCCAACGGCTAAGAGATCACCAGCTCTATGCCAAGTTCTCCAAGTGTGAGTTTTGGTTAGATAGTGTCAAGTTTTTGGGACACACTATCTCTAAGAATGGTATCGCCGTGGATCCCAGTAAAGTACAAGAAGTCATGGAATGGAAGTCTCCTACATCAGTACACCAGATCAGGAGTTTCCTTGGACTTGCAGGTTACTATCGGCGTTTCATACCGGATTTCTCCAAGATAGCTAAGCTGATGACCGAGTTGCTGAAGAAGGAGGTCAAGTTTGTGTGGGACACCAAGTGTGAAGAGGCCTTCAAGACCCTGAAGCACTTGCTGACCACCGCCCCAGTTTTGGCTCAACCCGACCCCTCTAGGCCGTATGACGTATACTGTGACGCCTCTGGTACTGGACTCGGATGTGTTCTTATGCAAGACAGCCGAGTCATTGCCTATGCCTCACGTGCGTTACGACCTCATGAGCTAAACTACCCGACTCATGACCTTGAGTTGGCAGCAGTGATACATGCCTTGAAGATATGGAGGCACTACCTAATGGGAGCTCACTGCAACATCTACACCGATCATAAGAGCCTCAAGTACATCTTCACTCAAGCCGACCTCAACATGCGTCAGAGAAGATGGCTGGAGTTGATAAAAGATTATGAGTTGGAAGTGTACTATCATCCTGGCAAGGCCAATGTGGTAGCCGATGCCCTCATTCGCAAACCCCATTGCAACTGCTTGTTGTCAGCAGCCTTCACCAAAACCCTGTGTCACGAGATGGGAAAACTAAGTTTGGAGATTGTTCCTCATGGAACCCTTGGTCACATCATCCTTGACTCAGTTTTGGAAGACCAAATTCGGTCAGCACAAGTAAAGGATGAAGAAATAAAACGGATCATCAGTAAGATCTCAGTAAAGGATGAGGGGTATAAGCAATTCCGGCAGGACCAAACGGGAGGTGTGCATTACGGAACCCGACTAGTAGTACCAGCCGACCCCGAGCTGAGAAAGCAAATCCTAGATGAAGCTCATCTCTCCAAGTTCTCGATCCATCCTGGCAGCAATAAGATGTATCATGATCTCCGTCAAACCTTTTGGTGGAGTGGAATGAAACCAGAGGTAGCTCGGTATGTTTCAGAATGCGACACCTGTCAACGTGTCAAGGCCAGTCATTTGAAGGTAGCAGGAACCTTGCAGCCGCTACCTATTCCCTCTTGGAAATGGGAAGACATCAGCATGGATTTCATAGTTGGGTTGCCCCTTACAACTCAACGGTATGATTCCATCTGGGTTATAGTGGACCGTCTGACCAAGACGGCACATTTCTTCCCTGTTCGTACCACCTATACAGTCAAGCAATATGCAGAGTTGTACCTCGACCGTATCGTTTCCCTACATGGTGTACCCAAGACCATCATCTCTGATCGAGGAGTTCAGTTTGTGGCCCATTTTTGGGAGCAATTACAAGCATCTATGGGCACCAAGCTCATCCGAAGCTCAACGTATCATCCTCAAACCGATGGCCAAACCGAGAGAGTTAACCAGATTCTTGAAGATATGCTAAGAGCCTGTGTTATCCACTACGATAAAAGCTGGGACAAGTGTCTGCCCTTAGCAGAATTCTCCTACAATAACAGCTACCAGGCCAGTTTGAAGATGGCACCGTTCGAAGCCCTGTATGGCCGGAGATGCAGGACACCCTTGAACTGGTCCCAACCAGGAGAAAGACAGGTCTATGGCCCTGACTTAGTGGCAGAAGCCGAAGAGCAAGTGAAGGTAATTCAAGCTAATCTCAAGGCAGCCCAATCTCGACAGAAGAGTTACTCCGACCGGCGGAGAAGACCCCTGCAGTTCGACCTTGGTGATCATGTATACCTTAGAGTTTCCCCGACCAAAGGAGTGCAACGGTTTGGAGTAAAAGGCAAGTTAGCTCCCCGCTACATTGGTCCTTATGAGATTGTGGAGAGATGTGGACCCGTTGCTTACCGGATCCAACTCCCAGAGCAGCTATCAGCCATACATGATGTTTTTCATGTGTCTCAACTAAAGAAGTGTGTCCGAGTTCCAGTAGAGATCTTAGAACAAGAACAGCTTCAGGTAGAGCCCGACCTGACCTACGTCGAGTACCCAGATCGAGTTCTTAACCAAAAGGAAAGGCACACCCGACGCCAAGTGGTAAAGATGTACAAGATCCTTTGGAAAAACCACACCGAAGATGAAGCGACATGGGAAACGGACGAATATCTGAACAAGCGCTTTCCAGGTTTTCTATCTCGACAAGGAGGTAAAAACGTCATCCTGCTTTTGATGTCCGAATCTCGGGACGAGATTCTTTTTAAGAGGGGTAGGCTGTAACGATCGACCCCTAAATCTCCCGAGTTAATCTTAATCGGAGCCCTTGACCTTAGTCATCTGTCTTGCTTGACCGCGCCGAGTGCTCAGTTTTCCGCCTGGTTCCGACCCCGGAAGATCCGACCCCTCTCCGCTTCGTTCCTTTTCCGACCCCGACGAGCTCAGTTCACCGTCGGATCCTGCTGATCTTCCTCACCCGTCCGATCTATCCACCGGTGGACCCGCGAGATCTTTCTCCAGATCCCCCGCGCCAGCCGCACTCGAGTTGCATGGCCGCCTCAGAGTCTTCCTGCCGCGTGGCTCGTCTTCTCCGACGCCGTCGCTCAGTTTTGTCTCTGGCAAGCAGCAGAGTGGGTTCCCGCGCCCCTTTTCCCCAATAGCAGCGGAAACCCTCTGCACCCTTTCTGCAGAACCTCGTCTCCCGTGCCCATCATCACGCCACCAGATCCCGGCCCCAGAGCCCGACGTCGCCCATCTTTTCCATCCCTTCCAGCCACAGTTGCGCCGCCCGGTCGTCGCTACACGACGATTCCTCCACCGCCAACCCCGACCGCGGCCGCGACAGTCCCTTTCCCTGCTCTGTCAGACGCCGCCCGACAATCTGTTGTTCCGCGCTCTCCCCCGCGCCCGCGTCCGCCTGTCTTCTCATCTGTGCGCCCTCGAGTCTAGTGCCGTTTAACCAGTCGCTTCCATTGCCTCTTCCGCACGACGACGCCCGCTCTCCACCAAATCCCAACCACCAGTGCTAGTTGAAAAGACGCTTTTTCCCCTCATGTAGTTATATAACAAAATTTTAACTGATGTGCATGTAGGGCACATTTAACAGTACTGTTGCCCATTTTTTTTCAACATGTATATTTTTTGATTATATTGAGTAATTTATTGCTTTTTGCACCATATTTCTACATATTAATGATCAAACCTGCAACATATTTTTTGCATCATTTATAATGAAGTTTGGCAAAATACAACAACATGATGATAACACATACACAAAGTTAATTATAACATCTATAAATATGGCAAATACATCATGAGCCAGTTTTTGTGACAATAAAGACCGGCACCACATTAACTTGAAACATGCATACATAAGGTTCACAACTTCTTACATCGACAGAGGTTCACAAATACATAGGTCGGTCATAAATTAGGTTCACACATAGATAAAAAGGTTCACGGATACATGTAAGTTTACACACAAAGCTGAGTCCAAATTCACAGATACATGAGAATCATAAGCTAAGTCTTCTTTTGCTCCTTGTGCTCATTGCAGGACTAATAGGATCCATCCTTTTGCTTCTTGTGCCCTGCAGGTTGTCAAGTGGCACCATAGGAATGGTTGTTTTCTTTTTAGTAGGATCCTTCGTTTTCCTTTTGGTCTTTTCCTTGACTGGAGCAGCAGTAGGTGCAGGTTCATTTGAATCCGATCTTGATCCGTGTATGGCAGCAAGCAGTAGATTTAGAGCAAATAAAGATTGGAACAAGAGACAAGCAAATAGAATGAAAATTTCAGATCTGTGTATGGCAACAATAAATTTAGAACTACTTTTTTTATTACCTTTTTGATGCCCCAGAACTAGAGTTGCCCTTTTTTCCCTTTTTCTTAGATGTAGTCTCCAAGCTTTTTGATGCTCCATTACTAGAACTAAGTTGGTTATCCTTACTCTTCCTGGTGGTCTCCAAAGTTTGGCTAAGATGGCAAAAGTAAAGTACTTAAAAACTTGCTAGTTCTTGTGGAAAAAAAGTGTCAAAATCATGAGCTAACCTTGGTGGAAAAGATATAGAAGCAGCTGGTGCTTCATCCTCCAAAAGTATGATAGATGACTCTGCTATTTTGGTTTTCTTTGCCTTCTTCTTAGGTGGTCCTCTACATGATAAAGAATAAAGTAGTTAGAATCTATATTATGCCAAAAGAAAAATGCAATGAGGAATAAAGTAGTTAGCATGTATAGTACCTCATAGCCATCATAGCAACAATGTCCTTTGCATTACCTCTCTTGCAGTTGTACCAGTGATGCCCATAGCCTGTACAAATAGGATACTGGTGATGGCCTTTTTTCCTCTTATTCTCACTATAGCCTTTATACCTCTCAGTTTTTGGCCTACCAGGCTTTCAATAGAGGTGGATGCATGAAAAATCCATGTGTAGATTTAGGCCACTAGCGTTTGTCAGCATGGATTAAGTACCTATATGCTGCTCTAAATTTGTCAATAGAGTAATACATGTCTACATACTTCTCTAGAGGAGTATTGTGAAGTGAGGTGATAAATGCTACTGCATGTTTGCAAGGAATGCTAGAAACTTGCCACTGTCTACATGAAGATGTATTATCTTGCAAGTTGACTACAAACCTAAAGCCACTACCCCCAATGCTGTAACTTCAGCAACTTCTTCTGAGCATTCAAGCACCTCCAAGTTTAATTCTGTACTCCTTTCATTCAGTTTCTTAATTATGTGGGGCAAAATCAAGCCATCTAACTTCATTGCTATTTTTCTCCTTTGGTTCCACTTAATCATAAGCATTTGTCTTAATTTGTCCATTAAGTCATCCAAGTTCAAGGACTTGTGATGCTTAACCCAATTGTTGAAGCACTCATCCAAGTTCTTGGTTACATAATCAACCTTGGAAATGGTTGAAAACTGACTCCTTGTCCACAGCCTAGTGTACCACTTCCTAAGGTAATTAGTAGCACTTGGCTTTGCTGCCTCCATTGCAGCCCAATGTTTCTTAAACAAATATGGGTTCCATGAATATGCTGTTGCCCAAAGGTGGTCATCAAAAACCTTGCCATGAAACTTTTTCTTAAAATTGGACACCAAGTGAAACATACATTCCCTATGTTCTACCTCTGGGAACACATCACCTACCCCTACCATCACTGCTTGGCCAGCATTAGTGCATATGGTTAAACCCCTTGGTGATCCTATGGCCTCTCTAACTCTCTCCATGAAATATTTCCAATTATGATTTGTTTCAGAATCAGAAACTCCAAAGCAAATAGGAAATAACCAATTGTGGCCATCAACAGCTGAAGCACTAGCTAACTGTGCCTTAAACTTGTCTGTCAGGAAAGTGCTATCTACTGCTAAGTATGGCCTACAACCACTAATGAACCCATCAATGCATGGTTTCAAGGTAAAGAAAAATCTTTTAAATATGATCTTCCCATTTATTGTGTGATGATCTATCACTACTAGGCTGTCAGGGAAGTGCTTTCAACTTGTGCCTTAAACCTATACAAATTGTCGAAACTGTTGTCCCCATCACCATAAATCTGCCTCAATGCTAGCTCTTTACCCATTCACACCCTCTTGTAGTGGACACTCACCTTGTAGTATTTTTTCAGCTTCTTTTCCAACACCATTGAAGTAAGAGA
Source organism: Setaria italica (assembly GCF_000263155.2). Lineage (NCBI taxonomy): Eukaryota > Viridiplantae > Streptophyta > Magnoliopsida > Poales > Poaceae > Setaria > Setaria italica. Next base: position 19,321,810 of record NC_028452.1, read on the forward strand.
TCCATCCTCAATGAGCTAGTCCTTAACTTTAGAACATACCCAATCCTTGGTGGCATTCTTGACCTTCTTCTTCTTGCTTGTACTAGAGCATTGATGAGCACAAGGGTTCTTCTTCACCTACAAAAGATTAACATCAGTAGTTAGCTATAACAACATAATAGAATAAATATTTAGAAAAAAACATAAATTAATAATGTTGAATAATTACCACTACAATGCACATATCATTTGTTGTAGAAGCATGTAGTCTTCATGGGCAGTTCTCTTCCTCCCACCTTGAACAATAGGCCCTAAACCTATATTATGCACTCTTCTCCGTGTTATACTCAAATTCATGTTTGGTTGCATGCTGAGATAATGCAATCTTAAACTCAGCCATGCTAGGATATGTTGAGCCAACTACCATTGGAGGGTCTTCTTTATCATATTCCATGTTTGGAATATGTTCTGCCTCATGTCCTACCAACTCTTGGTCATCCTCTAATTCAGACCCTGACTCAATCTCCAATTCATCCTCATCCTCACTCTTAGCCTCACTCTCATCCTTTTCTTTGTCATGATCCTTATGCACAATCACAACCATATTTGTAGCTTCATAAGGTGTCTTCTCTAAGTACATGACCTCCTCATCAACACCTACATGCTCGTTCTCTGGTAATGGGTTGCAAAGGTAACTATCCTCATCTTTTGCAATATTCTTGGTAGCCTGCATTTGCACATTACTATGCCACTCTTTGATGCGCTCAAATGGTTTAGAGGGCTCAAATGGTTTAGAGGGATCACAGTAAGAAATGAACATGTCGACAACCTTTGTCTATGAATTTTTCTTAAACATAGACACCAAATCTTGGTCAGAATGAACTTCAGGAAAGGCTTTCATATCATGGTCATAGTACTGAACATGAGCAAGTTCCAGATAATCTGGCGGATACTTCTCTACAGTCTCTTCAACAAAATCCTTATAGTTTGTCAAGTCTAACTCAAATAGTCATATTAAAACAGAAACATCTAAAATCCTTTCTAACTCTCCTTTTGTTTCCAAACAGTCTAATTTCCACCAAATATATCAAATTTGGATCCATCCTGCACATGAAACGAACAGCCTAAGGAATCAACACTGCTACTAGATGTCTTACTCAGTCATCCGGTAAGCAAGAACTACTCCTTTGGCTCTACTAAGATGGATTGAAGACATGATGCACTCACCTTCAAGGAGCCAGTCTGTCTCTGCACCAGCAGCATCCGATCGGCTGCCATGGCCCCTGACCACTCCCGAAGCACGCTCAAGAGTTCCCGTGGCCGCGGCCTCCTCAACGGGGGTCGCGGCCACCTCCGCAGCCCGCCCGACGGTGTTTAGGCCCATCGCATCCGCTGGGCCATTGAGGCCCCCGTCCGCCAAGCCTCCCTCGTCGCCTTCCATATGCAGCACTGCTCGCCGGTGCTGATTCATCGTGGTGCCGCCGCCGCCTCTGGTCTAGGGTTTGAGGGTGGGGTGAGAGAGTAACTAGGGGAAGAACCATGAGCTAGAGAAGGGGATCGATTTGTCTGAATAGCTAGGGGCAATTTTGTCCACCGATGAAAAAACTAACAGGTCTCAAAGGGTGTCTCACGGCGGTGGCTAACGGAATTGACGGCAATGTCATATTAGGGATGAAAGTTGAAGTGAGTGTCAAATAAGGAAGGAAGAAATTTTCAGGGCCAAGAAAGAAATGGGTCATTTTCCTAGTATCAGATAGGGAATTATCTGTTCGGTATTTTGTTTCTTTCCCTTTTACCATTGGTGTGTGATCTCTTGTGGGATGTTATACTTTGTGGTCCTTGCAAATGCAAGCCGCTGACAAGATATCCATATAGAGTGGCTGATTCTACATCAAGTCATTGCTGAGGCACTGGCATTGGCCCCATGCAACATTTGGAAGCTTTAGCTTAACATTCGGTTGAAAGTGAATCTGGCCACAATAAGGAAATACAGATGTCTTCTAGATGAGATAGCGATCATGGACATTCATAACACTGAAACTATTTGGTAAGATTTTGGCTCCAAACTCCATATTTGATTTGGAGTTGTAAGAGCAACTCCAAAAGTCTGCTAATCTTACCCCCCAATATCTTCTTTAGGGGGAAAAAAAGAGAAAAAACGAATTCCAACAGTCTATCCAAAACTCCCCCAAAAAATTAGCGACGCGAAAAAACATCCCCTCATCCCGAATATTTTCACGACGCGCAGTATCCCCAATCCCGCTCCCCCACTCATTTTTTTTCCGCAGGAGCGCCAGCCTCCACCTGCTCACCTCCTGCTGCTCGCCCCGTGCAACTGCTCTCCGGCTTTCCCCCTTTACGCTCCAGACTCATCATCCGCTGCCGCCGCCGCCGCCGCTCTCTCCGTGCCCCTCGGCGATCGAATCCCTGGCTGGATCTGTCAGGTTCAGTTGCTTGTCATGGCCGCGGAGGTAGTGACCCGCAAGTGCGCAGCGCCCAGCGGCGGCGACGCCTTTTCCTCGGCAGGCGGCGTGAAGCGGGCGCAGCGGGCCCTGATTAGGAGGATCCAGGTGCCCGGGGCGGGCGAGCAATACATATGCTGCTTGTCCTTGTACTCATCTTCGCATCACTGCCCCCTAGCGGCATCTCCTCCGCGCCGTGCCGCATCGCCGGAGTACACGCCGGCAACCCCATCGAGCGGCGCCTCTTCAGCTGTAGAGTACACGCCTGTTGTGGGGGAAATATTAACGACCTCCTTATACTCCTTAAACAACAATCATAAAGGCCTGGGCCTACCTGCGGCAACGGCGACCTCCGCCGACTCGGCATGGACAGGGAGTATTCCACTTCGCCTCGCCCGACCCATGGTCCCGAGGTCGGACACGCCCTACCCATAGTCCAAGGGTCGGATATGCCCGACCCCTCGCAGCAAGGCTCCGCCTCGCCCGACCCCAGGCGCAGGGGGTCAGACGCATCCGGGCCCGCAAGATAGGGATCCGCCTCGGGCGCAGACCAGCGGACGAGGGTGCAGATCTCGTGGGCCCCCACCGATCTCGCTATAAATGCGATGCAGCTCTGACACGCAGAAAGGCGCCCGCGCTCCCCGACGTGACTCACCACAGTACTCGGGCGGTACACTGTGGCCATGACTGCACAGGCTACAGTGGCACCGTCCTAGTACGCCGCCTCCCCTGTTCGCCGTAGGGCATTCATTACCCGCGCCCTCTAGCACAGGAGGGAGCGCCGCTCGGTTTCGCGCTCAGCCCGGCGGCAGAGACATGACGGCCGCGCTTCCCGGTCAACACACAGGGCTACAGGGGTCGGCTGTCTTCCACGACATGCACAGCTGTCGTGCCCGGACATCATCATCGTCAGGCATGGCTATAGCGGTCGGACGGCACACATCTCTCGCACGCCCGACAACGACGGTCGACGGGAGGACTGACGACAGGGCCCAACGACAGCCGCCCCCCTCCGGCGGCCACGCTGATGGGAGACAAAGACCGGAGGGGAAGGTGGCGACCCCGGGGACTCAGTCCTTCCCCCTGCACTTTACCTTTACCTGCTTATCTCTTTACTTCTCCTAACTCCTGGCTCAACTATAACACCCGGTCTCTTCCTTGCGCTATAAAAGGAAGACCGGGGGAACCGAGCGAGGAGGACTCTCAAGCCAACCGAACTCACACCCTCTCCTCATGAGGATCAGCGCACACCCAAGAGACTTGGGACCAATTTCCCTCTCTCACCTATTTGTAACCCCTACTACAGACTCCGCGTGAGTAACACGAGCAGCACCCCATACTGGACGTAGGGCTATTCCTGCCCGAACCAGTCTAACCCCGTGCCCTCTCACACAACCATCCGCGCCTTACGCGCATAAAATAAATTTACTTGCCGTAGTCTTGATCCGCTAATCTCGACAACGACAATGCCAGCGACGCCCTCGGAGTACACCCCAGCTACACCATTGGAGTACACACCAGCGACACCATCGGAGTACACACCGACGATACCGTCGTCGAGCTCTTTCCCCTCACCGGACTACACGCCGTCACCGTACCAGAAGAGCGCCGCGTTCCTCGCGCACGAGTAGGATCAGCGCCGCCCGCGTCCAGTGCCAGCTCGCCTTCTCCTACTGATGCTACTACTAATGCCGTATACTAGGAGTACGTATAGGACATGTTAGATTAGTCTATTGTAGTTCTAGTCTTTGTATATGCTGTGTTTATGGTGATGCCTGATGATGACTTCAGAGAACACACATTCTCAAATTCTTATGAAGTTGTAATCTTATTATTTCGTTGATTCATAATATTTGTTAGCTGAGACCTGAGAGCGAGGTTCAATGTCGTTCTTGCTCTTTGTTCCATCTTTGCAAACAATTTTGTAATGATATTTGTTGGCTTGGAGCCGTGGCGCAATGATCCTTATTTAACTGATGGTATACTATATGTCTCAAGCATCTTGGATGGTTCTCTTCGCCGTCTCCGATACTAGAGGGTCGGGTTCTCCGATTTTAGCACTTAGTACTAAACTTAAAGATGCGGATATAACCAATTTAGCTGTTCGATTTGGGCCAGGTGTAAAGGGGCCCAATTATGATGACGTGACTTTTTTAATTATTGGGGGTAATTTTTAGTGTTCTACTGTGTCCTGATATGTTTTTGGTAGAATTATTTTTAGCATAGCCTCCAATACCTCGTTTTGGGGAACTCTTGGAGTTGCTCTAAGCTAAAATAAATTGACTTAAGCCTATATATTATGAGTTTAAAACAGAAATACGAAGACTCAGTCTCCATGTATCATCATTCTTACGGCCGTGATGGAAATTTAAAATGTCGACCGTTCTTACTCTACCAAAATACCTGGTTGAGACGGGATGCACATTACTGTGGCTCACAGTCTCACAATCGCCCCTGCCTCCACTTTAAAACAAGAGACAACGTTACATCACGCACACACGCGCACCAAAGCCAAGCCCGGCACACGACACCGCCCACCCCGCCCCGCGCACACGCACACACAGTGAGCACGCGCACCGAGCCGCGCACTGTCCTGGGAAGCGGCGGGAGGAGACCGATGGGGAGCAGCGGCGGCAGCAGCGAGCACTTCCTGCGGCAGCTGAGCTCCAGCGACGGCGGCGGCAGCGCGCCGCACCAGCTGCTGCAGCAGGAGTGGGAGTGCGGCGGCGGCAGCAGGCGCGGGTCGCGGCGCTGGTCCAGGAAGAAGGCGCGGGCCCGCGGCCACCGCCGCGGCGGCGGGTTCTGCCGGACGGAGGAGGCCGCGGCGGCGGGGCGGAAGCGCGTGATGGTGGTGGTGGACCAGAGCTCCGGCGCCAAGCACGCCATGATGTGGGCGCTCACCCACGTCGCCAGCAAGGGCGACTTCCTCACCCTGCTCCACGTCCTGCCGCCGCAGACCGGGAACGGCGGCGGCGGCGGCCGCGGAGGCGGGGTGGACGCCTCCGCGCTCGCCAACTCCCTCGGCGCGCTCTGCAAGGCCTGCAAGCCTGAGGTGCGTGCCCTGCGCTTGTTTGTTCATGCACACAACCTTTTTTTTTTTGGTGATTTGCAGCTTGTTTTTGCAAGTGTCATGCGCCTCTGAACTTTCTGTATATGACAAAGCCCCACCCACTGTAAACTTGCTTCTTCCCTCTTAATGGCACGGTCGCGGAAAAAAAAAGTGCCATGCGCCTCCACACAGACACAGTAAACAGTAAAACAGATAAGGCTGGTTCGTCACTTTTTTTTTTGTTCAGAAGGTTCAGTTTTACAGTGAACTAGGCATTTCTCACATTCTGTTTTAAATTTTTTTATTCAATTTGGTATGTGCTTTATTTAGAGTTCATTCTAGGACCTTTAAGCATGCCATAAGTTGTTTACAATGTGCATTATGACCTTAATCTGCACTAACAGCATTAAAGATTCAGCTTTCAAGATAACAAGCTCGTTTAGTAGGCTGAACGACAAAAGTACTAGTTTTACCGACCCAGGAAGTCAAAAGATTGTTTCTTTATGTAGTTCATGTAGTGAAATTTGTACTTCAGGGAGTTACGGTTGGCCCTATGGCTTTTTCTTGGATCAAGTTGTGTGGGTTCTTGGGCCACTCACTCACTCGCTGCCTGGAGGCAAGAATAGTTATGCTAGTTGGTGGCTTTGCTAGATCAGATCAGAACGTTCATGAGAAAAGAGACGGAATCATGGCCACCCTTTTCATTGATGGATGGATCATGGTGATGGCAGGCCCTAAAGCTAGAAAGGGCCTCACCCTCATGAAAAGCAAGATGCTCAGAATAATAGCCTGATCTCCCTCACAACAATTAAGAAATGTTTTCTAAGCTAAGGAGTACGTCGTCTCTGAACAAATTTTCTGGCTTTTGAGGCTGGGATCTAACATGTCAGTCAAACTATAGTTTTTTCTTTCAACTGCTAGTTGCCATTTCTCTAAAAGAAAAATACACAAACAAGCATGTTTCAGTGTACTTGAGCCACTGTGCGTTGCAGCAGATAGCACGCGCCCTGAACCTCGTCCTCTAGCCCGTGAAGAGGGTGTGTGCTCTGCTCATCATGCATGCATCACGGTATCCCGTGCGATGTCATCCAAAACTGCTTCCTGATGAATTGTTAGGTGGAGGTGGAGGCGCTTGTGATCCAGGGGCCCAAGCTGTCGACCGTCCTCAGCCAGGTGAAGAAGCTGGAGGCGTCCGTGCTCGTGCTCAGCCAACGCAAGCCCTCGCCTTTCTGCTGGTAAGCTCTCTGCTCAGCTCACAACATGCATGTCATGTGCACGCCCCACGTTCACATCCATCCACACCACACCACACACCTTGTCACGGATGGATGGATCAGCTGGCCTGGCCTGGCCGGTGCAAAGGTGAGAGAGAGAGAATAGAATCTCGCGCAGCTGGCACAGCCTATCGCACACTGTTCGTTCTTCGTGCCCATCATCCTTCAGATTTCAGAAACAAAGGCGCAGGGACAGAGATGTCCATGCCTGAAATTCCCGGGGTGGATAGATAGATAGGAGTATATATATTTAGCAGGTCTAGTTGTCTTGGTACCAGGAACTGTTTGGCAAGCTGGCGATTTTAGGAAGAACAGGGGCTTTATTTACCAGAGAACAGTGCAGGAGCAGGGATGGGAATGGTGTGCTCTGCATTGGCCCTTGGGGGTCAAAAACTAGCAGACAGCAACAGCCATGTGCCATCCATAAACCGGAGATGCCTTTCCCTTGTCCTTGCTGTTTAAATCCGATCTCCCAATCGGGACGACCAGCAGCAAGAACGGTACTGTGCGTCCCTGCCATTGCTGGCCTCGCGTTGCTGTTGTACGCCTGCGAAAGTAACATCTCAAAGTTTAAGACCGCACGAAAAAGCTTACGGCGTTCGGAAAATTTACCTTTTTACCCTACCATGTGACCAAACTGCCATGTTCATTATTCAAGTTTGCTCTAGTGTACTACTCTCTGGTAGGTTGTTAATTTGCTGGACGGCTGGACCTTAATTATTTGTTTTTTTTGTGTGTGTCTGACGACCTTGTTGCAAATGTAATTGATGGTGCAGCTTCATGCGGAGCGGGAGCGAGGCGTTCGTGGAGGAGTGCATCAACCGGGCGGAGTGCCTGACGCTGGCGGTGCGGCGGCAGAGCAAGGGCGTCGGTGGCTACCTCGTCAGCACCCGGTGGCAGAAGAACTTCTGGCTCCTGGCTTGACGACGCTGACGCTGACGGTGACGGGCCCTCCTCATTGTGTGCAAACTTTTACTGCCAAGGCTGAGCTTTTAAATTACAAACAAGGTCGATAAGCTAGCTGTAACTGCATCAATAACCTCCACTGTCTGTCCCAGTGTGTGTGTGCCTGATCTATGTGTGTGTCCGTGCGACGCTGTTGTGATGCTGTGTGTATTATATATCCTCTTGGTTGGCTCTACTGCTGTAGCTGTGCCTCACTGCCTCACTTTGCTGATGCAAAAGCCAGGATCTGACCCGCTGCCTAACAGTGTCCGTTTGTAAATGTGGTTTTGCATTTTTCGTTTGTAGAGCACAAGAGCAGGGTGCAGGAGCGCAGCAGGACGTACATTGCATAAACTACGGTTTGTGTGTTGCGCGATGTGTTTGTTTGTTTGCTAAGCACCATATAACCTGATGAGATACGGTGTTTGACCAGCTGTCTGTGCTACTGCTTCCTCACTTTCAACTGTCCACATGTATGTCTGGTAACGTACGGCCACAGACTAGCATGTGAGACAGAGAGTACTGAGACCAGCAATATATCCAGCATGGGAGCTGGTCGTAGGAGTAGACTGTACAGATACTAGTGCAGTGTTAACTGTTACGCAGCTGCGAGCCAGTGCGACCGTCGGAGAGGACATCGGGTAACCCTCGCTGCCCCCACCGGGGGTCCGGGGCCAAAGCCAATGATAACAACGCGCAGCGTGATTGTTCATCAGGTTCCTAAACACAAACACGGCCGGCATGGTAGTCACCACTCACCAGCACGACGACGCACGGGTGTCCCCGCCCCTGGCCCAGGATCCGAGAACCAACAGCTGCCGGTCGGGCGGGCGTCGGGCGCTCGGCAAAGGCATCGCACCCCCCCCGCGCGCGCGCGCAAGCGGATGCGCGCCGATGGACACGGCGACAAATCCGGCAGGGAGCCAGGGACCATCCTGATCCCGATCCCGATCCCACAGGCGCGCGCCTTGAATCTTCTTCACTGCCGCGCAGGGAGGGAGAGCCGGAGTGGTGATGGGTGTGGGCCGGCCGCGGAGATGGCAAAGCTGACGGGAGCCGACGATGATGTCGTCGTTCCCGCTACCCATCGTCGGCGCCATGATGCCGCCCGGCGTAGGCAGCGTAGCGTACCGGGGCGACTGTTGCGGCGAGAGGGTGGTGGTAACTCGGCGCAGGCTTTTGCCACCACGGGCGCAGGCGGGCGCCATCATGGATCATCATTCGCGGGGCGTTGAAGGCTGCCAACACTTTCTTATTTTTAAATATTTTACGGCCTAATATATTCAGAATATTAAAATAATGCACTCAACATTTTAATAACAAGATTCAACCATTATTCAAACTTAGTTCAACAATTTTAATAAATAATTCAACATTTTATGTTGAAATCATACATAAAAAATGTTGAACGTGTATATTAAAAATGTTGAAATAGTACATTCGAATGTTGATTTTTTAAAGTAAGAAAAATATACACATATAGGATTTCATTTTGTTATGTTACATTAATTCCAAACAACACGATAGTTCAAACTAAATAAAAAATGGACTCGCGGTTTGAGAGAAAAATACCAGCTGCTTACTGCTTCGTGTTGGCCATACCCTACCCATGGCAAAATATTGCTGGCGGCGCGACCCGATCACCTCAACTGAACTACCGAAGTGGAGATATGCCAGCGGGAGCTAGCAAAAGTGTGAGGTCCATCTCCATCCCCAGTTTCCCACAGGTCTCAACTACCAAATATAGGTCTCAACTACCAAATATGACATGCCGATCAATCGGTTTGCCATCCCAACTCCACACGCCTGCCATTCATCAGTATACAATGCGCGTGGATCGTCACGAACGAGCACCGGGGCAGCGTGCAAATTTCAAACGAAGTGCGGTGGGCGGTGGCGATTTTTATTTATGTACCGGCACTGCAGTACTGCAGTTGGAGGATCCCAAACCTTTGGCCTTTAACGGAAAGGGCTTCCCGTGGCACACAGCCACAAAAGTTGCCATCGTCTCATCATCGATCAATCATAGTCGCCATCCGAATTGAAAGTGGGATACAATGACCAACTCTGGTATGCAGTACACTAATGTAGCATGTTTGTTCGAGGAACCAACTCGATCATCGGGACAGGGATAGAATGGTGCGGCCCATTGCAGGGTTATCCCGTGAAATTCGGTGACCCATTGTCACACTGAGCATGTGCGCTTGTAAGGATGTGGTGGTGACAGGTCGGCGTCGATCTAATTTCGGACCAAACAAATTTGTTCGAGGTCGAAGTAATGGGATGACCCATCATCAACTGGCTTGCACCGTTCACTCTTCTTCTTGTTTTTTTATGGGAACTTTAATAGAAGCACAAGTGTATGAAAAAAACGTAAAATAGGGAGCAGAGGCTAGAATACCCCTTGTGTAATAGGAACCAGGTTCTCTCTACGGTACCTCTTGGCAGATAAACCAGGTTCTCACTTAGATACCCCCGGCGCGATGCGTGCCCTCAAAATTCTAGCCAGGTCCGTCACCGTGTGGATGCGAACCCGGGTTGCCTGTTTCAAAGGCTAGCCGAATAACCACCCTGGGTCTTGTCCCCTCCCGCACCGCTAAAACCACACATATGATGTTTTTTCCACTAAAGGTCTCGCTCGAATTTCATTACCAGAAGCAACGAAATTACAAGTTCCAGCTACACCATCAACACTTAACGACTAAACTGAAAGCAGAAAAAGAATTCCAGCTGAACAGCACAGAGGACCCTTCTAGCTGAAGACCAATCACAAAACACTAGAGTTTAAAAAGCAGGCAGCCATTATAGACTACTAGACTGAAAGCAATTTCCGTTCTTCTACTTCATCAACTCAACCGGGCAGCCATCATAGACTACTACACTGGAAGCAATTTCCGTTCTTCTTCTTCGACTCAACCGGCTTGTAGCTAATGCCTTTACTGTTCTAAGCGGGCTGGCCCCTCACCGAAACAGCACTATCCCTGTTCCTGCTTCCTCCGTCGCGCCTTCATGTTGATGGAAGTGCTTCCTCCATCGTCCCTTCATGTGGATGGAAGTGCAGAGCCACCTCTTTCATTGCTACTCCCGCCTCCAGTTTCATCTTGTCCTCCTGCTTCTGGAGACATGCCCAGTGTGTTATGAAGGAAGATGTTAAGCAAATAATCTCAGTAGGAGATTTAATTTGTTTTTTTACCAAAACAAACTAAATTTCTAGATTTCCATAGTGCCTAGCAGACAGCTGACAAGCCAACCATATGCACACTTTTGATTTGAGGTAAATATCTTATACTTTATACCCAAAACTGTGTAAAGTTGGTTGGTCTACAAGGAGCACCAATAACCATGGCTATTAGGCTCCAAACATATCTTGCTAATATACATGGCCAAACGGGCCGCCCAGCCCGGCCTGGCTCGGGCCCATCCTAGCCCGGCCTGCATCGGCCCAGCCTGTATCGGCCCGGCTACAGTATCGTGCCGGGCCAAGCCGTTTGCCGTGCCGCTTAGAGGCTCAGGCCCAGCCTCTTTAAAACTTATACGGCCCGGGCCGGCACGATAGCCCAATAGGCCGGGCTGCCCATCGGCCCATAAACTAATCCGTCTCTCTCTCTCCCCACCACCCCTCCAGTCCACTGACCTAGCCGCCGCTCTTCCACACCCAACCCTCTAGGTGGGGTCTATAGCCACCACCTCCTGCTCCCCGCGTCGTACGGCACGCCGGCACCAATTCTGAAGCCGGTGGCATCCTCCTCATCCTCGCGACCTTGCCCACAGCCGCGGCGGGTGAAGCAGCTCCCTCGGCTGATGGCTACGGCGGTGGCAGCCGCGCCGCTCCCGGCACTAGTGGAGCAGATGGAGAAGGCGGCAGCCCTTGGCGAAGCAGCTCCCTCGGGCCTTGATTGCTGGCTACGACGGCGGCAGCGGTGGCGGCCGCACTGCTCTCGACGTTGGCGGAGCAGATGGAGAAGGCGACGCTCTTCGACTTCGACAGGCGGAGGCGGCGACGCGGCGGAGAGGGAGGGAGGCAGGGAGCCAGGGAGGGGGAGGCCCGGAGGGGATTAAGGTTCAACGAGGCTCCATGCGGCGCCCGCCGCCCGGTTCGTCATTGTGGCTCCTTGCAGCGTCGGGGGGGGAGGGTACACGGGCCTCAGTCGTGCTGCCCGTTACACGGGCCGTGCCACGGCGTGCCACGGGCCGCCCGACATGCCGCCTCTTCGGCCCAGGTCCAGCCTACTACGTCGGGCCATGCCAGCACGGGCCCGTGTAACGGCGGGCCAGGCCATGCTGGTGCCGTGCCAATACAGGCCGGACCTCGTGCCGCCCGTTTAGCCTGGCTCATTTGGCCATGTATACTCGCTAAGGAGCAGTTAAAAAAGAGATGTTCTACAGATTCATTCATATTACAGAAACAACATCTTTTGTCCCTCTGCCAGTTACGTTTAAGAAGATTATCTTTGGTCAGAATGGTATTTTGATGAACTAACCACATGAAAATTTTATCTTCAAGGGGATTTTTGCTTTCCAAATCCTTTTGTTAGGGATCTCAATTTCATCATATATGCCAGTTACGCATATATGATGTTAGATATCTTTCTCTCTTTTTTTAAAAAAAGAAAACCGGTTAATAGTAGGTGTTCTGCCTTTGCGTTAAAGTAGAATTAGAGTGTACAAACTGGACTCAGGATCCTAAGAAAACTGAAGGCTGTAATAAGTAGGAAAGAAAAAAAACTGTCAAAACTGCCGACTGTACCAAGTCCGGCAAAAACAAGAGTGACAACTAAGGTAATTTGGAGGGAAATCTTACTAGAGGCTTTTGGAGCTCCATATGAAGCCACCTAGATCCTAGGTGGACAGTCTAGAAAAATAGAGAAATACTAAAAATTCTCTTAAAAAGCAAAACATCTAGCCATTAGTTCAGTAGACTCAAATTATCATAGCCATTAGATATATTATGTTTTCTAAAAAATTACCCACCTTTGCTATTATGAAAATAGCTTAAAATAATCCCTAAATTTATATCTAAATTACCCACCATTATACAAAATAAACTTAAATAACCCCCCTAATCATCATCTAAATTAAACACCCACCATCAATCCGGTAGACTCTAATCATAATTGATAATAACATCAATTGGATCCATATATTATATTTTCAAAAACGTTATCCACCCATACCATTATGAAAGTTGTGTAAAGTAACCCCTATATTTATGTCTCAATATATAACTCACTTCTGCCATACGAAAGAAATTAAAGTAGACCATAATCTTTTTTTAGCCTCATGTTAATCTCCACGTAAGATGCATTATTAAGAAATAAAATCAATCTGTTACTCGATCGGTCTTACCTAGAAACATACGTACGTTCCATCAATAGATATGGCGGCGGCGGCTACGCGGCGACTCTCCAACAGCGAAGTGCATGGGCGCATGGCGGCGTTCTGTACTGCTTCGACGGCCACTGCCTTGCGGACGACGTCTTCTTGAGAGTTGGTGTCCAAGTCTAATGTGGAGTCATGGCGATCAACACATACATGTGCTTAAATCATGCGGGCATGGATATTGCAACAAGCCAACAACTACACGTACAAGATGCATGGGCGCAAGGAAGAATGTCATCATAAACGCGGCTTCAACTGCGCTCTCAAATCACTCCTGGCTGGCCTCGCCTAAACCATGGACAATGGTATGTAATTTTCACTTTCGATTAATATCAGTTTTGCATACAGCTAGATCGATGGGATTGGAATAAATTCTCACAAGTTCAGGTCAGTTATTGCTTCCTTGCCGCACCACTGACGCTAAATCCTCGAGAAGCTGTTGGAAAGCGCGTAGCAGATGGACATCCGCTCTCCTATCCGTTGATGAGGGGATCAGGTTTGACATCGCTGGTGCTCAAGGCCAATGCAAGTTCTTCAGGTACACACCAGGGACTGCAGCTTGACAGATCAGCAAACTACCCTTCATCATAGCCAACGAGCTGCCCCTCACCTATGGATGTAGCTAGGGATCGAAGAAGCTAGCATTGCACAGCCATCTTGGGTTACAACGCCTCCTGTGGTATGAAGAGGACGCACAACCTTCTAGGTGCTCTTATATTTTGTTGTGGTGCGTGCAAGCTTCATTGTCTTAGTTCAAACTTATTTTCAAAATCTTAATTTTTTGAATAAAAAAGCATTTATACGTACTGCTTATAGCCGTTATCGCCATATTACATATATTGTTTTCATTGTTGCTTTGAGAGCCTTCAACTTTAGTATTGATGCATACATGCGTGGACATGCAACATTTATCTCTTATTAAATAAGAGGATTAACAAAGATGATGCAAAAATAAATTAATTATTATAACAAAAACATAAAGGATATATGTAATGAAAATTTGCACACTCTTACGTAAATGTTCTAAAATTTTGCATTTATAATGCCATGTTGTTGATTTGAGTTCCAATATACAGTGGACAAATTCAAAAAACTAAAGGTCGTTTATATTGTGGTTTCGAATCTCTAGGTCCATGGTGAACTTTGTTAGGGTAGAATTTATGGTCAAATGCGTACTCCTTTAATTGCCTTCAAGACTGGTGCTTTTTAGGGAGAACTATGATAGAATGTTTTTCTAGGTTGAAAATGAATTGAGGCTAGAGTTTACCATGAAAACTAAACTTCTTTTCAAATTTCCTTAAGGGTTGGTGCTTAGCAAGCTGTGTTGTGTCCTATTCCTCCTCATTTTTAAGAAAAATCGATCTTAGAAATGAAAGGAAATATTCTTAGGGAAATCCTTAAAAGGGTTAGTGCATAAAAAACATATTTTAAAATCCAACAACTGTTGTGGCGCAATTGGCAAGAAATCGAGGTGGACCATGTAGGGCTCAAAGCCTCAAACCCTGGCACCCACAAGCCTTCGATTAAAGGAAAGGCTCTACCTCTGTGCTGATTGAAACTATAAGAGATTTGACAAGTGTAGGAATTAAGTACTAAAAACTATATATATCCCTTATATTTTTAGATACAGGTGGTATTTAAAAACACAGCCCGTGCAGTTGCACAGGTTGATGGACTAGTAGTGGGAAAACCACCGTTCTGTAAAAAAGCAAGTCTTGCTGGATGAGTGGTAATCTGAGATGGCGTTAATTCCAGGTCGTGTAGATAACAATTTGGGCTCGTTCAGAGTCTACGCATGCCGTTTGGGAGCCAAGCATCCCTGATGACTAGCCCTGCTAATTGGGCTGAGATCCAACTTCTATCCACACTTATTCCTATATGTGTGCCCAGTAAAAACAATTCTATCCACCAGCAGCAGTAATCAAACCCCCCGAGCCTTACATTATTTTTGCTGCTAAACAAACCAAACCATCAGCAAACTATAACTTGCTATCCATTAGGAACCCATTTCCCCACCCCAGGATTGCTCTATAGACTGCTACTGACCAAGCATATTAGCAGACTAACGGTCCGTTGGACTGCCCACTGCAAGCTGCTATCCATCAAACATAGCAAGGCGAGAGGGAGGATCAACTGTTAACACTACAAGGAATCATGCAACAAATTAACTTACATCCATCCAGCGATCTGTGGACATTCATCTGGGGTAATTCTTCTTTTTCAGTTGCTAAAGCCTATGAAGCATTGATTGGGGAAAAGGAGATCCACCCGATTCACCATTGGTTATGGAAGTCCAAATGTCAAAAGAAGCATAAGGTTTTTTTCTGGCTGCTTCTCAAAGATAGGCTTAACACAAGAGATATTCTAAACAGGAGATCCATGCAGCTGGAATCCATTACCTGTGAAATGTGTATTCTCCAGAAAAGGGAAACAACATCACACCTCTTTCTCTGGTGCAATTTTGCTAAAGCTTGTTGGGCGACCATTGGCATCACCTACGCCGCCACGAGAGAGCCCTTTTCTATTTTTAGTGCCATCAGGAGACGACTCCGATCATGCTTCTTCATGGAAATTATCATTCTTATGACTTGGAGCATTTGGACAAGTAGAAATGAATGGACATTCTCCAACTCAGCCCCTCCGTCCAAGGGGTCTGTCATTATCAAGATTTGCAGATCGAGACTTAGATTAGTAAATTTCTTTTATGCGCGTAAGGCTTCGGATGGTGGCGTAGGAGACACGGGGTTAGATTGGTTCGGGCGAAGGAAGGCCCTACTTCCAGTATTGGGAGCTGCTCGTGTTACCCATGCGGGGTTCTGTAGTAGGGGTTACAGTAGTGCGAGAGAGGGAACTGATCCCAGGTCTCTTGAGTGCGCTCATGCTCTAAGTGAGTGTGGGTGTGTTCTATTTGCTTGAGAGAGTCCCCTGTCTCAGGACCCCCGGTCCTCCTTTTATAGCGCGAAGGGGGAGCTCGGGGTTACAGATGAGCCAGGCATCAGGAGAAGTAAAAGAGATAAGCTAAGTAAAATATAACATAAGGAGAGGGTCCCAGGGCTGCCGCTCTCGCTCCGGCTTCCGGTCCCTGTCGGCGCGCCCGCCGAGGGAGAGCGATTTCTTCCAGGTCCTGTCGATGATCTCCCCGGTCGCCGTTGCTGCCGAGCACGATGATGATCCTCAGCCTTGGCATCTGTGCCCGCCGGGGAGGAGGGCCGATTCTGTTACCCTGCCGATTACCTGTGAGACGCGGATGTCGCATCCCTGTCATCGGGAGCGCGGGGCGCGAGAGCGAGCGGAGCACCTTCCTATGCCGTTCGGCGCAGGCCATGAGTACTCTGCGGCAAATCAGAGGGAGCCGCGGCCACTGCAACTCGCACCGCACGGCCGCGCATGGGTATTCGTGACAGGTTACGTTGGGGGCGCCACTCCCTTTCCGCATGACAGGGCCGCGGCACATTTATGGTGAGGTTGATAGGGGGACCCACGAGATCGGCACCCTGATCCTCCAGTCCGCGCCCGAGGCAGATATTTGTCTTGTGGACCCGAGCGAGTCCGACCCCCGCACCCAGGGTCGGGCGAGGCGGAGTTTTTGCGGCGGGGGTCGGGCTCTCCCGACCCCGGTCCTTTGGGTCGGGCGAGGCGGAGTTTAGTCTTCAAGGGGTCGGGAACGCCCGACCCCGGGACTCCGGGTCGGGCGAGGTGGAACGTGGCCTCTCCCTCCCATATTGGGCCGACGGCAGTCTTGTCACCTTAGATGGGCTTGGGCCTTTATATTTTGTTGATTTCATGGGCTAGGGGAGATCGTTAACATTTCCCCCCAACAGGGTCAGAAGACATTTCATTACAGAACTGGGCACGGTTGCTCAGCACAAAGTGAATTCTCAACTTCAGGAAGATATATTACAGTGGATTAATGCTCTGTAGTTTCTTCAGCTGTCTCTTGTAGCCTAGCTCTTCTTCCTCTGGATCGTCCTTTTTGATTTGTTTTTCTTAGATATACTTTGTTTTGTTTTGCTTCTGTTAGACCTGGTCTCTCAGTTTGTACTTTTACTCTCATTTTAATTTATTTCAGTAGGGGTTCACCCCTCCTGTTCCTTCAAAAAAATAAACATAAACCAGAAAATGCACGGCTAATGAGGATAGTTCAAACTCAATCATTCCTACAAGGATTTATCCAATAAACTTGGTCAACCAATCAACCACCAACCATACAGATAATAACACATACCATCAGCTACATTAAAGCAGGGTACCACTAGGTCATCAAACAGAAACTGAATCCAGCAACAGAAGGGCTTGTATGATGATGAAGCGTCCAACAGCTAGAACCACAGGGAACTTCACTAACTGCAGACTTCAAGCTGAACAAACTGAACTTGTTATATAGCAATAAACTTCAGTATACAATACAGTGCTTGTTCTTGTTTGATTTTGCAAACTTGTAGATGAAATTTCAGTGCTAAGAGTGTTCACAGAAGCACGTCCAACAGAGGTGAGGCTTTAATGGTAGGGCCAAACAAGCAAGCAAGAAGGCTGCAATTTAACAGATAGCACCAAACAATCAGCTAAGAACATGTATACATGTCATAATTTTGTGACTGCAAAAAATTCCAGACTAGATCATTATTTTAACTGCCTCATTCTTACAAATTCTTACAACTAGTCATCTGCAGGAATCGCTATAACAAACTAGTTAAGCTTGTTCTACAATAAATAAATCTAGAATCTAAAGGTGACAGAGGTCAACTTTGGGCAGTATTTCTGAAGGTGACAAAGCTAATGTACTAGAACTAGCATATGCAACAAGAAGCTACTGCACAAGAAGCTAATAAGCAATAATCAAGTAGTAAGCTAAAACAACATGAATGATAAGATATGATGAGCTTGATCAGAATCAAAGCTGGGCTGGTGTTGTTGCCTATCTAGGACAAAATTAGCAAGTTTCATATCTAGGACAGAATTCACAGCAACCAATGCTAGAGTGACAAGCAAAGCACAGTTACCTTCACATGAACGTAGGAATTTGACTGAGATCCTGACGTGGAATTGACACATTTGAACTTGATGAAAAAAACATACTTGGTCAGCAGTGAATGAAGCATGTTTATCATAAACAACAGGATGTATGTGTTGTACCTGATGGAGTGACAAAGGTGACCATGTCAGTAGGTTGACCTTTACTAGTTTCTTCACCTGCAATGCAAATGATAATATAGTCAGTAAATTCAAATGGCCATGAGAATGTGTAAAGTCACATATGTCAAAAACAGAATGAGGTGTTGGGGAAACCACCTTCGGAATCCCACTTAGGAGGAGAAGTCCTCTCGTCACTAACCATGACGACTTGTTTGATTGTGACGAACTCTGAGTGCAGGGAAGAGGAAGATGGAAATGAAGGACCTTAAGAGTACGAAGGGGCCTTCGCAACATGACGGGGGTGGGATCTCCCTCATGACTCCCTGGGTGGAAGCTGCTGCATTTGGCTCATTTTCGGCACAAGTTATCCGAGGAGGGAGGAGCAAGGCAACCCGACAAAAAAAACCCTTGACCTCCGAAGGAGCCAAGCACGCATCGGAAGACCACGTTGTCCGCCATGTAGAATGAAAGAGCCGTACGAGGAGCCAGCTGAAAGAGTCCGTATAAAGGCCGTATTCCCCGTTGTACCCCAGAATATTCCTCGAATCTAATCGTTGGGTAACAGTATTTTGTAATTGTACTTTGTGGCGGCTGATCTCCTTATAAATGGAGGCGCCACTGTAACTGATGGGACAATTGATCCGAAGTAAATGAAAGTCAATGCCATTTAATATTCTTCTTTACTTTTCATTTTATTGTTCTGGTGATCTCGATTTTTGACCATTAGAAGAAGAATAGGATAGGCACTCGATTCTCTTCTCCCGACGAAGGGGGCCCTATCCCTTCGGAGGAAGAACTCTCAGGCTGTTGTGATGGAGTCCACTTCGGAGCCATTTTCCACCAGCAGTTTTGGCGCCCACCTCGTGGTAGCTTCACGACCACATGGCTCCATCGAAGAAGAAAGTACCAATGAGACTGCAGATGAAGGAGCCATCATTACCCACCTGGATGCTGGAAAAGAGCGAGAAGAGGAAGTGGAGGTTGAGTACACAGCAAATGGCAAACTGGAGGTAGGCCTGGAGAGTTTGGGAGTAGCAGCTGAAGACATTGCGACACTTAGGAGAATCGAGGCCACGGTAGCTGAAGCGGTAGAAATAACACAGAAAGCAGCAGCGGCTCGCCCATCAACCTCTCAAGGGAGCACAAGGCAGTTGAAGGGCAAGGCGCTAGCTGCATCCAATGAGGCCGAAGATGAAGAGTTACGGCAAGCAGAACAAAGATACATAATACTCCAGAATCAAATTGCAAACAGAAAGAAGTAGATCACCGAAGCAATACATTATGAAGAAGAAGAGCCTTCAGAACCGTCATCCAAAGCACAATTGTGGTAGTCCATACAGGAGATGCAAAGCAGATTGAATGAGCTCCAACAAGGTAATCGTGCTCAAGAAGTACAGTCACCACTTCATCAGGCGAGGGTGAATCTAAGGGCACAAAACAGGATTGTGAATGTTTTGACCTCTCCGTTGTCCCTCGAGTTGGAGGAGACACCATGGAGGTGAGTTGGAGGGCGCAAAACAGGCGAAGAGATAATATGCTTCAAGAGCTTCTGAATCTTCTTTATCCCCTCATGAATAATTTTCGTCCCATCTTAAACCAAAATATTCAGGATATGCGCACAACATCTCACATGCAAATGTGCACCCTCAAACATCAACTCATAATTGTGAGCATCTACCAATAGGTCACATGCAGTATTGTTGTTACTAGCATTGTCCGCTGTTAGAGTAAACACCTTGTTTCGTACGCCCCATTCAGTCAAGCAGCTCACAAGTGCTTCTTCGATAGCAAACCCTAAGTGTGGATACCTGACCTCTTTGAAATTTATTATCTTCTTCTTGATCTTGAAGTCAGGAGTGATATAATGAGCTGTTACAACCATGTAGCCTAAGTTTTGAATCGATGTCCACAAATCCAACATCAAGCACACATGGGAGTCTAGGCTTTCAAGTTCATTCTGAATATCTTGCTTCATTCTCTGGTACTTCTTTAGACAATCATTGCAAACAGTTTATCGTTTCATAGCACTTAGAGTTGGCTACATGTTGAAGAATTCCTAGGTAATAACAACTTATAAGAAATTGCGAGTTTTATTCATGAGGGATACTACTGTGTAAACAAATTACTAGACATGGCATTCATCAGGAAAAAGCTGATAACAAAGATGGTTCAGCATAACTCTCATAGCACTTCTTACAAGCAATCAGTAAAAGTTCAGAGATTTTGCAACCATTACAGCAAACTGCAAAGAACAGGAAGGGAAAAACTACTGCGCTCCATTACTTGAAAGATTTTTCAATGAAAATTCACTACTGAGACAGTAATGGAATACAATTACCGACCTACTTATACAAGCAAAATATGGTTGCATTTGGTATTAACTTGGAACTACAGCAGATGATTGGCTAAACCAATGATGTGACTGAGAGAAACACATGGCTCAATCTCAAACATGAGACGTTCAAAAATAGGATACTCAAAAGACATTAGTAATAGTGCTGATCAAAGAAATCCTCTTAAACCAAGATGCTATTGTCCAGACAATCAATAGTGAGGTACCAAGCAAGCATGTAGACATGATTGTCAATTGTCATTCATGACAAGGAGGTTTACTGAATTTACAAGTTCCGGGCAAATCACGTTCAGGAAAACAAGAAAAGCTATTCTACTTGCCACTGAAACAGTAGGTACAAAATAGGAAGTAAGCAGTAATTCTGTAATCTCACATGTTGTGATTCAGTATCATAACCTTTGTTATCGACTGAGTATGGACTACAATGGTTCTAGAATAAAAGGATGACAAGTTTTCCAGAGGATGAAGGGGGACAAACTCACAAGAGTGGCTGCCGAGGAGGAGGACAATGTGGAGGCGTCGGGATGGATGCGGAGGAGGCGGCCAAGGTGGAGGTGCCCACAGTAGATCGAGGTGTCCGAGGGAAGCGCCTAGACGGGGAGGCGGAGGGGCGACGCCTTGACGGAGGACGGAGGTGGAGAGGCGGCGGCTCAATGCTGGCTAGCCTCGCGCCCTCGTCGGCTTCTTGGAGAGCTTGGTCGTCGGCTTCTTGGAAAGCTCGGACAGCCGGTGGTGGCCGTGGAGGAGGCCAGGTCTGGTAGGAGGCGTGGCCTGGTGGTGTTTTGGGTGAGGTGGCGGTGGTGCGGGTGAGGCGAAGGTGGATGTGTGGTGGTGGTGGTGGGATCATGGGAGGGGAGGGAGGGAGGGAGGCGAGGCGAGGGCCTCGAACCCTCGGCACAGCGGTGAGGATTGGGTTGGTCTGCCCGTCTACGGCTGTGATGCGAGCAAGATTGCTTTGGTCCACTAACGGTGTGTAACCTATAGGCTGAAAGGCATATCAACCTGATACCAGTACATACACTCCGATCACTATCAAGATTGCTTGCTCTACCAATCCAATTCGAATCAGACAACCTGATGCCCACTGTAACCCAACTAAAACAAATTCAAAACAAAATCCTAACCATTAAAACTAATAAACCCAAACTGATTATCAGGGCTACTGATGACCGCCGCCATTTTTTCGGAGTGGTGGCGCTGCTACTGTTTTAAGATAGGCCACCATTTCTTCTTCTCCCATTTTCATGAAATAGACCCTTTGGCACGCAACTGGCGGGCGCCCCATCGAGACACGGCAACGCAAGCAATCTGATGATACTCATTCACACATGAAACGGAGCAATTAATAACTGGCCAAACATTATCATGGTACATATAGCAGGCTGGCAAGAGATATGCCAATTGCCACCACGCGCCATCCAGCCAATTCTGTGCAAACGTGCCCGTTTCTGCTGCCTGCAGCTATTCAGGTAGTATAAGTAGAGCGAGCACAAACAGACCGCAAGGAACTGACGACTCTCGGGAGGGATCACCACTCACAATATCATCATCAAGGACACCGTGAGCGCGAGTGAAATAGATGGGCGTCGCGGAGGTGGTCGCCGGCATTGTGGTTCTCTGGCTGGCGGTGTGCACGGCGGCCGCGGCAGGGAGCGGGCGATGGAGGAGTGAGGAGGGCTGGGGCGTGCAAGGAGAGGTCACGTACGACCACAGGGCTCTGGTGCTGAACGGCACCAGGAGGATGCTCTTCTCCGGGGAGATGCACTATCCAAGGAGCACGCCTGAGGTAACGAGCATCGCCAACCTCCTCGATCCGTTTGCAATTTTGCATAATTGGATGTGCCAGTGCCATCGGTTTGGTTTTTTAGAACGCTGCAATTTTACCTGAACCGATGGATCGACTTCATTCAGTTTGCGTGCATGCCCGGCCTTGCGTGTCTGTCCCTGCCCTACAGAAAATGGATCCGCAGGTGAGGCTGAATTGCTTAGACTTTTGTTGGTGTTGCTTCGCCTCCACACGGTCGCGGTTTGTCGGAGGAGCGATTTATCCACGTTGCATATAATGAAGCATGCACGGTCGTCGATGAGTAGGCACACGGCGTAGAGATCGGAGATGCTCCACCCGAAGACTCTCTCGGACTGTGCTGCTGCCTGCTGCAGCAGGCGCCTTTGTCTCGGCCGGGCTCAGCTCAGCTCGCGGTAGAATGAACGGGCCCCCGGGGCTCGCGATAGAGGCCGCGCGCGTGCGCGTGCCTGTGTCGTCAACACGATCGGTTCGCCCACCCGTCCCGCCTTGGCGCTCGGCCTGGCCGCGGGGGCGCTCCGCATGACGCGCCGGCGCGGCGCACGGCACGGCGCGTGTGCTCCACCGCCCGGGCTCTCATGGCAAACGGGTCGCGGATGTGCGAGCCGTCCCCTGCTCGTGCCCCGTCTGCCGCGCGCGCGCACCCGCCGGTGGCCACGGCGTCCTTTGGCACCCAGGTGCCCTCTGCCATCATCTGAGAAAGCCCGGCTATCCTGGCTCGCGGCGGCGTTGTCCAGCTGCCCCGGCCTACTGCCAAGTGCCCATCGTCGTTGGCGAATAAATCATTGCGCACGACCGGTTAGTTCGTGCTGACAGCTCGCTCGCTCGCTCTCGCTAGTGCCGTATGCACGTTATCTAGTTGGAGCGGACGATCGATCGCTCAATGATGGACAGTGGACTCCGCTTTAACGAAAAAGAAACGCCACCGCCGCAGTCCCCGGCGCAGCGCAACTGCTCTGTCGTCGTCGTTGGTAAATGAAAAGAGATGCGTGATCAGCGCTCGCCGCGTACCGGAAAAAAGGTGCAAAGCGGAAAATTAACGCACGTCCCAACTGAAAGTCGGATGCGGGGACCTGCCGCGCCCCTGCTCTTGATCCTCTCCATCCGTTCTATTCACTCGAACGCGCATGCACGATGCGTCGGTGAACTAATCGATCCGATGGTATCATATTCTTTGACGGTCAAAATTAGCAAATGGACGATCATAACTCTGAACCGGTCTCCTCATCGGTTAGATCGGTTGGACTAAACTCCTCAAAATGCAAATTAGATCTTACCATTGTGTAGCTCTCGTCGAGTAGATTAAAATGCATATGTAAAACATCCGATTTGAAGTTTGGATGAGAGAGTTATGACTTCAGGAAGATCTGCACCTAGGAAAACCGATCAGACCGTTTTGCCAGGGCGGTCAGACCGGTTTGCTAGGGCGGTCAGACCGGTTTGGTCTGGGTAGTTCAAGTTAAGAGTTGTATTTTGATACGGAATTTGTAAGGGTTTCGACTCCTAATAGAGCAAGACATCCCCTCCCTGTAAATATAAAAAGAGCCACAGCCGATTGAGAGGTATCCAATCGATCACAAATCAATCTACCTTTTATCCTCTTTACCCTAATTTTTCAACCCTACGTGTTGTTCTTCTCTCATCTCCATGGTATGAGAAGGCGTCCTAGTTGGTCTGCCAAACCTAGTGCAACCCAAGGTGCGCCTGTCCCCGACGGACCCCTCCCGGTAGACGCTCGTTGGTCTCTCGCTGACCTTCCTAGCGAGACCGGTCTGACTGGCCTGCCACATAGGTCTGACTGGCCGCCACATCAACCCAGCAAGGAACGTCTTTGTGGGCTGCATGTTATGTTTAAGTGCGTTCGTGCGTTGATCTGATTTTAGCGCTCAATCTAGGCGAGCTAGCAAGTGGACGCGTATGTTCATGCGTATTTTCGCATCGAGAAGGTAGGAGAGTCGCGTGTTGCTCTGCTTCCGGTTTCGTCGGTGATTTAACGACTCTGCGCTTGCGCGCACGCTGTGTCCAGTGATGCGGCACGGGCACGCATTGGTCATCCGGCCACGCATCGAGATCTCTACTCTAGTCAAATAGCACACGGTCTTTCACGGCACTGCTCCCCGTGGAACCACGACGCGGGTCCTGTCCAAATTAAGAACAGTGAAAAATGCCCACGTTTTTTTCTCCTTTAATTTGTTTAGATCAGTCTCAGTGGAGATTTCATTAAGAATTTTATAACCATTAAATAACATGCCACATCAGATTATTATGAGGAAAAAGGAGAGGAAGTTTCATTATATGTAAGAGAACAGGTACAGTTACCAAGTTCTCAGTCTGGGTAAATGTGCATTAAGATTGACCACAGTGGATGAGAAAATTAAATAATAAGTCCCTGTGTTTTTTTTCTGATCTGGTGTTTATTTTAGTGCACGCCAAGCAACGGGACAAGCAATGTGTCTTTTGGTTGACGCACAGGGGAGGTATACTAGGGTGGTATCACTTGTCCTCAAAGTGGGGACGTACAGTGCGTGATCTGGAGTTTTGGACCTGCAGAGTGCATTGCATTTGCAATTGCAAGTGTTCCGTGCTTCAAAATGCATACGCACAGACGCAGAGTAGCTGCTCAACCAGTCTATCCAGGACTTCTTCCATTCTTCCTTTGTCGCATGAT
This sequence comes from Setaria italica, assembly GCF_000263155.2. Lineage (NCBI taxonomy): Eukaryota > Viridiplantae > Streptophyta > Magnoliopsida > Poales > Poaceae > Setaria > Setaria italica. The sequence continues at coordinate 19,346,856 of NC_028452.1, forward strand.
CCCAAAGAGAGATCGCGCGCATCACTCAAATATTTGAAGACAGACAGTAGCCAACTAAGTACTAACTGCATGTGTGGTTTGAGGATGCAGAGACATGCTAACAAAGTCACAGTATCGTCCATCAATCAACGATGCGTCGGTGAGTAGTACGATTTTTTATTGACACAATTTGACCGTCCAAACGATGTACGGTCACTGCAAATTGCAAAATTGGCGAACCGATGTTCGTCTGGATCCGGGTCCAAATTCCAAACTGACGCACAAGTGTGAAACCATCTTTTAAATTGTATACCAGTACTGTAGATCGATAGGCTGTATATACTCTACTTTGATAGTCCACGGAAAGTTCTGAAACTATCGTTCTCGAGATTGCACCTGCATGGGACAAAGGTGTAGATATTTGCGAGCCTATTGGTTGGTAACGTGCTTAGCAATTCACTCCTGTTGGTGGATACGATGCGATACGAAACCCAGAGGCCAGAGAGATCCACTGGATAAGTCAATTGTTTGCAGTTACCCTTGATCAAATTTGGCACAGATTTGGCAAGCATTTGATTCCTTATCACTTTGGCTTCTCATAGTTCATCCATTCCCTTGAACTTGAAACTATCTGGCCAAACCTTGGGTTGCCAACCTGGCTAGTGACCAAAATGTCACCACATGCATGTTCATGGTAGATTTTAGAGACGCACAGTGTACACATGCATGACCTTCCCAACACCATCTCCGCGTCCGCTATTGTATATATGCACGCATTGCCCTTTAAACTGCCTGACCTCCCCAAGTCCCAATCATGCACATGTTACCGCCCCAGGCAGAAGAAACTTGAGCAGAGCAGCAGTGAAGTACCCTAGGAATCAGAGAGTGAAGTACCATAGTAACCAGAGAAATGCCGATAAACATCGCCGTGCTCGCCGTGTTGGCGACCGTGTGCACGCCGGCGGCAGCGGCAGAGAGAAGGCGGTGGGTGGAGGAAGGAGACGGCGTGCGGAGAGAGGTGACGCTGGACAGCAGGGCCCTGGTAGTGGATGGCACGAGGAGGGTGCTGTTCGCCGGTGAGATGCACTACACCAGAAGCACACCTGAGGTCAGTGTTCACGACGTTGCTTGGAAAAAACTTTGCCAAAGAAAAATTTTGATCTCTATTGGCAATTTATCTTTGCACAAAAGTCAATGTCCAGCTGCTATGATCAGGGACCTGGTGGACATGAGTTGCTCGGTTGCTCCAATCTCCCAGTGCAGCTGCGCAAAAAAAAAGTTGTTTCCTGTGCTCACTTGCTGAGTTCCTGTCTAGACTCTAGTTGCCTTCACGGGCCCTACAGACAATATTGCCATTTCCACAAGCCTGCATCTTTTATAAACAAGCACTATAGATCATGGCGCACCAATGACATGTTGCAACGGTGTGCAAATTTGGATGCATCAGTCACTCAGTCAGATAGACCAGCTATCCTGATATTCTGAATTCTGATTATCTCATATAGCCGAATTGGCTCAGAGGTCAGGCATTTCAGAAAGTGAATACATGCACACTCAAATCCTTAGCTCGAGGGTGTAGCTAGATGAAAATCTTCATATATACTGCAACCTTCAGTTATTCCCCTCTTAAGAAGTTCTTGAATGATTGGCAGATGTGGCCAAGACTCATTGCTAAAGCAAAGGAAGGTGGTCTTGATGTAATACAGACTTATGTATTTTGGAATGTTCATGAGCCTGTCCAGGGCCAGGTAAACGCTATTTCCAATTCTATATGGATGCCTATAAAAACACATGCAAAGCATCCTACTATATACAAGTGGTCAAAATACTAAGAGATGCGATTTCAACAGTACAACTTCGAGGGGAGATATGATCTTGTGAAATTCATCAAAGAGATTCAAGCTCAAGGACTCTATGTCAGCCTCAGGATTGGTCCTTTCATAGAGGCAGAATGGAAATACGGGTATGAATGAAAGAAATATAAATGGTTCTACAGAGCATATTCTCACCAAACTAAATTGTTTTAAAGAACCGTTTTATAAAAGCTGATGAGAATAGTATAACAACAAAGTAAAATAAAGCTAGATATTACCTCAACAAATGCTGAATATCTTTTGTTTGCACAGAGGATTTCCGTTTTGGCTACATGATGTCCCAAATATTACATTTCGAAGTGACAATGAACCCTTTAAGGTAAGTAAACCTGCCCAACCAAATGAAGCACTAGTTAAGTACTTTGTACTTCATCAGTGATTTTATCATGATAAACCTCTTAAGGCATCATATTAAATTGCATTTGATCTATGCAGCAACATATGCAAAGATTTGTCACAGATATAGTAAGCATGATGAAACATGAAGGGCTTTATTACCCACAAGGAGGCCCCATTATAACTTCTCAGGTCAGCAAAATGACAAAGTTCTTTATATTTTGACTTGCATATCATCTAACAACATAACTATATGCAGATTGAGAATGAATACCAAATGGTTGAGCCTGCATTTGGCTCAAGTGGGCAACGTTATGTCAGGTGGGCAGCTGCAATGGCTGTAAACCTTCAGACAGGTGTTCCCTGGACGATGTGCAAGCAAAATGATGCTCCAGATCCAGTTGTCGGTATTCATTCTCATACTACTACACTTAATTTCCACAAGTTAGCAGCAAGTTCAAACCAATCTAATTAAAAATTTACAAATTTATGGTTAGATCAATACCTGCAATGGGCTTATCTGTGGAGAAACATTTGTTGGACCAAACTCAGCTAATAAGCCTGCACTGTGGACAGAAAATTGGACCTCTCGGTATCTGTGCTATGATATTTCACTTTTTAGTTTTATGTTCCCAGATTATGATGGGATAAAAAGTGCTTAATGGTAGATTATTTCTGCATGCAGCTATCTTATATACGGTAATGACACAAAATTGAGATCTCCAGAAGATATTGCCTTTGCAGTTGCACTCTTTATAGCAAGAAAGAATGGAAGCTACATGAGCTACTATATGGTATGAACTTCCTGAGAAAAGAATTGAATATTTCACAGCATTACCTCTCAGTATATATCTCATTTTCTGTTGATTATCATACAAAGGCTTTGTTGTTGTTGTTGTTCTTGTCTGTTGATAATGATACAGTACCATGGGGGAACGAACTTCGGGAGGTTTTCTTCTTCATATGTGACAACAAACTACTATGATGGAGCTCCTCTTGATGAGTATGGTAAATATTTAATTATTTATACAAATGGAAGCGTGCTAAATATATTTACACAATTTCATAATTCAAAGCACATCAATAAATTCAATGAATCATATCCAGGTTTAATATGGCAACCAACATGGGGTCATCTCAGAGAACTGCATACTGCAGTAAAACAGTCATCAGAACCATTACTATTCGGGACATACTCCAATTTTTCTTTAGGTCAAGAACAAGAGGTAAAAATTACACAAAAGGAAAATTCAATGCTTTATTTCAATAGATTCCACCAAGATAAGGACATAATGTATGATGCACTCCAGGCACATATTTTTGAAACAGAATCGCAATGTGTGGCTTTCCTAGTCAACTTTGATCAGCATCAGATATCAGAGGTCGTATTTCGTAATATATCATTGCAACTGGCCCCTAAATCAATCAGCATTCTCTCAGATTGTAAGAGAGTAGTTTTTGAAACTGCTAAGGTGAGTAAACCTACATAATGTTTATGGAAGATCTTTTTTTTTTTTGGTTCCCTAACAATAGAATACAGGAAAATTCCATCAATTTTTGTCATCATTTGTCTGGTTTTTTTTTATGTCACAGGTAAATGCTCAGCATGGGTCAAGAACAGCTGAAGAAGTACAATCTTTCAGTGACATTAATACTTGGAAGGCATTCAAAGAACCAATTCCTCAAGATGTGAGTAAAGCTATGTACACTGGAAACCAACTCTTTGACCATCTATCAACCACTAAAGATGAGACAGACTATCTATGGTACATTGTTGGGTGAGATAAACTTTCCAAAAGATCCTTTGCTCCATCATTTGATCCTTGCTTACGATGTTTACTTGTTTCATCACTATCGACATATGGTAAAGGAAACTCTCGCAAATGCAGTTATGAATATACACCAAGTGATGATGGCCAGCTTGTGCTAATTAATGTTGAGTCACGAGCACATATTTTGCATGCCTTTGTCAACAATGCATATGTAGGTAAGAATCTTATTAAACACCATGGTCTTCCCAAAATTCTTCAAGTATATTTTTCTATTTATGAAATCATGGCACATAGTCCAGATAACACCATTCTTGTTTTTGAATTTTACAATTAACGCATTGAATTATACGTATGTTCCAGAAGTGTTCGCTCTTCTCTAATTTGTACTTGTCAACTCTTTTCCATAACATTTTAGGTAGAATACATGGGAGTCATGATGGACCTGCCAGTATAATTCTCAGCACGAATATTTCTCTCAATGAAGGACCGAACAACATATCGTTGCTAAGTGCTATGGTTGGATCACCGGTATAAAACATACAACCCTACTATATGGTGAACTATAAAGAATTACCAATTAGAGAAAGCTAAAAGTGGGGATCAAGATGCTCCATGATTGGTCCTCCAAACACAAAGAGAATTGTTTATAAAACCTGTGATAATAATCTGCTTTCAGATCAACTTTAAGACACATGTCTTTGAATTAATAGACATGCAACATACTGAGCTTTCATCTACTAACTTAAAGGATTCTGGTGCTCATATGGAAAGAAGAGTCTTTGGAATCCGGAAAGTGAGCATACAGCAGGGACAAGAGCCAGAACATCTGCTCGACAATGAGCTATGGGGAAACCAAGTAAGTCCAAGTCAAGTTAGTATTGGAATGAAAACTGGGAGGCAAACATTAGATGCTTGATTTTGAGCTTTCTGATTAAACGCAGGTTGGCTTATTTGGGGAAAGGAATCACATCTACACACAAGAAGGATCAAAAAGTGTTGAATGGACAACTATCAACAATTTGGCATATAGTCCGCTTATTTGGTACAAGGTACAGAGTACAGAAAAATTGGTTCACAGTTTTTGGCCGCGTCTACTATTTAGGCAGTAAACTATAACTAGTATCATTTGTTTTGTGAGCCAGACAACATTTCCCACACCAGCAGGGAATGACGCAATAGCACTGAACCTTACTAGTATGGGTAAGGGTGAAGTGTGGATCAACGGAGAGAGCATCGGACGATATTGGGTCTCTTTCAAGGCTCCTAGTGGCAATCCTTCGCAATCTTTGTAAGTAGAGTTACCTCCAGTTCCCTCACTCTCTTCCCTACAATCTCACAAGCAAATGTCTGACTGCAACGACATTCCTAAGGTACCACATACCACGGCAATTTCTAAACCCTCAAGACAACATCCTGGTCCTTTTTGAGGAAATGGGAGGTGACCCACAACAGATAACAGTGAACACAGTGTCCGTCACAAGAGTGTGTAGCAATGTGAATGAGCTGTCTGCACCATCACTCCAGTCCCAGGACAATGAACCAGCAGTCAATCTCTGGTGCCAGGAAGGAAAACAGATCTCGGCAATTGAGTTTGCAAGCTATGGAAATCCCGTGGGGGACTGCACGAATTATGGTTCTGGAAGCTGTCATGCTGGATCATCGGACTCTGTTGTAAAACAGGTCAGAACACCACCAAATCATCTCTAAGCTTATCCATACTAACACCAATATGCCATGAATCATAATGTTCTCTCCTGTTAGCTAGTACGTATAACTAGTTATGTAATTTTTTCAGGCTTGCTTGGGTAAAAGTGGGTGCTCTATTCCCGTAACAACTGACAAATTTGGAGGGGACCCGTGTCCTGGCATCCAAAAATCCCTTGTAGTCGTGGCGAGTTGCGGATGATACAAGACAATGAGTAAAGTACATCCACAGTACATAAAGTTGCATCATTGTTTCACTTTGGTCCAACAAGTTGCAAATGTTGCACCCAACCCTACATGAAGTTGCATTATTGTTTCACTTTGGTCCAACAAATTGCAAACGTTGTGCCCACCATACACTAAGTTATCCATTATGTGCATAAACAGTCCAGTGTACTCCAACAGTGTAAATTCTATGGATGCCAATTGGCAAGATAGCACCAGTAGTTGGTGCTCATCTAATTACATGTTGTCGGCACACCACCCCAACGATGCCAACGCCATCGGCAAGTCAGCTGCAACAAAGAGATCGAGGCTTGGACAGAGGCGGCCGGGGTTGGGGGGAGCTCGAGAGCATGCGAGATAGGGTGGCTGCACGGGTGGGGGAGATATGTGGTACGTAAGGGGAGTGATTGGGACTTCCTAGGGCTAGTACTCGTGCGAGGAGTTCTTTTCTTTTTTTCTCTCACAGCCTGCTTTCATTAGCGTGTGCTTGTGTGGGCGCAGCCAGCTCCTACTAATTCACGCGATTACGAAATCACCCAACAACTGCTGTCGCAGCTAATGGAAGATTAGCGCTCGCTCGAGCAGAAAATTTTTGGTCAATTTCTTTTAGGGTGTGGCCTAATTTTTCCTAGTGTTTTACAGTACCAACAGGTTAATTCAATAGTTCTCTGTGTGTTTAATAATTTTTCTTCTGTGTCCTGTAGACCCTAGCAAGCATCTCGACCCTTCTATGTACTCGCTGGCATGCCATATCTGTAGAATACATAGTGTGGTATACATTGGAATACATGCACCCAATGAACAACTTCGTGTACGGTGGGTGCAACATTTACAACTTGTTGGATCAAAGTGAAATAATGATGCAACTTGGTGTATCGTGGGTGCAACATTTACAACTTGTTGGACCAAAGTGAAACAGTAATGCAACTTCATGTATGGTGATGCAAGATACAACTTCATGTATGGTGGATGTACTTTACTCCAAGACAATCATAGAAGTGTACAAACACAGGAAAGGCATTACGCATTAGTTAAAATTGCAAGATCAGAAGAGAGGAAACAGGAATCAAAACAAACAAGAAGTATTCTTAGGCAAGCAGTTGATAAATTGAGGTGTAGTTCATAGACTCCATGTACCCATCGCTTTGACCTCATACTCATAAGCACAGATATTTGTAAGATTGGCCCGAAATACGGCTCATTGTGCAAACTGAAACCCTATTGCGTCTCCGGACCAATGTGTATCGACAACGGCGAAGAACATTCCCTATTACTACTAGATTGCTAGGGAGAAGAGAACGAGAGCTTACAAGAGCCGGTCTTCAGAGTCGAGCCGCGGATCCGCACGACGCGCTTTTTCCCTGCCCTCAGCACAGCAGCAGCCTGTGGCGATCCCCGCGGCCGCGCCAGAGAGCAGCCCTGAGGCCGAGGCGCTCACTCGCGGAGCGGCGCGGCGGGCGGAACCAGCGTCGCGGCGGATCGCCGCCGTCACGGCGGACGGGGAGATCTGAAGCCCGCGCGGGTGGCGGCCCGTGCGGGCTTACGGCGACAGGTCGCAGCGGCCCACGTTTTTCTAATTATTGGCTGCGGCCCACCTTTGTCTCTTATTCGATGAGGCCCATCTGGTACCTTAGAGTTTAGATAGAGGACGGCCCATGAATTTGTTGGTCTTCATACCACAACACAAGCTAGGACTAGCGCCGTCCGACGGCCCGATTCGCCGTTTAGCATATGTTAAATTTCTTTTTAGCTAAAGGAAAAAAATTGTTCCGGCCTACTCCCTGTCCTAAAAAAAAAAAGTTCCCAAGGAATATTAGAATAAATTAATTTATCTCTATTTATTAACCATATTTAGCGGTAATTGATTACTGCATGTTTACCTGCACACGCATACATGCTAAATTAAGTGTAATGATTTATTTTTTGATAAATTTTGAATCGACTTGTTTTTTGAGGTACGGATGGAGTATACGTGCATGCACACGGCGTATGCTAGCAAGCAGCAAAGCGTCAGTGTAGACGACGTGTATGCTCCATCGCAAGCTCTTTAGCCTAATATACAGTAGTTTAGCTAGCGATCGATCAACTGGAACGGTACCGTTAATTTGTACTCGATTCTTCCTGGATATAATACTGGCAAGCGGATATGTGCACGCACGTTCATGTGGTTTTCATTAGCGATCTACTCCTGACAAGCTCGTAGTCGTAGTACAAGCTGTTAGCCGGCGGCCTGTACATGTTGGCGAGATGTGGCACATGCAACTGCACGTATCTCTGATCAACTACTGGCACATTCACAGAGTACATCTGTTTGTGACGCCGTTTAATTACGTGAGTTTGCTGACCGATCGATCCGGGATTTAATTTTTAAACGCACATGTAACAAGCTGTACTGTATATGGTTGACGGTATACTAGAGATGCATGACTCCGTTGCCCTTGTGCATCCATCGATCTGAAATGTAGGATCGTATATAATTATCTGGTGCCGCATGTGGTTACTTGTTTGATTAAGCTCGTATCCATGTGATTTGGGGATTCAGGAAAAAAATGCAGGCGACTCGTTAGTCAACTTGCAGAAAGTCAGAGCTCAGGAACAGAGTGTTTTACTTGAAGTAATAAGAGTTCAATGCTCAGAGACTACTGCAATCGTGTTTGTTGTATGTATCATTTGATTTATGTACAAAATTGTTCAAAATAGATAGTTGTTTTTTATTTAGTTGGGTGACTTGTACCTACTCATACATGATGATGCCATCCCACTTAGTATAACTATAACTAGTGAACCATATGGTTCAAATAAATTGATTCAATCATACCATCTAGGATAATCCATACATGCATCATGCGGTGCATTCTTTCTTTTTTTTCAAAACATGCGGTGCATTCAACCAACACACCTTAGCATGAGATCGAAATGTTGTCGCTAGCTAGCCAGCTAGGTGCCATGCAGGATCAACACATTTGGATCATTTCCTGCATCTCGGGTGTTTAATGGGTTATCCGGAATTTATCTATACTTGAGAGGAGTATTTGTAACACCCAAATTTTTCAAGAACTCAAATTTACTAAAATTGCTCAAATTAGGATGTCATTTAAATTCCTAGGCATTTAATTTCACTTTCTCTAAATTTAATTAATTCATCATAGGAGTTTATTGTGCATTCATGCTGGTGCATTTGTTTTGATTGCTTGAGTTTGAATCGAGTTTGAATTTCAAATTCAATTTCCACTTTTCAAAATCCTTTCCTTTTCCCTTTTCTTTTTCTTTTCCTTCTTCTCCTCCTGGGCCGCATTCTCCTTTCTTCCCCTTCTTCTTTTTCTTTTGGCCCAGCCGCACAGCAACTCCTCCGGCCTGCTCTTTTTCGCCGGCCCGCGAAGCTCGCCCGCTCTCCCTTTTTCCTCCGCCGGCCCACGAGACCGCGCCGGCCCAACAACCACGCCAGCCCGTCCCCCGCTCCGCAGACACCGACGGGTGGGCCCCGCCATCGTCTCCCACCTCCGTCCGGACTCCTGCTCCGCCCGCAACAGCCGCGCGAGATCTCCGCGCAGGAGCCGCCTCCCCGGCCGATTTGAACGCACCCGCCTCTATCTCTTGACGCGCAAGCCGCCGCCATCCGCCCCTATATAAGTCGCCGCCCTTCCCCCAGCCTCGAGCATCCCTCCGCAGCGCCCAAACCCTAGCTTCCCGAGCTCCACCGCCGCCGCCCTTTCTCCGCCGCTAGCCGCCGCCAAAAGGTGAGCTCCGCCGCGCCATGGCTCCCGCCAAGGCCCTAAACGGGTTCGCCGCGTCCCCCGCTCTCTTCCCGTGCGATCCCCGTGCGAAACCGAGCCTCGGAGCGCCGTTTCGGCCTACTCCGGCGACCCCGCCGCCGCTCGCCGCCGTCTGCCGCCGCCGCTACGGTGTCATCGTCGACCGTGACCGTCGGATTTAGATCCGACGGTCGGCAGCGGGTCAACCGAACCGCGTACCGGTCAACCACACCACACCACTGTTCTTTTTCACTTAAGCCCTCGTCTTTTCCGCAAATCAACCCGTGGTCTAGATTGCATTGAAAAATAGTTACAGATGTGCCCTCGCGTTTTTCGGTTTGAGCCCTGAGTTTTCTAAAAATCAACCCGCCGTCTGTTTTGGAGTTTTTGCGCGTTAAACCTTCGGTTTATACGCGTAATTACGTATAAGCCCTCAGCTTTTCGCAGTTTGACCCTAGGAGTTTTGTTTTTCTCGCAGAAAAGCCCCTGGATCTTGTTTTAATCATATTTTTGCATCTTAACTCCGTTTTTCACGTTCTTTATATCCACATGTTTGTTTTAAAGCGTAGATCAATTTTACAAGCTTGTTTTCTCTGTTTAATTGTGATTGGTGTACTGTTTCTTACCTTTTGCCCATGTTTGCTTGTATGTGCTCGTGTGACGCGTGTAGACGTTTAGCAGTTCGAGGGATTTGAAGACCAAGCCTTCGAGGAGTACAAACAGCAGGAGCAAGGCCAAGAAGGCAAGTCATGTCCTTGATCACTACTTTTCCGTCCTATACACCTTTACTTTCTCGTACTCAACATTTATGCTATGCACATGTTAAGATGAAATTGATGGGTCCCAATTAAGGTTTGCCTAGATTGAAATTACCTTTGCCTTGACCAACCGGGTTTACTTTTATGTTGGGTAGCTCATGCTTAGTGCTTGCTTAGTATATGGTGGTTTAATTGAACTCAATGTTTAATCTTGCTTTACTTCTGTTATACCTTTCATTAATACAAGATCACTATTGTTTAATCGGAACATGGAGAACCACCCAGGAAAACAGTGCTACCACAAGACTAAATGGCTCTGGTCTTGGCTGAATAATTAGAAACTCTAGTTTGGGGTAATCTTACCAAAAGGGCAAGAGGGGAGGCGTTGATGGGATATAGCACTCGCTCTCGGGGGAAGTGGGCTTGGCTAAGATACTATACCCACTAGGGGACTGCTATGTTCTGCTTCGACCTGAAACCTTAGCGGGTTACCACATTGCTAGCGAATCTTTGTAAAGGCCTCGTAGCGTCCCTATGCAATCACACCTCGGAAGTGTGGTATGGTGTCTTGCAAACACCGCATGGTTGGGTCCAAAGTTCTTTGAACTTTTACGCGACTTGTGGGTAAAGATGTGCCACCTCTGCAGAGTGTAAAACTGATCGATCAGCCGTGCTCACGATTAAGAGCGGCCTGGACCCTCACATGATAATATTATCGGAAGATGGATTTAAATTGTTGTCATTTCATGCATATGTTGTTTACTTTATTTATGCTCATGTTTAATTTCGGGTGGTATAAACTTATACTTAGTTAATTGCTAAATAAAACTTGACCAACTTAATTAAAAGCTGATGCTAATTAAGCCTTAGCCATACCTTGAGTTGCCTTACACTACACTATTCCCCACGACTTGTTGAGTACCAACCATAAGTGTACTCACCTTTGCAAAACCGCTGTTCAGACCAAGCTTATTTGGAGGAGTATCTGCACGACTTTGAGGAGTTCTAGGCGTACGGTTCTTCAATTAGCTGCCTGTGGTATCGTCGTCGTCTTTGGAATCCCGCTGCGAAATAATTAGGCTTATGTTTTATTGAGACTTTTGGTCATGTAATAATGTATAATTCTCCCTTTATTCGCTTTAGTACTGTCTTTATTATTCACTATTGTCATACGTGTGTGTAACTTGATCTTGACGCACATGTATTGAAAGCACTCGGTTTTGTCCTTAAAATCGGGTGTGACAGTAATTTGCACTTTTTCCGTTGTAGAATGCGGCATGCGGGGACTTTTCCTCTTTCCTTGTGTTCTATCCTATCCTAACATGTTTAGTCAAAGCGTAAACGCTATACTCATACCCCGTACTACCTAACCCAACTTCTTCTTTTTTCAATTTTTTTCTACCACACCAAAGGATTAAAGGTAACATCAATATGAGCCGCGCTGATTAAGCCTGCTTTCCTTTGACACCCTGTTTATATAGCTTAATCTGATATATTAAGGGGGTGTTTGGGAGAGGGGTGCTAAACTTTAGCACCCCCACTTTAGTCCATTTTAGCCACCTGTGTTCCCAAACACTAGTGCTAAAGTCAAGTGCTAAACCCCAACTAATCCTTTAGTCACTTGGGGTGACTAAAACTGACTAAATGGACTAAAAAGTGGTCCCCGGACCACTTCCCCCTGCCCCCCTCCCCTCTCTCTCCTCCCCTTAGTCTCTCTCTCCCCGCCTCCTTCGCCCGAACCCGCCGCCGCCGTGCCTGCCTCCGCTCGACCCCACCTCCGCCCGCCTCCACCTCCGCGGCCTCCGCCTTATCCCGGCGCCATCCTCCTCCGGCCGGCCGCCGCCTCCACCTCATCCGTCGCCTCTGCCTCACCGCCGCCGCCTCCGTCTCCAGCCGGCCCCGCCGCCTCCACCTTGCCCGCCGGTCCCGCCGCCTCCGCCTCGCCTGCCGGCCCCGCCGTCGTGCCCGCCTCCGTCTGACCCCGCCTTGCGTCCGCCTCGCCACCGCCCCGCGGCCCGAGATTTGCGAGGAGGCTTGCAGGAAGAAATGGAGGGGGAGGGGCATCGGTGGAGGGGTAGAGTAGTCATTTTGTGCAACATGTGCTAAATTTTAGCTCTTCATCCAAACACCTCAAAAGGTTAAAGTTTAGCACTATATTTGAAGGGGCTAAAATTTAGTCCATGACTAAATTTTAGCGACCTCCTTCCAAACAGGGCCTAACCAAGATGATGTTTGATCTTAGCAAATAATATAATTTGGCAACACATCAGCTTGTCTGTAAACCAAATAAAGCCAGCATGCAAATCACTGCAAATTGATAAGCAATTCAACTTGAAATTAACCAAATGGATGCCTAACTGTTTTGGCAATATTTCGGCAGCTGGATTGACTTCAATCCAAACGCCTATCACTTACCAAAGTACTACTCCTATTAGTCAATGCCCTAACTCTGGTCACTTACCAAATATGCTCAAAATTTACTGGTCATCTGCCTGATCTTCCTGCCAAAGGCCCAAACAAGCATACACCTACGTTGAAAACGCGCTGAGACTGCGCGCGAGTAGTGTACAGCCGAGTGCTCCGAGATGCCGAGAAGCATGGCCGTCGCGGCGGCGCTCGTCGTGCTGGCGGCGCTGCGCACGTCGGCGGCGGCGCGGAGAGAGGTGTCGTACGACGGCAGGGCCTTGATCGTGGATGGCACGAGGAGGATGCTCTTCTCCGGCGAGATGCACTACACCAGAAGCACCCCCGAGGTATTTTGATTCGTTCTAGATACAGTATATTGCTCAATTTGGCGCTACTGTAGAAGTTTACTTGGTGCCCTGTCAAGAAGAGAAGGATTGGAGGAATTGCAGCCAAAACTGTGATAAACTTTTCTTTTCTTTTTTTTGTCTCACTGAAAAAAGGTGTGACGGTTGGTTCATGAGGAAATGGTGTTCTGATATCAGTTTTAGAGTTGCTTTACCACATGCCAACAAGACAATGTAGTTTGTGATCGATACAGTTTATCAAGGCACCTTAGCGTGGTGGTTTCGACCTCAACTCAGCATGCTGCTACGCGGGTGGGACCTGCACAATGATCTGCTATGAGCCGTGCGCACGGTATACTTGGATCTCTCCAGATACAGAGATACTACCTGAACTGATCCCTGCAGTTGCACATCTAGATTAAGAATGCAACGTGCACAAAGGAATGGTGGAAACATTCAATTATCATCATAATTCATAGATAAAGTTAATAGCATTTTCTGGATGCCTAAAAAACTTAATTTGTTATGCACTCCATCATTCAGTCTATCCCATGATTAATCCTCCAAGTCTCTGAAAAAAATTGACAGATGTGGCCAACACTCATTGCTAAAGCCAGGGAAGGTGGCCTCGATGTGATACAGACGTATGTGTTTTGGAATGTCCATGAGCCTGTCAAGGGTCAGGTAAACGCCCTCCTTTCCATTTCGATATGGGTACAGGGTACCTGTCAAAAAGCATGAAAAATATTTCCATAAATGAGTGGCTGAAAACTAATATGATATCATTTCATCAGTACAACTTTACAGGAAGGTATGATCTTGTGAAATTCATCAAAGAAATTCAAGCTCAAGGCCTCTATGTAAGCCTCAGGATTGGCCCGTTCATAGAGGCGGAATGGAAATATGGGTATGAATGAATGAAGCATTTCCTGTGTGAGACTGGTTGAATGAGTTTCTAAAACAATGTTCTCAAAAGTATAATCTAAACGAACTAATTTTTGGAAAAAAAGGGGGCATAACAGCTGAGGCATGGGGAACCTAGAATAGTATAACAACAACTGCTGAATAAGTACATTTTGTTTATGCAGAGGCTTCCCATTTTGGCTACATGATGTCCCAAACATTGCCTTCCGAGGCGATAATGAACCCTTTAAGGTAAGCCTAACCTGTTGAGATGTAATTAGTAAACTCATTACCTGCAATCTGTGGTGGGTTAGTTGCCCTGATTGTTAAGAAAACTACTGAAGTAGTTTCATATCAATGATTTCATCACATTTAATACGTCTTTTAACACATCACAGTAATTACTTGTATTTGATCATATGCAGCAACATATGAAAAGATTTGTCACACAGATAGTGAACATGATGAAACATGAAGGTCTTTATTACCCACAAGGAGGACCTATCATCATTTCTCAGGTCAGGACAACTTGAATTTGAATATATAGTTGCAGCAAAATTCGATATTTTGACACACTGGTCATCTAATTACATCACTTTCATGTAGATTGAGAATGAATACCAGATGGTTGAGCCTGCATTTGGCTCAAGTGGACCACGTTATGTCCGTTGGGCAGCTGCGATGGCTGTAAGTCTCCAGGCAGGTGTTCCATGGATGATGTGCAAGCAGGATGATGCTCCAGATTCAGTTGTGAGTTTCCATTCGATACTCTTTCACCTGATTTGCACATGGTTACCTGAAAAATCCAATAAGTCTAACATCAAACTCATGGCTAGATAAATTCCTGCAACGGGCTCACTTGTGGGGAAACATTTGTAGGACCAAACTCACCTAACAAACCTGCACTGTGGACAGAAAATTGGACATCTCGGTTTGTTAAAATGACATTTTTTTCCCTTAGTATTAGATCTTCTAATACTGATGGTACAAAAAAGGGTCTAATGATGGATTGTTTCTGCATCCAGATTCCTTACATACGGCAGTGATACACAACTGCGATCTCCAGAAGATATTGCCTTCGCGGTTGCACTTTTTATAGCACGGAAGAAAGGAAGTTTTGTGAATTACTACATGGTATGTATGTCCAAAAAATACAACATTTCAAACATAACGATTGTGTGATTTTTTCTGCTCATCATGATACAGTACCATGGAGGGACAAACTTCGGAAGGTTTGCTTCCTCATATGTAACAACAAGCTACTATGATGGAGCTCCCCTTGATGAATATGGTACCATACATATTTACACATAGTGTTGGATTTACACAATTATATTACTTACAAAAGTTCAATTCATTTAACTGGACCATTTATACAGGTTTAATATGGCAGCCTACATGGGGTCATCTCAGAGAACTGCATGCAGCAGTCAAGCAGTTATCAGAACCGTTGCTATTTGGAAAGTATTCCAGTTTTTTGTTGGGTCAAGAACAAGAGGTAATATGACACCAGAAAAAGTAGATGATTTATTTCAATGGATTACAAAAGATAAACGCATAATTTATGATGTACTACAGGCACATGTGTTTGAAACAGAATCGAAGTGTGTGGCATTCTTGGTCAATTTTGATAAGAGTCAAATGCCAAAAGTAACATTTCGCCATATATCTTTTCAACTGGCTCCTAAATCAATTAGTATTCTCTCAGATTGCAGGAGAGTAGTTCATGAAACAGCCAAGGTGAGTAGCCAACATTCTGTCACCAGCATCATCTTTTTATATACATATAATAGGTAAGTGGCATCAATAATTCTCATATCTTTATTTATTTTTAATGCAGATAAAGGCCCAGCATGGTTCAAGAATAGCTGAAGTAGTACAATCTCTCAGTGACATTAATACCTGGAAGGCATTCAAAGAACCGATTCCTTTAGATGTGAAAAAGGCTATGCACGCTACAAGGCAGCTCTTAGAACAACTCTCAGCCACTAAAGATGAGACAGACTATCTCTGGTATACTGTCAGGTAAGAGCAACATTTCAATGGCCTCTGTTATTCATAATTCATCCTTTGTTTTCTTTTCACCTTGATTACCTGTCTTCAATGAATATGCTAAATGTATGAAATGGGAAATTCATATTCAAATGCAGCCATGAATATAGACCAATTGGTGATGGCCAGCCTGTACTTCTCAATGTTGAGTCACGAGCACATATAGTTCATGCTTTTGTCAACAAACAATATGTAGGTCAGTATCCTATGAGATAACTCTGGGTTTCCAAGCTTCTTTTAGTATACTTTTATGAAAAGCAAGCAATAAACATCCAAAGATATGAACTAAACATGATCACACATTCACATTGATCATATGTTAGTTTCTGATTATGCTATATCCTCCTTTAAATTTTACAATTAATGCTGTTATTGTTTTTAGTCACATTTCACCCCTATGTAATACTAAATTATGCTTAATAGTTAACACTCTTTCATACTATGGTTAGGGTCTGTGCATGGGAGTCATGATGAAAGTGACAATATAATTCTGAAGACGCGTGTTGCTCTGAAGGAAGGACAAAACACCATATCATTGCTAAATGTTATGGTTGGATCACCGGTATAACTCATACAACCCATGTATACTGTATAAACAAACAAGGTATTATAAATCAGAGACAAATTATGAAATGAAATAGCAAGGGGCATAATTGTTGTACTTTGGGCTTTCAAACACAAAGCGTATGATGCCAATTTGCATAGACACATGCTGACATCGTATTTGGTTCCTACTGAAATAAGATTTTCTGTTTTGCATCCCTACACATAATGTTGAGATTGAGTATCATAAGGTTCAATATGGATTGATGAGAAATGCATTAAATTGAGCTTTCATGTACTGATTTGAAGGACTCTGGACCTCACATGGAAAGGAAAGTCTTTGGAATCCGGAAAGTGACCATACAAAAGGGAAAGCAGCCAGAACAACTTCTCAACAATAGACTATGGGGTTACCACGTAAAATCTTAGTCAATCAGAACTAAAATAAAGAGGTAAAAAATCAGATGCTTCATTTCAAGCTTTTTCCTTAAATGCAGGTTGGCTTATTTGGGGAGAGGAACCACATCTATACACAAGGAGGATCACAGGGCATTGAATGGACAACTATCAACAACACGACATATCATCCCCTTACTTGGTACAAGGTACGTAAAGTACGGAACAACTATTTCATAACCTTATGCTAAAAGTCAGCTCTTTACAGTAGCAGAGTACGAGCCTGGTTGGTTTGCTGCCAAAGTTTGGCATGCCAAAGTTTTGGCCACTACTTGGTTTGCTACCTTACCAAAGTATTGGCAACTTTGTTGCCCAACTTTTGGCTTGCCAAAACTTTGTTGCCCAACTTTTGGCTCGCCAAAACTTTGACAACAAACCAATCAAGCTCTAATTCCTGAAATCATTGGTTCTGTGACCCAGACAACATTTGCCTCGCCAGTGGGCAATGATGCAGTAGCACTGAACCTTGCTGGTATGGGGAAGGGCGAGGTCTGGATCAACGGAGAGAGCATAGGACGGTATTGGGTCTCCTTCAAGGCTCCTAGTGGCAATCCGTCTCAATCGTTGTAAGTAGATTTAGTTCCTACTCTTAGACTCTTAGTCCATTCAGCACTACATTATTCTCTTCCTTATAATCTCACAAGCAGCATGCCATTGGAACATCGTTCCTAAGGTATCACATACCACGGCAATTTCTAAAACCTCAAGGGAACACTCTGGTCCTTTTTGAGGAAATGGGAGGCAACCCAAAACAAATAACGGTGAACACAGTGTCCGTCAAAAGTAATGGTAAAGCAGGTAACGAACATGAGCTTCATCATCTTTACACTGTATACAACCATTGACCAACACATCATAAATTCATAATATGCTACCTTTTTACTAGTGCGTAATTATTCGTTTCACTGCTTCAGGCTTGTCTGGGTAAGACTGGGTGTTATATTCCCCTAACACCTGCTAAATTTGGAGGCGAGCGGTGCCCTGGAGCCCAGAAATCCATTCTAGTTGTTGCGATTTGTAAACAGAATAACAAATTGAATTTGTTGGATGGCAAAGGGCAGCAGAAAAGAGACAGCAAAACAAGCACCATGTATTCTTAGGCAAACAGTTAGTAGTTGATGCATAGATCACAGGTTACATGTAGGCATAGCTTTGACACGAACTAATTTGTATGTGCAAAATTTAGCGAGACACAATTCGTTCCTTTTGTGAATCGAAATGTGAGATGAGATCCAATTCACTTCGAGCGTACATCATGTTGCCATGCACGGTAAGGATCTACCGAGTAGGGAAAATCGATCGCATTGTACTACACTTACCGAATACTCCCTCCATCCAAATTATAAGTCATTCCAAGAATCTTGGAGAGTCAAAGCATCTCAAGTTTGACCAACCAAAATTATAGAGAAAATTATAAAGATTTATGACATCAAATAGGTATACTATGAAAATATAATTGATGAAGAATCTAATGATACTTAGATGATATCATAAATGTTATTATATTATCATATAAATTTAAATTTGGTCAAACTTGAGATACTTTGACTCTCCAAGATTCTTGAAATGACTTATAATTTGGGATGGATGAGTACCAAATTCCGATATTATCATAGGAGCGATGCGAATCAACAAACAAAGGGAAGGAACAAACTTACAAATGCGGTCGCAGCTCCCCGGCGACTCCGCAAGACAGGACGCACTTTTCGCCCGCCCTGGTATGCAGTGACGCCCGCGGGCGCGTCGGGACGTCGGGTGCCACCCCCAGAGCCAGACAACCAGGCGTGGCGGCGCCGGACGCCCGGACCAGCTCCACGGCGATCGCCGTCACTGGGAACGACGAGGCCCACGAGATTTCGCCGTTTCGACGTCTCCACGTTGCGCGGTGGGCTCTTGGGGAGATCGATGGGGTGCTAGACTGTCCGAGCAGCCCACATTTTTGGCAAACCGCGGCGGGTTTGGTGGACTGGAGACGCACGGCCCAGCTCGCCGTTCTGCGCCGCCGCCGCCGTGCAGCAGGAAAGAAAAGGTGGGTCGGCCCATTCCAAACGTCGCCAGCAGCCCAGGCCAGTTTGGGAAATGGCACGAAGTTCAGGCCTCCTACACAAACCATTTTATATGTTTTGATTCTCTGTTTGAGTTCGTCCCGATGACCTCAAACTCGTCTTTTAAAAAAAAACAAACTTCGTACTCCCTTCGTTTCTTCATTTTTTTTACCGTCGTTCATTTCTGAAAGGAACAATATGGTTAGATTTATCAGGGTGTGCTTGGATGGTGGCCACCAACCGCCACGCCACAGAGCTGTGACGTTAAAAAAGAGCGCCACAGCCACTACGCTACTGTGCCGTGGCTTTTGGTGGCGTCCAATCAGGCACGCTCACTCAATTTATATAGCTCCCATTTGTTTATACGTGGTTCCACATCTCTGTAAAATATGTTTACGATGTTTATGATTTCTGAAACATCATGAAAGAACCCGAACAAACAAACTACCAAATTCAAATTCACACCTGGTTAGCACCCAATAAGCTTGGGTTCAAATCCTCATCTTTGACGATGGCTCTATGGAGAATGAACAGTCTGATTTTTGGATTGAACGATTATACCTGATGATTCTTGTTCCGAACAACTAGCATCTTCCCCAGCGACAATGGAGCTCCTATGTGAAGGTCAGGGTTAAGGATTTTGTTTTTGGAGGGAGGGGGCTATGTTTGAATTTTTTATTGCAGGGTGGTGGGGCACGGAGGCGGCGGTGACGGCACCGACCATGAGTGCCAAAGGACTATTGATTTAACGATGTAGGCACGGTGGCATTACGATTCCAAGTCAAGTGAGGCATGGCAGCATAAGGCACCGGGAGACAGTGGATTTGTGACTCCCCCCTATGAATGGAGCAGCATGCAGATTGTCTCTAAATGGTGGTTTGCGGTAGCTACCGCAACTGGAGTGCCAATTTATTCCGTGAGATCCTTTTTATTAGAGAAAATAGGCGATTTGGTCCCTTCCGAAGGGTCAAGTTCGTTCCTCAACTTTTAAATCGGCCAATCTAGTTCCTTAACTTTCGTTTTTGGTTTTTGGGTTAGACTCATCCTTATGGTGATGTAGAACTCCATATTAGCATGAAATTAATATGAAAAATCCTTATTGCCCTTGCTTCCTTCTTCCCCTCCTCATTTTTCTTGATTTTCAGGAATTTACTTGGACATCGATGTTCTTGTCGCCTATTTTTTTTATTGTAATGCTGATCAAGGTCCAAACTCCAAAGTTCACGTCAATATTCTTGTCGCCTTGTGTAAAAGGGTATAAGAATCCAGTGTACTACTCTCCCCGCGGTTTCAATAATTTAGGTACTAGAGTTCAAGTTCTAAAAAACTATCTTCATTCGTGTAAGTTTAGCAATGAATTAGATACCTGAAGAATTGATACTCGGTGAGTCACATCGGTAACAAATAGCAGGTCCGTTTCACCATCTGAACAGTGGCATTGGGTCCATGAAACCGGTGGCCCAAGTTACTTGAATGAGAAATTACCGGTCCAAGTAAATTCTATAGCAGCACATCAACAAATATTGAGAAGGAGCGACTTTTCACGTTAATCTTATGTGATCAGTACGGAGCACCACATCAGCCGTGTGACGATTTCGACTAAAAAAAAAGTTGAGGAACTAATTTGACCGATCTGAAAGTTAGGGACTAACTTAACCTCGAGGGAAAGTTGAGGGACTAAAATGGTCATTTTTGCCTTTTTATTATTGTTATTTAGGAAATTTGGAAGGAGTGCAATGCGAGAATCTTTCAGAGACAACACTCTAGCTCGGAGAACCTCCTTGCGAAGATCATGTCTTGCAGGAGCGACACAGCTACGAGAGATCATCCCAAGAGATTGAAAGAACACGACCTATGGTTCTTGTTTCGAGCTTGTTGTACATGACAGTTTTTATTTTGTGTTTTACTTTTTGATTTTTAACCCAACAATTTTGAACTATCTTCTTCCTTATTAATATAAGCCCAGCAAAATTCCTTCCTGCTGTTCAAGGTTAAGGTTTGTCTATGGGCTATTGAATCAGAACAGACCATTTGACAGCTGAAAATTCAGGTGTCAAATCTGGCTGAAACACTCGAGTGATCTAAAAGAAGAGCCGCCCGAAAAAAGGTTTCCTTGGCTACGGTTTATCATTAAAAAGTAAAAACTGCTTAAAACTTCTACCTGGTGTTCATGATGTCTTAGAAATTCTTTGATTGAAAATTTTGTCTTGACACACTTGTTTTCTCCAGATTTTTCATCTTCTGCCGACACTCCAATGAAGAACAACAAACCACAGGCCTTAATCTGGTGATTCAGAATCAAAGATGGTGGCTCTGAGCCATTCATTTTTAGAGGTTGTATCTTTCATGTAACATCAGGTCACTTCACTGATGTTAACAAAGGTGGCAAAATATCAAAAACATCGAGGACGAGGAGAATCAAATCAGAGAACATACAGAAAATGACCCAGGAGTCCAGGGCTACTTGCTCTAGCTTCTCCATTAACTAATTCTTACCTCTAGGAGGTGATGGTGATTTTATATGATTTTGACTGCAGGAGCGTGCCGAACAGTCATCACATTCCTCGCATCTAATCTAGATCTCACTGACCTGGAAATCATTATCAAGTGACAATATTTTAACTACCAGTTGCTCTATAATGCTGTCCATAATTCTAAAAAAAGCTGTCCATTATAGGACATGGATACGCTTATTATATGAAGGACAGGTTGATAAATGTTAGTACTTTTTAAAGGACCATATATTCTCACCTTAATTTGCATGGAGAAAGCAAAGAAACCAAGCGCAATGATTGGGGAATGCAGAGATCGAAGATGCAGTTTTTCTGCAATATTTACACTGTTGCCGCACTAAGGGACACTGCCTAGATGGACACATTTATCAGCTGCTCCCTGTGGGGTAGCATCCTTTTTTGATTTCAACTAATTTTTTCTCACATGCTGTGTGTCCGCAATGGCTCCAGGAGATAAGTATTCCACGTGTAAGCTGAGAATACCTCATGGATCTGGATCAAGAATCATAAACTTTCATTTCTTCAAGATATTTTCTTTAGTTCATTTCGATTTTCACATTCTTGTGGGGCTGAAGTGACTCACTACCTACGCGCAGTTCTACTCTCTTGGCCCTTGTACAGTAGTCACAATCTTCTTTGCTCTCTATGACTCCGACATCCCATTTTTTTCAAGTGTTTTTAAATATGATTTGCTACAAGATTGCATATATTTCTGTCCTCCTCCATAGTAGATTTTTGCTCTGCCCTTCTTTGGCCTTCAATTCTGGTGGCTCCGGAGAAAATCGTGAAGAAAACCAATAACACATAGCTGTAGAAATATTTATATGATGTGGAGTTAGTAATGCATTTAAGGGGAAAGACTCATCATAGAGTCACACTCACAACAATGGCCCTATACTCAGCAGAGATGGGTCGTCAGTGATTTGGATGCAAATGGGCAATAATCATTTCAGGAGGTTCATTTTCGCTCCCCTGGTACCCCCACTTTCGACAGGCACACATGCGTGTTTGGATCTTGGCAGAAGTTACAGAACTATTGAGGTATACTTGACAGGAAGAACAGAGCCACGCGAGTAACTGACACAATTCACTGAGCCACGACCCACGGTGTACGTGCATGCCCTGGGATAGCAGATTCACAGTTGAAGGTGAAAGAAAGCCTGAACCAATCGTACAGCAACATACAGTAACTTACGGAAGCGTACTTGTTTGGATTGGGGTGATCTGGATCTGACGAAAACCTGCCGGCTAACCATCAACGCAATGAGCGATCACTACTGCTGTCGCCCTGCATCTGTTCCCAACTGTTTTTTTTTCCCTGGCGAGTGGAAATAAGATAACTGTTCCCAACTGTTTTTTTTCCTGACGACGTACGTACGTACGAAACTGTACCTGCACGAGCGCGTGCGATTAGTATTTCTGCACGCGGCCGATCGGCGAAACAATAATGGTCGCAAGACCATGTCGCCTCCTGCGTGCTTGACGACGATCGAGCTGGCGGCCATGGCGCCATCGTTAACTGCTCGGTGCTCCACTGTAGCAGCTAGCTGATTCAGTTGCAGCCTTTGCAGGGCCTGCGTCCTTGGTCGCGCGCGCCTCAGACCTGACAAGGACAGCAGCGCAAATGGACAGCGTCCGTAACTGTACGTTTCCGCCCCGCGTACGGGCTCCGGCTGGCAGGCAAACGCGCGTGTACCCCGTGGACGGGGTTAACTTGACTGACCAGTGACCACGAGGAGTATTTCGATCCGAGTGGCCTGACCTTAACCTGTAGTGGTCGAGTAGTAGATCTGTATGGCGACAATCGACGTGGATTCCACAAGGAGCTAGTGGGGACTGCTCCATTTCCGGCACGCATGGCAGGTCCGACACCTCGCCACACTAATGTCGCCCAACCAATCCTTGCCAAGAACATTTGCAGGCCTGCTCCCTCGCGCCATCTCCCTCATAACCTTGGCGCATGGCCAATGGCAATGGCGCGCGCCCTCTGCACGTTCCGACAAGGGACGCAGATCATCCGTGTCGTCGTCCCTCGTGGCTCCCTGGCCTACACGTCGTACCGAGGACAAGCCACTTGTACTACCTCGCACCAACCGCTGAGCGAGCCGGCGGCCGGCCCCCGTCGCGCTCGATCTCTTTCTCTTCCCGGCCTCTTCCTGCAGTCCAAGCACTGAAGCGCCCATCCCCTACAAAGCCGCCACGATCTCTCTTCCACTACCTCCTCGCCGCACGCCGCCCCCGTTTATAGCTGCGACCGACAGGTTACTGCACCCTCCTGAATCCTCTCGCACTCGCTCGCTCTCAGCTGTCCGTTCCTCCGTTCCTTTCTCGGCCTCTCGCGCGAGCACCGAGGCGTACCGGGAGGCCAATAATGTGGAACAAGAACAAGCCGCCGGAGCTCTACTACGAGATCCTTCACGTCGCCAGGGACGCCTCCCCGCAGGGCGTCCGGGCGGCGTACAGGACCCTGGCCCGCCAATGGCACCCCGACAAGCACCCGCCGGAGTCCAGGCCCGAGGCCGAGGCGCGCTTCAAGGCCATCACCGAGGCCTACAAGGTGACCGCCGATGGCCGAGAGTTCGATGTGTTCATGTCTTCATGACGCGAATGATTCTATCTTGTTGCATTGCATGCACGGTGCTGATTGTGTAGCGTTCCCGGCGTTCGCAGGCGCTGCTGGACCAGCAGGAGAACAGGGCGGTGTTCGCCGCGCGCGAAGGCGGCGGGAGGAGTAGGCCCGCCGAGAAGGACCTCTGCGGCTGCGGCGGCGAGAACGTCGCCACTGCGGTGGTGAGAGCGGCGCGGGGCGAGAAGCCCGGGGCCGCGCCCCCCTGCACGCTGGCGCGGGAGGAGCCGGCGGCCAAGGCGAAGGTGTACAGCGCCTGCAGCAACGTCGGGGGCGGCGGCCGGCGCGCGTTCGCCGAGTTCTCCAGCTACGTGGTGCGCAAGGCGCCGCCGCTGGAGCGCAGGGTGGAGTGCACCCTCGAGGAGCTCTGCACCGGGTGCAGGAAGGAGGTCAGGTACACCCGCGACGTCGTCACCAAGAACGGGTAAGCCGTCGCGCTCGCCTACGATAGGTGACGCCTAGAGCCGTACGGCGAATAGAGACACCCGTGTCTGTGCGACTGTGCAGTCCTTTTTAACTCGCTTCTGGCAACATCGTCGCCATTTAACTTCTGACAACAGTCTTTTTGGCGGTGTTCTTCGGAGAAATTGAATCAGCATATCGTTTTCTTGAAGATATTTGCATCGCACCCTTCACGACAATATCACCTGAGAAGTATTTCCCACAACAACTCTGCAAACACGCATAGCTCTGCATAATTCAGAACATCACACGTTTTGTGTTCAGTCAGCATTGTAGCTGCATAGTTAACGAAGCTTTTCTTTTCTCACTTTTATTGTTACTTGTCTACTTGTGTCACCTATGCACGTATAATAAAGCTAAGTAATTGGTTGAAACTTAGGATTTGGTTGGTTCTTTAGGAGCTTCTAAAATTCCTATCACATCGAATATTTAAATACTAATTAGGAGTATTAAACATAAACTAATTATAAAATTAATTGCACAGATGGAGGCTAATTTGCGAGACGAATCTATTAAGCCTAATTAGTACGTGATTTGACAATGTGGTGCTACAGTAAACATGTGCTAATGATGGATTAATTAGGCTTAATAGATTCATCTCAAGTGTAATTAGTTTTATAATTAGCTCATTTTAGTCCTCTAATTAGCCTCCAAATATTTGATGTGACATAAATATTAGTCCGGACTAAAGATCCAAACACCCCTTAATCCCGCACGTACTTTCATATCAACAAGAAGAATCTCTGTACATAACTATGCAATCAGAGGTCAGAGCTGTTACTTTTGACAGCAAGTCCACTTTATGCTGAATAAGGTGGTGTCCTTTATGGAACAAAATCAGTTCTCCACAATAAGGAAGGCACTGAAGCAGTACATTCGGTACAACCTTTCAGGCTCCGGGCTTATTAGTTTATCCAGCCAGTCTCACATGCCATATTTATCAACAAAAACATTCCGCTTGCTCTGCATCACAATTCACATGTGGTCCTTCTGGGCCATTAGGTGGTGTGTAACGCATGCTGCCTGGTTGCATGTGAGGATGCCGGCCGATCGAGCAGGGATACGCGGCTACATACAGTGACGCCGCACTTCCCTCACTAGCTGCTTGCGCCACTGATTCGACTGACGGCTTGCCATGCTTATCAGATTTCACGCGACTGACCGACCAACCTCGTACATTTTTCTGATGACAGACTGATCACCAAGAAGGAGGTAACGCAGACCATCCGTGTGAGGCCCGGGATGAGGAAAGGCTCCGCGGTGACGATGGAGGGCGCCGGCGACGAGCGGCCGGGCTGCCTGACGGGCGACGCCGTGTTCGTCGTGTCGGAGAGGAAGCACAAGCGGTTCAAGCGGCTCGGCGACGACCTGGTGCTCCGGGCGCGGGTGCCGCTGGTGAGCGCGCTCACGGGGTGGCAGCTCTCCTTCAGGCTGCTCTGCGGCGACAGGTTCCGGTACGCGTTCCGGGACGAGGTCATCTGCCCCGGGTACGTCAAGGTCGTCAAGGGCGGCGGAATGCCCGTCGCCGGCGGGGAGAAGGGCGCGCGCGGGGACCTCATGGTGAAGTTCGAGGTCGTGTTCCCCGAGGACCTCACCGACGAGCAGCGGAAGGGGCTCGCCGAGATCCTGAGAGGCTGCGCCTGAAGTTTGCTGGGCATCGGAGAACGGTGTGTTGTTATGTGGCGACTTCTTGCAATTGTAAAATTTTGTTACGCTTGTGTTGATATTACTACTTAGAGAAAAGGACTCTAGAGCACATGAAGATCGATGTCCTTGTACATATGTTAGAGGTTTTGTTTTTATGCAGAATATGCACGGTTGCAACTTGCACGAGCTAGAGATGACGATCTTTGGTTTTGTTTCTTATTAAGCGTTTACATGAACGGGACCTTACTCCGTAGCAAGTGACGGAAATTTTGCTTATCCATTAGTCCATATTAGTCGCACAAAAAAACTATGTATGCACCGGATGAAATGGATAACTCGTAGTTCATTTGAACCGGACAAAACCAACCGTACCACTTCTGTCACACCTAGTTTTACAAAGAAACCAAGGGCTATCAGGATCTAGTTTAACACATAGTAACATTAGTTTAACACATAGTAACATTATAAGTGAATAACAGTAACAGAATCACGTAAAGGAATAAGAGAGTATATCAGAGATTTAAGTTTAATCCTGAAAACAAAAGCTCCAAACTTCACAGGCAATCGACCGGGGTTGCGTACGCCTAGCACTTAGACCATCTTCACAACAACTTCATAGCAGCTTCTTCTGAGCAATGTTGGTTATCGCAAGGGTGAACACATGTCGTACTCAGCAAGTATGGAGAAAATATGAATGCAAGGCTTAAATAATGAAAGGCTGAATGGTTGACTACATTAAGCATTTTTAGTTTATCAAATTTTATTAGCACCTGATTTCTAAGGTATAGTATATACCAACCTACATTTAACATAAACATAAGCCATAAGCATATGGCACAACCATAACCACAATTTAAGTCTATCTTCAAGTATATTAATCATGTGAGGGTACAGGTCGATCTTAACTGTGAGCACGGCTGATCAATCAGTTTTACACTCTGCAGAGGTTGCACATCTTTACCCACAAGTCGTGTAAAAGTTCAAAAGAACCTTAGACCCAACCATACAGTGCTAGCTAGGCACCATAACACACTTCCGAGGTGTGATTGCATAAGGACGCTACGAGGCCTTTACAAAGATTCCCCAGTCAGTGATAACCCGCTAAGGTTTCGGTGTCTGGCGCGCATAAACCTCTCTAGTGGGTATAGGGTCTTAGCCAAGCTCCTTTCCCAAGAGGACCGGGTTATACGACGACTCAGTGCCCCTCTTGATTCTTTCGAGTAAGATTACCCCATACTAAGGTTTCTAATTAATTAGCCAAGACCATCTTGTGGTTGCACTGTTTTCCTGGGTGGTTCTCCATATTCCAATTAAGTATTGTGATCTTGTATTAGTGAAAGGTATAATATAAATAAAATAAATTTAATTATTGAGTTCATTAGAACCACCATAACCCAAGTAAAGCAATAAGCATGAGCTACCCAACAGAAAGATAAACCCAGGTTGACAAGAAATAATCATAAAAACTAGGCAAACTTTAATAGGACCCATCAAATTAAATGCAAGCATATGCAATAGTGATTAATAAAGTTATTGAGACAAAAGCATAAGGACACACTTGCCTTTCTATAAGTAGTGTTGCTACTCAGAAATATCTTCAACTCTTGCTCTTGAATGTCCTCGAAGTACGTTTGTCCTACTCGCATCAATCATCCAAGACAACATCTAGAACACGTACATACAAGCAAACAAAATAATTAAATTAAAAAACTACACCAATCCATATAAATAGAAGAAAACAAGCTTACAAAACTCTTCTATGCGTCGAAACAAACTCGTGAACGTAAAGAACGCTAAAAACGGAACGCAAAAGATACGCACAAAATAAACTGCAAAGGCCTATCTGCGAGAAAACTAAGCTTCCAGAGACCGTTACAAGAAATCGAGAGACCTAAACTTAATTTTATCAAGCAACTCGAGGGCTAACGCGCAAAAGCATTAAATATGGACTGGATCGTGAGAATCTAACTTTTGTGAGGGCTTTCTCGCAAAACTCACAAGATCCGGATTTCCTTTTTCTTCAAGGGCTAAACATGCAAAAGATGGCGTCATCTTCAACCTTCGATTGAATCAGCCTGTGCAGCTGTTCCGAGCTTCCGACGTTAGCTGCCGGGCCGGGCCGGGTGGCGGCGCTAGGAAGTGGGGGCGGCGGTGATGCTAGGCGGCCGCGGGGGTGGCGCACAGGCGAGTGGCGGCGGCCTGCAGGGTGCGTGGGTGGTGGGCGGCGGCGCAAGGTGGCTGCGGCGGCGCGACGCGGAGGCGAGGCGGCGGTGCGGGCGTGGTGGCGGTGCGGGCGTGGTGGCGCACAGGATGTGGGAGCTCGGGAGGAGGTCGGCCATGGTTGAACAGAAACAGGAGAGAGAAGAGGGACTTGCTGGAAACGAAGTCCGATCTCACGCATGAACGACAAAACAGAACGAGAACGAAGAGACGAACGCGTCGGTGCGCTCACCTTTGGCTGAGGACTGACGGTTGCGCCGGATTTGCTCGCCGGAGTTTCACCGGAAAACTCGCCGCAGATCTGTATGTTCGGTGTTGAACTGCGAGAGGTAGGGTTGTTAAAATAAGGTGCGGTTTGTGGTGTTGGAAAGAGGACGTCAAGAAGATCACGGTAGGGTTGTTAAAATAAGGTGCGGTTTGTGGTGTTGGAAAGAGGACGTCAAGAAGATCACGGAAAGTATTTATAGGCCGGGTTGGAGTCCGGATTTATTTTCCTCCTTTTTCTAATTTTAGGAATTAATTTCGGATTCGAAAACAATTCCAGAAAATCCTGAAATCATAATTAAATCATGAGAAATACTCAAAAACTCCAAAAAAATTAGGAAAATTCTTGGAGATGATTTGTGACACAAGGAACCCAAATAAGACTTGGAGCTCCTGGACCATCCAAAAATTGGATTAAGCTCAAGGAAAACGATACTAAATTTCAGAAAAAGCTGGAAAATTTTCAGAAGAATCTGGTTGTCGTCTGAATGCATTTTAAAATCTTTTGCACTAAAAAAACCAAGATGCATCGGTATGAATGCACAGACACAGAACAATATTATTAAATTTTGAAAAACAAACAATTATTTTTCCTATACTAAATTTCAGTAAAGAAAAATAAATGTTGGGAAAATTTTTAAAATTATGAGAAAATCATTATTTATTTATTCTTTTTAATCATGTCTTGAAATTTTTTTAGGATGTGACAGAGCTTGAAGAAGAAACAAATGGCAGGAATTCTGCTAGGAAATTACAGTAACAAGTTAAAATGTTACCAACGCCCTCCCGTACCCATCGACATTCCGCCGAGTCCTATCGCAGGATAGACTGAAATCTGCCTGTGGCCGTAGGAGCAGGTCGTCGCCACCGCCGCTGCGGAGGAGGCTGGCTTCACCGTCGCCGCCGATGTCATCGTCTCCGTAGTGGGCTTTGCTGCTGGCGGCAGCGTCGGCTTTGGCTTCTTGGCCTTGGCCTTCTTGTCTGCCTTGCAACCGGAGGAGCAGAGGTTTCCCATGTCGGCGACTAGGAATCTGTGACTGGTTGTGAGACTTAGATCGTGTATGGTAGCACGTCTGAGATCGGTTGGTAGGCATATGTACACACATAGGACTAGGTGTTCTGTTCGGACGGGTTTCCAGCGGAGGGCGTGAGCATTTCGAGTCGGACAGACAAATCAAAACAGAGTGTGATTCAGGCTTGCAGTGCAGGTGTCCTTTTCGGCTAACATGCTGGGCCGCTGAGGAATTCAACTGTAGATGCACCCCTTTTATTTTTGGTGGCGTATCATTAGCACGTGCTCATTTTGCTTGCTCACGACTCACGCAGACAGCTGTTGCAGCGTTGCTGCTGCAACAGTGCAACCTGCAAGCCTGCAACGCAGCATGCTCTGTTCGGTGCAGCCGGACAGGGACAGGGTCAGCTACTCAGCTGCCATCTTGATGGAATTGAGCAACTGGACTCGGTAACGTGATCTGATCTTGTTGTTGGACGAATCGAAAGGAACTGGAGAGTGGAGACGAGGAATAAGTTCAAATAGAAATCAGCATCATCTCAAAGATATATATATAGAAACTGCTGCAAAATGCCTCTATTCCTCCAACTTGTGCGCGGGAGATCAGGAGTTCTTGTACGCTCCACTAGCAAGTCAGCGTGCGGATCAGCACAGGCAGTGGAAACTTTACACCGTATCTGTGCCTTATTCTCTGAGATTCAGTACGCACACATCATCAAACATTCAAACTTGACAGCCCAGCTTCGCTGCCATGAAAAAGAAAACACAAAACCTTGCATCCATTGCACACTATCAGATGATTTCAATACTATTGTTGAAAAACAAAATCTGTTACAAAGAAACTACAGTATCAAACTACAGCTTTGGCATGGTGTCTGGCAGCAGTTCGAGAGCACTTATACAGCTGATATTGTTGAAGAGATCTTACTGACTAACAGAACAACTCTAGCTGATAAAAGCCAAATGCCCTGAACAATTCCACAGATCTGCAGAGAGAGTTCACGAACCTCAAGTAGGGTATAAGAAAACCGCATCATCTTGGATCACACACCCAGTCGAGCTGCAGGGTTCTTGTTGACCAGCCAGTACGCTTTTAACTAGGGGCTGCACGGTGCCGATTGAAGCTCGAACCACATGAATTAGCAGGATAGCTTGAACTATTACTTTAGAAATGTCCTGCCAGCGGTGTTTGCTCGTCCACAACAGCGTGGCAACCTGTAGAACTATAGCAACTGCTAAATCAGCTGACACCAGCCGATCGAAAATATATTCGCCCCACCTGTTCTCAGGGTCAAATGTTAGCCATACAGACATCACAGATGTGATTAGCATGGACAGAACTGCTCCAAAAAACAATGTCGCAGACAAAATAAGATAAAACCGGTGATCTCTTGTTTGTCTGGTAAATACAAACAGAGATATCGTTGGTATCGAGAGAAAGAACGACATGATGTTTGCAAACATGAATATCCAGAAAGAAGTTCTCCCTCCGTGTACTGGCTTACCAGCATCCGCGCCTTCTGCAATGTAACCCCCAGGTGGTGTAGAAGCAGCAGCGAGTGCTGAACTGAATCCAATAAATATAGAGTTGTTGAACATGTTCCGGGACACATTAGCGTAAATGCTTGATTCCTTCTTTTCTTTCGAGCACCGATTATCTTTCAATTTTTTAGCCAGGTGGCAGGGGCTGCCGTAGGCACCACAAAGATTTAAGCATATGATGATGGAAGTGTCCGTCAACTATACGACAAAGGGAAATAGAAAAGAGTTTATAACCTAGAAATCCTCTTCAAAATAAAATGTTGAAAGAGCAGAATGCACGATGGAGGAACTTACCGATGACAATAATGTATCATCACTTTGTATCTTATTCGAGGCAACATCTAGAGGTGTTGATCCCTCGTTGTTCATAATGGCAAGATTCACCCTAGGATCCACCATAAGAAAGAAGAAGATCATTGCCTGCCCATGCTTTACAGACAGATGTAGCGGTGTGTTTCCTTCGCCATCCCTCGCATTCATCATCCTCAAGAACTTTGGGTTTCCACATATGTGCCGAACCAACATCACCCTTCCATGTTCAACGGCGCAGTGTAGGATATTTCTGCGTTTGTTGTCAAGCAACTCATCATAGTCCAGGCATATTTCAATGAATTTGCGGACAATATTAACGTTGCCCATTATAGCGGCAATGTGGATAGGAAATAGACCCTCATTATCTTGAATGTATGCAAGGGAGCTGTTATTGCTCAATAGAAGTTCCACAGGTTCAAGTTTTTGAGCCAATAGTGTCCCATGGTGACGGGCAGTTCTTCCATAATTGTAGACCTTGCTGGCAAGTGTTTGTTCCCAACGTTGCAGGGATTCACCTATTGCCAGAGAATTAACATTTGACAAAATTCAACTGCCCACAAAAAATAGAACAAAGGAGTTGGAACTAATGTGTGGATACAACACATGTCTACATAAGGCATCTTCAATTACAATGGTCTAAAGTGGTCACTGGAACACAGAACATGCTGATTTTATTTGTGCTAAATATTATGTTTTCCATGAGCTCTAAGCTTGGGACCAAAATTTTGGATGAGTTGGACGGATCGTAGTTGAAGAATCAATGCAATGCCAGATTTTCTTTTTGTGCATTTTATTCCATAGTGTCTGGTTTTAATGTTGCGCATGTTTCTTCCTCAAGTCAAGTCTCACAGTGCATAGAACCAAACCCTTAAGGGCTGTTTGGATATCAAGTTTTATCAAAATTAAATTTATTATCTAAATCAGATTTGGGCCTTACCACCTAAAACTCTGTTTGGCTAGACAGCATAAAATGGGAATAACAAAAGACCTGTCTTTTCTTTTTGCTGAACCCCGAATATTGAGCCTTATAAAAAATCACTTCTACCTAATTTTCAGAATACAACTCCAGTATCTCCTGTTAATTTTTTTCTGCCATTTTCCTCTTAGATACATGATAAAAAAAATATCTTGATCTGCTACTGTTTTGCTAATGCCGATTAGATTCAATAAAATGAAGGGAAGAAGATCTGGTGCAATGTAATGGTGCACTACATATATGCAAAAGTTTGTTTAATTGACGTGGCCCAAGCGAAGTAATCTGTAAAACAAATACTAATTGATTAAAAACTCAACCAATTTTCCTAGACATCGCAAGCATCTAAACTTGTCTATGGAAACTTACTTCTAATCTGTGTGATCCAAACAGCCACTAATTAAGCACACTAGTCTATCAACCCGTGCTCCCGCACTGGCCAATATTTTTAGAAGATATTGTATTTAAAAATTATTTAGTAATTAAATTTCTCACTAATAATCAAATTTGTTTACCTACTACTCTCTCATTTTTTTTCAATACTTCAACATATTACTCATCTTTCCAAGTTGTGATTGAATTATTCTATACACTTTTTCATCCGTATTCACACTTTTTTCATTATGAATCGCACCTCCATACATTGTGTTTAGCACAAAAATCAATATTTTTCATCACTTCCGCACATTCATGTATAAATGGTCTACATGGTGACACTCATCATGCCGATATACCTTAACTTTGTATTTCTATATTAGAAATGACATAAATAGGTAATTTAGAATCATATATTAGTTTACTTTTGGACATTTCTGTATGATGCACATGAAGATAATTAGATTAAGATTTAGGTGTTTATGTTAGGTTATCTGTAATAAGGGTAACTTAGATACAAATTTAGAATGGTATTTAAAGTTATGCTTCTATAATGATATGCATGAGTAAATTGGATGAAAATTATGAGGTTACTTTAGATTATTTTTTATAATGGTATAGCTCGGTAATTTAGATATATATTTAGTATTTATTTTAGAATATTTTTCTTAATGATAGCGGTGGATAACTTTTAAGAAAATATAATGGACCAATGACTATGGTTATTAGAGTTTACAGAATTAATATTTAATGTTTCTGATTTTTGTGAGAACTTTTAGGATTTGTCTTTTTTCTGGCATGTTTCATGAGAACTAATGTTGAGTCTCCAATGAAAAAAGGTCACATTGCTACAAGACTGTTACCTTGAGCTACTTCTCATTTATTAAATATTCGAATACAATACCTATATAGATATATACTTATAATCTTCATCTGATTGTGATGGATTTTGGTTAGTAATTACGACATAACATTTTTATCCACATTTATAATCCTTAGTTTTTCACTTTGCATCACAGGTATGCGCTTGAATTTATTTAATGGACTTTAAGTTTAAGCTATAATTTTAACATAGAAATCTATATTCTCATCACCTCCTCTATATCTTTTTAAATGGTGACACACATCATGCCTATATACCTTAATTATATATCATATATCAATAGTGTAAGACATGGACAATTTACAATTATATATTGGTGTATATTTTAATTAAGGTGATTTGTATTAAAATGTAGGGTTACCTCATGTTATTTTTAATAATGGCATATATGGGTAATATAGATGTAAATTTAAGGGTTACTTTAAGTTATTTTTTAAGTATTAGTGGTGGGCAATTTAGTTTCAAATGTAGGGGGTTATTTTAAATATTATTTATAATGGCATAAGTGGATAATTTGTATGAAGATTAAGGGGTTACTTAGTTTATTTTATAAAATGGTAGAGGTGGGTAATTTAGATATAGATTTAGGGGTTACTTTAGCCTATTTTCATAATGGCGTACCAATGGCTATGATAATTTGAGTCTACCGATTGATGGCCAGATGTTTTGCTTTTTGTGAGAATTTCTAGAATTTCTCTCTTTTTCTAGAGTGTCCACCTAGGATCCTAGGTGGCTTCACCTAGAGGTTTCACCTAGAGGCCTTATAAGAAGTGATAACAAGTAGTGTGAATTAGGCCCTTTAAAAACCTAAAGGCTCTACCATATATAGAAATATACAAGCTTATCAAGACGTGCACAACAACTTTTATATATATTTATATCTCTATTGATACAAAGTTTTGCTCCTTAGGTTCCATTCTTACCAAGTACATGTTAATTCTAGGATAGGTAAAATCCAGAAAATAAAGGGCAACATGTGAAAAGGAAAATCAGAGGATAAAGAATGCAAAATCAGTACAACTTTCTTAGTAGTGTGTC
This sequence comes from Setaria italica, assembly GCF_000263155.2. Classification (NCBI taxonomy): domain Eukaryota; kingdom Viridiplantae; phylum Streptophyta; class Magnoliopsida; order Poales; family Poaceae; genus Setaria; species Setaria italica. The sequence goes on from NC_028452.1 coordinate 19,381,872, forward strand.
TAGATTGTTCATGGGTGAGAGTTAACACACAACCAACGTACCGTATGAAAACCTAATTAACCTAGGAATTGCATGTACTTTCTAATTTTCAAATGCAATCCTAAACCAGCATAGGCACTAAATGCTAAGCAAAATATATACATTCTTGAATCTAGTTACTTATTTTACCTTCATATATGGAGGATTGGGGTATAGGAAGATCAAGAATTTTCAATAAGCTTGAACATTGGTTAACTTGGGCCTTTTTGCTTGAATATCTTAAACACCTCAAATGGGATCCAAATCTCTAAATCTTTGTAGGTCTCGTAGGTTTTTAAGTGATCTTGAAATCTATATCTTCCTTTAGCATTTAATGTTTTTAATCACGGATCCTTGTGCACCAAAATACAAATTCTTGTCTCTTGCATTGTTTCTTAGAAAGTTTGGTTCATTATTCTTCAATAGGACGGGCTCAAGAGGATTCCACCCAACTCTAAAACTACATGTTTCTCTAGCTGGCAGAGTTTCTCCATCAAGTAAGTAGATAGTTAACATCCAATGATTTGCTACGGAGGCATCCTTGTTTCGTGGGAATGTTGGAAGCATCGAATGATTGCATTGTGTCTCTAATGTTGTCTCTCCAAAAGCGAACAAATTTGTGTGGCCGGTCAAGGAGGAGCCCACCTTATGATGTGCCACTAGAGCCAAGGAGCTTCAGCCTCTGGCACTACTACAGAATTTGCTATCCAAGACGATCTATCACTGCCGGTTTTAGGTAAACCAGTAGTGATATAGCGATTCTACAGCAAATGAAGCTATGGGACGTCAAACCGGCAATGAAATATACCATCACCACCGGTTTGTATTACGAGCCCGCGTGATACTATCACCGCCGGCTTGTATAACAAACTGGCGGTGAAGGGGGAGACGAACCCGAAATATTTATCTAATCTAGTTGAGTCCGCCCCCCTATCGTGTGCGTCCAGTGCCCTCTCCCCCCCTCCCGCATCGCCTCCCTCTCTTCCCGTCTTATCCTCTTCTCCTCTCCCTCCATCTTTCCCGACCTCTCCCCAGCGGCCGGCGACGACCCCTCCCTCTCCCTCCCCTCCACTGCTGATGACCCCTCCCTCTCCCTTCCCTCCACCGGCCCCTCTACCTCTCCTCCCTCCCTCCACCACCACGGACCCTCTCCTTCTCCCTCCCCGACCTCCCCTCTCCTCCCCCCTCCGCTTGCCCCTCACCTCGTGCCTGAGGCGAGGAGTGGCGGCGGGGCAAGGTGCGGCGGCGGCAGCTAGTGGGATGCAGCGAGGCGCGGCGTGGCGAGGTGCGGCGGTGACGAGATCCCAGGTGCATCTCTCTCTCTCTCTCCTCCTCCTCCTCCTCTTCCTCCTTCCCTCTGTTGCCCCTCTCCTGGGACGAGGAGCGGCAGTCGGCTGGGACGAGGGGTGGCCGGCGGGTCGTGGGCGCGGACAAGGCACGGCGGTTGGCGGGACACGGGGCCGGGAATCTATTTTATTTTTTTTATCCGGCATCACTACCGGTTTCAGAACCAGCGGTGATGGGATACCCATCACTGCCGAATTGGATACGATGGGCCGGTTTGGGGCCGGCGGTTATACCGCTTTCTATAGTAGTGCGGGTTCTGTTCTTGGGATTAAGTTCTAGGTGGTTGTTTCCTTTCTCTAGTTTTCCTTTCATATCATTCCTAAATTCTATGGTGCATAAGTTGTAATATTTTGTAAGCCTTCGTCTTGTACAATTTTTTCTTCTACTATTTATTAAATGATATGCAGTCTTCCTACGTATTCAAGACAAGAAGAAAGAAAGAACCTAAGAGTTCAGTAGTATTTAGAGCCCATTTTCTTTTCCCACATCCTCTTTTTTCCTTTTCTATTTTGTAATACGTAAAAAATATATTTTCTATTTAAGATTCTCTAGTTGTAAGTGGACCTCTTTTCGTCAACAGTTAGTGTTATTTTTGTTCATTAGAACAGGATCATCCAACTAAACAATCTCAGTTGGCTCTCATGCAGATCTGACCGTCCCAAGAAGAGACTAGCTTAATAAAGATAGTAAATTTGATTATTTTTTTACAGAATATGTTTTGTCAGAAAATGGGGCACTAGCTTTTGTATGCACGAACCACAAAGCCCATGGCTCCAATGGAAAGTTTTGAAGTTACCTCTGCTGACGTAGACCGCAGCATGCAATGCAGTCTGCCCATCTGGCCCCGAGAAGCTCGCCGATGATTTCACGCCGTCGGGAGATTCCCTAATCAGGACTCGGACCATGTCAGCCCGGTTGGATGCAACCGCCAAGTAAAGCGGGGATACACCATCCCCATCGACCACTCCGGCCAGGCCGCTATCCCTGGACATGAGCTTCTCCAGGACGAGGGCATGGCCATTCCTGACCGCCTCGTGCATCGCAGTCTCCCCGCCCGAGTTCGTCGCCCTCAGCGTGGGGTTCCCGTCCTCGTTCTCCTCCACAGCACGCGCCGCGAGGTAGTCGGCCACATCCGCGTGGCCAGCCCTCGCGGCGCAGATCAGAGCTGTGTCGCCCAGATGGTTCCTTCTCCTGATGAGCGAGGGGGCCTGAGCGCAGACCATCTTGACGAGCTCCAGGTGCCCGCGGCTGGCGGCGACGTGGAGCGCCGAGCCGCCCCCTGCCGTGACGCCATCTAGGCAGCTCAGGTCGCCCTGCTCAGCTGTCGCCGGTGAGGGCTTCAAGCCTAGAGCTTGTTCCAGCAGGCCTAGGTCGCCTGTGGCAACGGCTTTGAGCAATCTGGGTTTCATTGTGTGTGGGGTCTCTCTTCTTGCTGCCATGTATCTCGGCTGAACACACAGCGAGACGCATGAACACACAGCTAAACGTTCTGTCCTCGACTAGTCCGATCCTATACACAGGGCCCTGGGTGCAAACGAAACTTCCTAGCAACCTCCTCCAGCGTTGCTGGCTGCTGCACAGTAAATATAACCATGTAATCTATCTGGTTTAGGGAGTAGTTTTGGACCGAGCAGCGAAGTTAAAACTATATTAATCAAGGTTTGTATAACTACAATATTCAGCAGCAGTGGCGCCGAGCCGTGCAAGTGGCCGACTTTACAACGAAGAGGCTTGACTACTTGGTAAGCGCCTCTGGCCGAAAAATCTACAGCTAGCTGCTGCTGCTCATCTACAGCGTTGTCTACGCGGGCCATGGCCCGGACGACCTAACGGATGAGCATTGGGAGGCCACAAAACTGCGAAGCAGCAGACAAAATGTGAACACGTGACATGTGGCGTTTATCTACGCCAAACAAAAAGAAAGCAACAGCGGGACCACATTATTCCCTCGCTTAATCGGCCTATACGAGCTTGTTTTCTGATAGTGGATGCCTGGATGGATCAGGATTCGGTGAAATATAATGTCATCTCGTGCAACACACGGACAGCTGAGTCAACTCAACTGCAGGCACGAGCCACAAGCTTTCAGAATACACCTGTGCCTTCACTTAGTCTTGTCGACGAAAGGCCCAAGCACCCAATCCCCATTGAGAGGAAAAGTAGAGGAAATTAGGAAGAAGGGTAGAAGGTTGATTACCAGCAGTGCCGGTCTTAATCCCCATTGAGAAGAAAAGTAGAGGAAATTAGGAAGAAGGGTAGAAGGTTGATTACCACTTACCAGTAAGCCGCTGCTCGGCCCCCACGGTGGCACATCGGCAAAATATGTAAGAGCATTCGCAACCATGCTACTCGCAAGGATGGTAAAATATTAGATATCCCATATAAGGACATAACTATATCCTTGGCTCAACAATCAACTTCTTGTCAAGCCTATTTCTATCCATATATGTCCTTTCATTATAAATACTTGTTTTGTAGTCCTTTATAATCAATTCTTCTAGCTCGTTGGTTTGATTTTTTTTTTGCTTCTATTTTTCCTGTAGGATTAGGCTTATGTTTCAGGGTTCCCGTGGGTAAGTGTTCTTCCAATTCTCCTAGGGTTAGTGCTAACTTGGGCTCGTATTTACAAATGTAGTAAAGCTTATTGTGTGTTTATTCCACTCCAATTTGTGCCATGTCTGTGTAGGATGGATGCTGATTCGGCCTACAGGATTGCTATGCGTGTAGGTGCTTATGTGAAACTGAGTGATGATGGCAGTCGTATGTATTGTGATCCTTGTAATATTCCATGTATTTTAGACAGGGATAGCACAAATTGGAATGATTCGCTAGTTGGAATTGTCGCAGAAAGTAAGCTAGAGTTTTGACACAAGTTGCATGTCACCTATTGGGATAAAATGAAACATATCTATGAAGAGATTGATTCTGACCAGAAATTGGCGATTGACATGTATTGGGAGATAAGAAGGCTCTCATTGCAAGTGTTTGTTATGAAAAAGGATGATTCTGATTCCATTGAAGAAATTGGACGGCAACAGAGCATGCCTTGTGTGTTTCAGGGAAGCAACCAACCAAATTGCACAGCCTTCACTTGAAATTGTACCATCTCTTGTAGAGCCTCCAGCTCAAAACAATGTTGAAGTGCCTTGGGTGGGCGATGATGTAGAGTATGTTGTTTTGGATGATGAGGATCATTTCAAACCTTTACTTTCTGATTCATCTGATTATGTACATATTGCTTGGAGTAATGTAGAGTGTGTTGGCTTGGAGGATGACTTAGTCATGGATGATGCATTGGGTTGTGAGACATTTATCCATGCAATTGATTTAGAGAATCCAACAATAGCAGTTGGTATAACTTTTGGGGATGGTGATACTTTTACGGAGGCTATTAGGCAATATGCAATAAAGGGTGAATATGAAATTGCAGCTCCCTATTCTGATTCAATAAGGTATAGAGGGTATTGCAAAGATGCACGCTGCAAGTGGTGGATACATGCTTTACAATTGCAAGATGGAAGAACTTGGAGGTACAGATGAACTTGCATTAATTTTTATGAGAATGTGCATTTTTCTATAATGATTTATACTTATTATTTTATTTTATTTTCTCTGGATAAAGGGCCTGTTCGCTTCAGCTTATTCAGCCGGCTTATCAGCCACCAAACAGTATTTTTCTCTCACAATAAATCAGCTGTTTCGGCTTTTCAGCTGGCTTATAAGCTGAAGCGAACAGGCCCAAAGAAGATACCTAATCCACACACTTGTCAAGGCACATGAATAGTTGAGAAGAACAGCATGGCAACTAATCGTTGGGTTAGGGATAATATTCTTAATTAGATTGCAAAGTACCCTACAATTGGGGCAAAAGCACTGCAGAAAAGATTGAAAAAATAGTATCACCTGAAGTTGTCATATTAGGTAGTGTGGGATGGAAGAAATATGGCTTTGTAACAACTCAAAGGGAAGTGGGATGAAAGCTTTGAGCACATTTTTAGTTTCAAGGCTGAGATGGAGAAGACCAATCCTGGAAACTTGGTGGATATAGAATTTGAGCAAGTTGGGAAGAAGAAGGGATTTACCGGAATGTTTGTTGTCTTGAAAGCTTGTGTGAATCGGATGGTTTTCTAAATGGTTGTAGGCCTTTTCTTGGTGTGGACTCCACCCATTTGACTGGGAAATGGAAGAGTTGGCTTGCATCTGCCACTGCTATTGATGGGCATAATTAGATATTTCCAGTGTGTTATGGTGTGTTTGGATCAGAGACAACTGAAAATTGGCCATGATTTTTCAGTAGACTTCATCAAGCTATTAGATCACCTTCAGGCCTAGTGATCTCAACAAGTGCAGGCAAAGGAATTGATTTAGTTGATACTCAAGTCTTCAGAAATGGGTTGAGCATAAAGAGTGCATAAAGCTGAAACATTCAACACCTGGATTAAGCATGAGAAATCCCTGCATGTAGTTGATCTTATGGATAGGATCAAATAGTTATGTGTGGAGAAAATGTTCTTGAGAAGAAAATTTACTAGAAGCTTAAGATAAGATACTGCCCAATGTGATGAAGGCCCTCAATGCAAGGAGCAGGGGGCTGAAATATATGTGGAGGTACTCACACGAAGATGATGGTAAAGAAGGTGAAATGTTAGGTAAAATTGAAGGTGTTACAAGGGATCTATTTTATTGGAGGTGTACTATTGATCTTCAGGCGAGAAAGTGCACATGTAGGCGCTGGTAAGTTACTGGTCTGCCATGTACACATGCACTTTGTATTATAATCTTAGTTCAAGTTAATATTGAAGACTACATTCATGACTACTATTCTATGGCAAAGTTCAAGAGAGCCTATGAAAAATCCGCGAAGCCAATGGCAGATACTCCCTTTGTCCCAAATTACTATTCGTAGCTTTTGATATGCATCTAGGTATATACTATGTCTAGATATATAGAAAAAGTTATGTACCTAAAAAAATTAAAATAAATAGTATTTTAGGACGAAGGGAGTAGTAAACAGTGACCTCAAGTTAATCATGGGTTCAAGTTAAGTTGTGGTCTCCACTTCTGAAAAGGCAACAAGGAGACCAAAGGAGAGAAGGTCCAAATCAACTGCAAAAGGGTCGAAGTGGGCTTTGGGAAGAGAATTGCAACATGCAAAAGGTGTCGAAAACTTGAGCATATGGAAAAAAACATGCAACGAACATGTTTATGATTATGATGCACCACAACCTGCCGCTCCAAAACCTAAGAGAAATAGAGGCAAGAAAAATAGCACAATAGTGCCATCCAGTGCTACTGAACCACCACATGAACAACTATCATTTGCTGACCCATTGTAAGCTTTCAACTCAAACTTTACAAAAATTTCACTTAAATTGCGCATATCTCACATATGAACCATTTAGAGTGCTACACCATATAGAGAAATCAGCTTTGTTTCTACACCAAGCCTTGTGATAAGGTCTTGCAATTTCTTGAACCATTGTCTTGTTAAAACCGCAGTAATTAATTTTGCATGTTTCTACATTTATAGTATGTCAAGGAAGTTGCTAAAATTTGAATCATCTACACCAACTAGAGCCATCATCTCTGTTTCTACACCAAGCACTCTCACAAGAAGGTATTGCACATTCAATCTTTATGCCTACATGCTTATCGACTCTATTTATTTGACACAACTCTATATACATTTGCAGCCATAAGAGGATGCTGGGACTTGTAGAACCTGTTCAATGTCTTACTCTATCTCCGGATCCTGTCCATGATAAGTGAAAGTTAAAGAAGTTGAAGGTTGTCAGATCTAAGAAATCCAAAAAAAGCTTAGGCCATTTGGTATCATATTCTTATAGGGGGTGTTTGGCAGCACTCTACTCCACAAAAAACAGCTCCACTCCACCAACTCCACAAAACTTCCTACCAAACACGTCTAGTTCAAAAAAAAAATGTGGAGCTAGGTGTCAGATCCACGTTTTTCCTTGAGTAACTCAGGGAGTGCTCCAAAAACATCAGTTTCAGACTTTCTCGTAGAGTTCGGGGTTATTTACCCACCTTTGCCACTCATTACACAACATACCGATTTACGAAATAAAACAAAACGCCATCCTCCCGTCGCCTCCTCCTCGAGCTAGCGCCGTCGCCTGTGGATTAGGTGCCGCCGGCCCCAATCTCCGGCGAAAATGGCTGCCAGCATCTGTGCACCCCATGCCGTGTCATGATCCGTGCATTACCACGTCGAACACCGACGGCGCAGGGCCAGGCACGTCCTTGAGATCAGTGGCTGCCTCCGCGAGGGCCTCCTTCTTGCCGTGCTGCTTCCTCTTCCTCTTGTGCTTGTTCTTGCCCTTGGACGGTGCCTCGGCCGGCAGCAGCGTCATGGGCGCCTCGGTCACAGGCGCGGGCATCATGAGGGGCAGCATCGTGGGCGCCTCGACCGGGGGCGTGGCCGTCGGCGGAGGCACCTCGGTGGGTGGGAGCACCGCGGGTGGTGTGGGCGGCGGCTACGTGGAGGGAGGTGGCGTCATGACAGGGGGAGGCGTCGCCGGTGGCGGCTTTGACAGCGGGACCGGGGTGGCGGCCGGCGCGGGGTCAGCAGCGGGTTCGCTGGCGTCGGGGCTACAGGTCGCGGGACCTCGCTGTAGAGACCGACGCTAGCATCATTGACCAGGATCGAGCATGGAAGGGAAGGGGGCGCGCCTTGCTGCCCGCGGGGAGAACTCCAATAGACAATGACGCGTGGGTCCCACAACACAACGGTATAATAGATAATGCACACCAAATCCTCATATTTCTCGAGCTGGAGCACTACAATCTGCCAAACACATACAGTAACTCCATATTTTTTCGGAGTTGGTGGAGTGGAGCTGGAAAAGTGTGGAGTTGGTGGAATGAAGCTGGTTTTTGTGAGGTGGAGTGCTGCCAAACGCCCCTGTAATGTTGTTGTCCAAACCATGGTCCTGTGATATATGGATCTGGCACTGTACTAGATAGCCTAATATGGCTGAAACATGCTATTTTGTTTTGTTGGACTTGCTTCTTTAATTTGGACCTATTTTATGGTGAAATGCTTTTAAAAATCAATCTGTTATGCCGTTGAAAATATTTCCCTGCTATGCTGCCGAGCCGAAATGTTTCCTATCATGCTCAGGTATTGTCGTTGAAATGTTGCTCTAAAGAGGTAAGAGTATTCTTATCCAGAATTTATATTTGCATACCTGTTTGATTGGGAAATAAAGCATGGTTTTCTATGGCACGTGGCGTGAACGCCATTTTTGCCCTTCGATAATCCCAACTCACAAGTCACAATCCCAACTCCCCCAAAATTCGCTCCACCGGCGGCTCCTCGTGGTCCGGTCGCAGACTGCAGCTGAGTGCTGACCCCGCGCGGCACCGGGCGTCCACGCCATGGTGATCCCTGCCGCCTTCTCCTCCTCCCTCGTAGTCCGGTCGGCCGTCGGCGTGTTGCTGGCGGCCGCCATCGCAGCGCGCGCGGTCCGCCGGCGCTCCCTGGACGCCTCGGGCGGGATCGCCGGCTTCGTCGTCATGGCGGTCCACATCGCCTGCGGCTACAGGTACGGCGCGGTGCTGCTGGCCTTCTTCTTATCCTCGTCCAAGCTCACCAAGATCGGGGAGGACCGCAAGCGCCGTGTCGAGGAGGAGTTTAAGGAGGGCGGTCAACGCAACTGGTAAGCAACGCTCTCTGTTTTGTGGAGCAGCGAATCCCACCAAAAAAATCTACTGTCTGTTGAACACTTGAGCTAGGCTTTGACATTTCACAACTCAGACAGATCCCTTCTCTGTCTGTGCCACCATTTCCGTGTACGTTCTCAGAATAATTGCTGTAGAAATTCTAAGTATTTAGTGAATGATGCTAGGAAAAAGAAAGAATGTTCAGTGTTCAACTGAGAGATATAAAGATGCAACCACAAATTGGTGAACTATATACCAGTTTATAATAAATTAACAGTTGATTAAGCACTGCTCAAGATTGGCCTTACCACGTCTAGCAAAATGAAAGGAAAAAAAGGAACCTAATGATTGGAAATGCGTCTCACATGGTTACCATGTATATGCCTTCTCTCAGTTGTGTGCAGGTCTTTATTCAGAGTTACCACTTTCATGCTGCTGTCAGCTTGCATACAGTGGAACAGCAATTGCGGTTCCAACCAAAGTCAAAGTGTTATAAATTCAAGGGAAATTCCCTAAAATTCTTACATGTTTAAATGCTTTGATGCAATTACATCAGATTTTATTATGTGTTACTTAATCTTTTTCCTTGGAACTATACTCAAAGTGATAATAGTCTTTGCTCAGTTCAAAAAATATATACACAGAAGATGCCCAAAAAATATCTTGTGGATGTCATCACACACCATCAAAGATATATCACAATTCACAGCAGCTGCTGTTTTGTCAACTTAAATTTTCTGTTGTTTCTTATTATTCGCTTTACATCTTACAGGATCCAAGTACTAGCAAATAGCACAATTGCCACTATACTAGTTGTGATATTTGAAATAATAACTGGAGGGCAAGATCAGTGCTTGGACTCAAATGGCTCAAAGATTATAACTGGTATTATGGGTGGTATTATTGGCCACTACTGTTGCTGCAATGGAGATACTTGGTCGTCTGAAATTGGTGTGCTTAGTAATGAACAACCACGGCTTATTACAACTCTGAAGGTAAGTGTTCTTTTCCATGCAATAGGAGATACTGAGTTACTGATGGGGTCCATATGTTCTCTTCAGTCATGATTTTATATGTAATTCTCTATATGTTTGACCAGGCTGCAAGATTAGGCTACTTTTCCTAATCTGCCCTTAGCCAATTTGACTGGACAATGCCAACACATTTAGGTTCCAGTCAAATGATCTGAAATGTATAAGGTCATGGTATTGATACCCATCTGGCCACATCCATACTGTTCGTGGTATTGAACTAACATAAGAACTGAGTCAACACAGTAGGCAAATCAATAAGATTTATCACATTCTCATCAGGAAAGCATACAATATGCCTACCTGGCCTAATACAGTATTGATGCACAATGTGTAGCTTTCCTAAGCAATAATGTGAAACCTTTCTCCAAATGTACAAACATGGAATTGAAAACCACAGACCTTGTCCACTTTCGTGATTTTAAGCTGTAAGGCTGTAAGCTGTGTGTGTTCTAGTGGGTTGGACGTCCAAACATAGAATATATTACTAATTCCAATATACTGTTCTGTAAAGAAGATGAATTTGAGGCCTAAGGGCAGTAAGGTACCGTCTCACTGTGTTTTTGGAAAATTGTGTCTAATATAGTACTAGGACATATGATTTTTTTCCAAAGCATATCTGGTATTCATTAGCAAAGGGAAACAAGAGTACAAAGTAGAACAGATGAGCATTAACATTTAACAAGAGTACAAAGTAGAATAGATGAATATTTAAATATCTGATATTCATCAAGGGTCAGCTTTGAGCCTTTATCTATTTGCCTTGGTGATGGATGAGTTCACGGAAGACGTACAAGGGGATATCCCTTGGTGTATGCTTTTCGCGGACGATGTTGTGCTAGTTGATGAAAGCCGTACGGGACTAAATAGGAAACTGGAGAGTGGCGGGACTGGAGACTCTAGAGCAATGTTTTAAATAGAGGGCTAAGCCCTTTAGCGGCTGGGTTTTTCAGAGGCTAAAAAAGCTATAGCCAGCTATAGCCTCAGATAGCCCCATTTAGCGGTTTAACAAAAATGCATGTTAAAACTCATAATTTAGTGGATTATACTCTATCTCGGTTCTGAATTATCACACATCATTGACTGCAATACAAACGAAACAAGCAAGAGCAATACAATGGTAGAAGGAAAAACACTAGAAACTTCCAGCTGGGAAATATTGTAGAAACTTCTGGCTGGGAAATATTGTTGAAACTTGCTTGTCTTCCTCATGAGTCAGGAGCTGCTATTAGCGGGCTATAAGCTAAATGAGGGGTCATTTAGCTTTTTTAGCCGGCTAATAGCGGCTATTAGCGGATAATATAGTTTAGCGCTAAACGGTGACTATCCTAGCCCTGGAGCTTCTCCAGAGGCTAAACTATTTAAAACATTGCTCTAGAGTCCAAAGCTTTTAGACTCGTTAGAACTAAAACTGAATATATGAGATGTGACTCACATGAGGATGGAGATGTTACTTTGGAAGGTTAAGTAGTTTCCAAGAAGTGTACCTTTCAATATTTGGGATCAATGCTACAGAGAGACGGGGACATTGATGAAGATGTTTTTTATGGAACAAAAGGGGCCGCGCCCCTACTGGTTATATATTAAAGAGCAAAAAACGTTATTTACATCAGATGAGCAAGGGAAAAAAGTTGCAACAAGGTTTCTAGCCATATGCCTATCAGTGTTTTTAAGGCGTCCTTAAGGCGTCGCCTAGGCAACAAGGTGGTGGTGGCTCGCCTCACCTAAGGTGTCGCCTTAGCCCGCCTTATCCCACCTAGGCATCGCCTAGGCGATAAGGCAGTGGTGGCTTGCCTCGCCTCGCCTTAACGCTTTAAAAACCATGATGCCTATTGTTGGATGATATGCCTTCTTCCTTGGGACTGAAAGGCTTTGTTGTTGGATGTTTGTCATGTCTATGTTACCTACACCATGCAATAGATTGTGACTACTACCATTGTTTGTGTCAGCACACAGAATATTCCTGTTTCATTTTCCAATTTTTTATATTTTTACTCCATTTGATTCCAAATGTAAGTCACTTTAGATTTGTGTACAAGGATTAAGAAAGTAGATCAAATGACTTTGTTGCCCTTCATTTGTACTACATTGGGAAAGATGGGTTATTTATACAGACGGTGGTAGCATTAATTATCTTGGGCAATGAAGGAAGAAAGAAAGAAAAAGGTGCCGAGAATTTCTTGGATGGCTTACATCTACTAAAGAATTGAGAAGGTTAATATGACTTACATTTGTAGTCAAAGGGAGTAGGGTATTCCCCAAATGTATATTAGTCTTTTGTGGTGTTTACCTGTGAGCTGATAAAAGTATTACTTATTAGCATGTCAGGAAGGGTACAAATGGTGGAGTGACCTTACAAGGACTTCTTGCTGCTACCGGAGGAGGCCTGCTCATTGGTCTCACATTCATTATTGTTGGACTGTTGACAGCTGAATGTTCTTTTGATGTGGCCCTCCAGCAGCTCCTAGTACTACCCATCTCTGCTGCGGCTGGTTTGCTTGGAAGTCTAATTGATTCATTGCTGGGAGCTACACTTCAGTTCAGTGGATACTGCAGTGTTCGGAAGAAGGTACACTTTTGCTGTGCCACCTTTGTAATATGCTATTGGGGAAAAAGATGGTCTGTAAAAGCCATGCTTTTTCATTGAAGATTGCATCTAGAGGTCATTAGTTCATTGTGATAGTACTTATCAGTTGTGAAATCTTCTTCTGCTTTAGGACACCTGAAGTATGTTGAGTCAGTGATAACTGCAAAGGACACAAAAACATTTATTCATTTTATTACCTTGTTCAAAGTAGAATATCATATAGGACTTCTTCGGTAGGTTTGTTAAGTGGTAACAGTTCTGTTATTTGTAAGGATCATAACAAGTACATTTGGATCATTGGATGTTTCAAAATATAAACTAGTTGCGTAGAAGGCCAGGATTTGATGTTTCTGCAAACAGGGTCCTTTGCCGTAAAATGTTAACAAGTTTGATTTAGTTTGGAATTTAGTGAAATTTTTAGCAAAATATTATCTTGCAACTTCCATCCGATAATAATGTTATAATTTCTTTTTTCCTCCTTTGTAGGTCGTCAGCAAAAGTGGTCCTACTGTTACAAAGATTTCTGGGATGACTGTCCTTGACAATGATGCTATTAATGCAGTATCTATCCTACTAACAACTATACTTACAGCTTTTGTGTGCATTTACATCTTTTAAAAATGATTTGTGAAGTTTCTTCACTTGTTTCTGATCTTCGTTCTCATTTACAAACACAAAGGGTCTCAGAATAATAGTGACATGAGTATACCTAGCCACATAGGGCTGCTTGATGGCAAAATCTGTTCGCCTTGATGACTTGGAGCAAAACTTGGTTTGAATGCTAGTATGAGTTGAAAGGTGTTGGTTATGTAAGCATACATGTCTGTATAATCATGAAACTAGACATAGATAATCTTGAACAGAGCAATGTATTGCACCCTTTCCTTGCATGACACTGGAACAATTTGCAACTTCTATGTATTTTGATAGAATTTTTGTGGCACACAGGTGTTCGCCTCTACTTTGACCCAGTGGATGTTTTTTTATAGGTATGTTCCCATTCCACATAAGGTACTCTAGTTGCATTTGTACTTAATTTCTGAAGCTTCTAGGAGTGTGGCAATGTTTTGGCAGAAACCAATGCAGTTTTGGATTAGTTTAGGGTTTCCCCACAGCTTCATGCCTCGCCTAGAATGTGGGAGTTCTTCTAAATTCCTGCATGAATTAAATTATATACTCCCTCCGTTCCAAATTATACGTTGTTTTAGGATGGAGGGAGTATTAAAGAGACTAAAGTGCACTGGCGGTCTTTAAAATATAAACTTGTTCGGGTTCTGTGAACAATTAATGCTTATATGGGTCTCTATACTACTAAATGGTTCAATGAGGTCCAAACCTTTTAACGAGTGTTGATCTATCTGTGTACCATCCATGTCACATAATTTTCCAACTTATCACTAGGGCTTGTTTGGTAGAGCTATTCCTTCTAGTTCTTTAAGAGAAGTGATTATATACATAAAGTGATTCTTAGGATAATTGGAGGAGATGAGGACATGTTTGGCACACCTCCCACAGAACCTCTCAGGCGCAGTGAGAACTCTTGCACTCCTAGGCTGATTCTATGAAGTGATTTTATAAAATGAATCAAGATGTTGAGACTTGAGAGTTGAAAAAATAGAATTTAGTTTCCATATGGAATCAGTTCATAAATAAATCTATCCTAGAGAATTATTAAAGAACAATCATAGAACCACTGCACATAGAGAATCGAAAACATGAACCATAAACTACAGAATCATTATAGAATAATCACATAATCACTTTCTCTAGAGAATTGGAAACAGGAGTCTCACTCTAATTCACCTCCTAAACAATGATTTATTGAGTCACTCCTAGAAGTGATTTTCTGAACTATTCGAAAAAAAAGAAGTGATTTTCTGAAATAAATTAAGATGCTGGGAGCGAAAAAACCTAGCTTCTTATTTACTTTCCGTATAGAGCAATCCATGCATAGAGTTTATCCTAGAGAATTATAAAAAAAAACAGCCACATAATCACTTTATTAGAGAATCAGATTAAATAAGAATTAGAAACATGAACTCTATCAAATAGGCACTAATTTTATTTCATACAAGGCAACAAATTAGCTGAAGTTACTTTTTCGGCTCCCACCATTTTATTTCATTTCAGAGAATCATTTTATGTAATCAACCTAGGAGTGATTCTTTCTAAAATACGATTTAGCATAGCTATTGGAAGCTACTCTAGGGGCTCCACCAAACATGTACTGTGCGGTCAAACATGGTGACCAATGAGAAAATACTGTATGACTCTCATGTCATGTCATCCCTCAACGACAGGCATGCGTATCCTAATTAGTGATATTTTGAATTCAAATGGGGCAATTAAGAAGTTCAAGGACGCATGCTGATTATGTCAAAATGGAAAACAAGCTCGCCATTATTGTGAAACACATCATTAGCAGTTGGATCTTCTTCCTCTCATAATTCTGATGACAAGCACAAAAATGCAAGTAAAAAAGTAGACAAGACACAATGCAGATGGAGCTCTCTTCTTTATATTTTTATTGCCCTCAACACAGTACTAATTAGTGATATTTTGAACTGAAACAGGGCAATTATAAAGTTCAGAGATCCAATTTTGCTAGTAGTAGTTCAATTCGGAGACCTAGATGACACATGCTAATTATGTCAAATTGGAAAACAAGCTCATCATTATATTATGAAATATCATTAGCGCTCATGCTTCTCACGATAAGCACGAAAATGCAAGCAGAAAAGTAGACAAGACATAATATGAGGCTCTCTTCTTCATCTTTTTATTGCAATAACAGAACTTTTGTACAAAGGGTGGCTCCCTCTTCTTGGAGGAAAGGTTCGATAAGAATCCACTTGAACTAGCACAAAGAGTTCTTATTTTGCAAAATGCAGTAAAGATGCACACTTTCACAAACACACAAGCATACTGGCACCCCCTATGAATACACGCACGTAATCTTACCCTGTAAGCATCTTCGAAAGATTTAGCTAGCAAATCTTAGGATTAGCAAAGTTACCACACGCGTCTTGTTGTCAAATGGCACATGCCACCTGCCACTGAAAGCATAGCATCCATCAAATTCTGTAATGAATTCCTAAAAATGTGAGCACGTCAATGACTTAAACTCAAATAAACAGATTTTACTACAAAGAACTTTACCACCTGAGCGTAGCTCAACTCACTACGAGTCTTTTTTTGTTTCTTATATTACTCATAGGAGGTCTTATTTTACAACAATGTAATCCAGTCGGAGGGACGCATCGAAATCCCTTCTTCGGTCACCAAATTGCATATTTCCATAAACTTGCGGGTAGCATTAGCCTTGCCTGCTATAGCATAAGTGTGCACAGGAAATCGATCACCTATGTAGAATGTACGCAAGTGAAATGTTTTCCATTCCAGATTACCTGAATTTCGGCTTGGGATAGTTCTTAGTTTTGTCTCGGAAAAGACTCCCGGCTTTTGTTTTTCTTTCTTTCATGGAAACGCAGGGAGTTCTATTACTGAACTTATATGGGCATTTCGACCATTACAATCTCAGCGACACATGCTGGTACATCATTGACCCAAGACCTCGATGACATAGTATATAAACTCATACCGATCTTAATTAGCTAGCTCATGCGCGGCAGCGTTACACAAAGCGGCTACAATGCTCACTCGTGCAGCAGCTAAAGCTAGTGCCATTTGAAATTTTAGATCATGTACAACAAGTTAACATATGCGACAGATAACCATCTATCACACACCTGCGGGACCCACCTGTCAGCGACCCACCATGCGGGACCCACAGGTCAGCGCCTCCACCCTCCCTTTCTTCCTCCTCCCGCAGCACCTCCTCCCACTACTTCCTCCTCTCCGTGGAGATGAGCTCCCCGACGATTAGGGCGGCTGAGGGTGGTGGTGGCGGGAGCTGTCGGAGCCGTAGGAGAAAGGTGGCGCGGGGCAAGGGGCTTGCCGCCGGTAGGGTTAGGGTTCAGGGTGGGGGTCTTCGGGGTGCCGGGTTGCCGGGTTTGGGATCTAGGAGGGCCTTGGGCGGCGGTGGACCGGCGGCGGCGGCGGGTTGTGGGCGGGACGGCTAGGCGGCGGGTGCTGCCGGCCGCAGGTGGCGGAGGATAGCCGGTGAGCGGCGGGGGAGTGATGGCGAGCATCCCGGCGGATGCTAGGTTAGGGCGGTGGCGGTTGGCGGTGGCGAATCCGGTGGCTCTCCCACCGCCGAAGACGGTGGAGGAGGACGGTGCCGGGGTGACTGGAGGAGGGGAACGGCGGCGCGGGGGTGACTGGAGGAGGAAGACGACCTCCTCGTGGGCTGTTTTGGTGGGCCGGAGGCGGTGGTGGGCCACGTGCTCGTTGAAGCGGCGCGTCGGCCAGCCGCACCCAGTTAACAACCACCATCCGCGAGGCATCAACCTCCTTTCTCTGGAGAGCTAATACCAGCGTCAGTCCATCAGATCCAATCACCAAACATCCAACTCCCAGTTCCATGGTCAAGTTAATTGCTTCTTGGGCTGCACAGAATTCCACTGAAAAAGCATCTCCCACATGCTGCACTTTCCCTGCCCTTGCAGTCTTGCACTAACAAAATGGCCAAGGTAGTCTCTGAAAATTATTCCCCAGCCACCATTGAACGCACCATCAACATTGACTTTTAGTGTTTTGACTTGGTGGCTGCCTGTACTTTGCTTCCTTTTCCTCCATGAAGGTGTATCAGCCGTGTAACACTACGCTCTGAAGCAAATGCTTTCGCATGAGAGCTGGATCACCTTCTGGAACTGGAAAGACAAGCCTCCAATATCCGCCCTGGGTTCGCCCTGGCAGCAAACCTGGAGCATGCATGTCCGAGAAAGATTTTAAGATATTCATTTGGTGAATGATACACGACTTTTATCTTTGAGGACAAATGGTAAAACTTGACCCCCAATCTTTGCTACTATGGAAAAGCATAACCTTGCGTCCATTACACCACCAGCACAGTTTTAATACAAGAATACAAGATGAAAATCAAACCTGTTACAAACAACTATGTCAAACTTAAGCATTGCGAATGTGTAGAACTTCGAGAGTACAATTACAGCTGCTATTACTGAACAGATCTTGCTGTGAAGAGCTGAGAAGAGCAATAATGCCGTACACTTGTACTGGGCGATTTCACCACCTGCAGAGGAGATTTCATGAGCCTCAAGTGGGGTACAAGAGAACTGCATCACCTTGGATCACACATCCAGGCCAGCTGCAGGGTCCCTGTCTCCCAGGCAGTACGCTTTTAACCAGGGATTGCATGGAAATGATCAAAGCTCGGACCACATAAATTAGCAGGATAGTTTGAGCTACTACTTTAGATATGTCCTGCCAGCGGTGTTTGCTCATCCACAATTGCATTGCGACTCGCAGACATATCGGAAATGCTAAATTTGAGACCAGCCAAATAAGAATAGACTCGTCCCAGCCGTTTGCAGGGTCCAATGTTAGCCCTACTACTATCGCAAATGCGATTACCATGGACAGAACCGCTCCAAAAACCAGTACAGCAGACAAAATGAGGTAAAACCGGCGATGCCTTGTTAGTCTGGCAAACACGAACAGAAATATCGTCGCTGTGGAGAGATAGAACGACATGGTGTTTGCAATAACGAATATCCAGAAACCAGTTCTCCCTTCGAATACTGGCTTGCCAGCATCCTTGCCTTCTGCAATGTAGCCCCCAGGTGGAGTAGAAGCAGCAGCCAGTGAACCAACTATGATAAATATAGAGATGTATAAAATGCTCTGGGACACATTAGCGTAACTGCCTAATTCCTTCTTTCCTTCTGAGCACCACTTATCTGTCAGATTTCTAGCCTGGTGGCATGGGCTTCCTGAAGCTTCACAGAGGGTTAAGCATGTGATGATGGAAGTATTCATGAACTGCAAAACGGAAACGAAAAGAGTTAAAAAAAAATATGAAAAGTTGGAAGAGCAGAATGGACATGGAGGAACTTACCGATGAAAATGTATAATCACTCTGTATCTTACTGAAGGCAACATCTAGAGGTGTTAAACCCTCATTGTTCATAATGTCGAGATTCACCCTGGTATCCATCATAAGAAACGAGAATATCATTGTGCGTCCATGCTTTACAGCCAGATGTAGGGATGTATTTCCTTCATCATCCCTTGCGTTCATCATCCTCACAAACTTTGGGCTTCTCCAGATGTGCCACACCACCTGAACCCTGCCATGTTCAATAGCGCAATGTAGAATATTTCTGCGTTTGTTGTCAAGCAACTCATCATAGTTCAGGCATATTTCCATGAACTTGCAGACAACATTAGCATTTCCCTCTATAGCGGCAATGTGCACAGGATATAGACCCTCATTATCTGGAAAATATGCAAGGGAGCTGTTTGCCAATAAAAGTTTCACTGGTCCAAGGTTTTTTGCTACTGTAGCATAGTGAAGGGCAGTTCTTCCATGACCATCGACCACTCTGGCAAGTTCTGGTTTCCAACTTTGCAGAGACTCAAATATTTCTGAAAAACAGAAAGAACACAGCATTACCATTTGACAAAATAAAATTCAGATTGCTCATCAAAATGAGAACAGAGTTGATGAAGTAGTCTGTGCAACACAAATCTACACAAGGCGTCTTTAATGTATAGATCTATAGTGGTCCTAACCACACCACATACATTTTGTTAGTTGCTAGAAACATAATGTTTAGGACCTTTCGTAAGCTCTAATCTTAGGACCTAATACAAATACCAAGAAAATTTGGATGACTTGGACTGCTGGCAGTGGAGGGATCAATGTGGTGTCAGGCAAAAGGCATTATGTATGTTCTATTGCATAGGACTTGGTTTTAAGCATGCAGCATGTTGCTTCTGCTAATATTTAAATACTTGGTTATGGATAAAACAACCCGTATAATATAAGAGCTACGAAAATTTAGAACATAAATGAACATGAGCATTAAGCATTTCCAGAGCTTTGAACAAATTAATAAAGCTACTCAATATCACTTCTACATGATTAATTCTATCAAGTTCTGCTCTCAGATACAGGTCATTATTCTTGGTAGCCTTCCCAAATCACATTGCTTATCCTTGGATCTCATATTAGTTTGAAAGTTTCAACTAGACAATTTTAAGGTTTTATACTAACAATTAAATGCTAAGAATAAAGCTATATTACCAGAGAATCAAATTTAAGCATAGCTGTAATTATATGACTATTATAACTTCAGTCCAACACAAGTAATACCCTAGTGGAGGTAATAAAACTCTTCTACACAAAAGGATGAACACCATAAAACCTTAGGATTGCTATTAGGCTGCTATCACAGTATCTCTGTAGAGAGATAGATGGGGAAACACCACACACCCTAATGAGGGCGGTGACCTTCATATATATAGCGTATGGAATACAATCAAGTATACATGGAAAGCTAAATCAGCTATACAATCTCTAATAATCACCATTGGGCAATAAAATTTCGCTCACAGTCATGCAATCATCCCCACCTCTGACGGAAGTAGTAAATTGCACAATTAGGCAAAATTTATTAACTTACTAAAGCAACAAGGGAACTCAGTGCGTTGATTTACTTTCCCTTGTCCTTTTCTTTTCTCTTTTATTTTATGTCCATGATGCCTTTTCTCACAAAATCAAAACTCATTACTGGTTAAATAAGCAGTTAGTTCTCAGAGAGATCCAACAGTCATGAGAAGATACAGATTTAAGAAAGAAAAGCAGATGACGAATGGACGACAAAGCTCATGGCTCCAATACAACTTGTAAGATTTCAAGTTACCTCTGCTGACGTAGACCGCAGCATGCAATGCAGTTTGTCCATCTGGCCCGGAGTAGCACAACGATGTCTCGGGATTAGAAGATTTGCCAATCAAGACTTTGACCATGTCAGCCCGATTGGACGCAACCGCCAAGTAAAGCGGAGACACACCATTCTCATCTGCTACTCCAGCCAGCCCACTATCCCTTGACATGAGTCCCTGCAAGACGTGCAAATGGCCATTCCTGACCGCCTCATGCATCGCGGTCTCCCCATCCAAATTCCTCGCCCTCAAATCTTCTTGCTCATCCATAGCACAGTCCATGAGGTAATTGGCCACATCCACATGCCCAGCCCTCGCAGCACAAATCAGAGGTGTATCGAGCAGATTGTTCCTTGCCTTAATAAGCGAGATGTCCCGAGCGCAGACCATCTTGACGAGCTCCAGGTACCCGCAGCTGGCTGCAATGTGGAGAGCCGAGCTGCCCTCTGCTGTGACACCTTTTAGGCAGCACTCTGCTCCCTGCTCTGCTGCTGCTGGGGGCTGCAAGCCTAGAACTTGTTCTAATAGGTCTGCATCGCCTGTGGCAGCAGCTTTGAGCAATTTATGGTCCATTGTGTGTGGAATGTGCCTTGCTGCCATATACTCTGGCTGAATGAGTCGAAATGAAACGCATTTGTATAGCTACCATGGCTATGTTCCATCCTCAACTCCTCATATACACAGGGCCATGGATGCTAACGGAACTTCCTTGCAAGCTCCTTTTTGTTTGTAACGAAGTCAAACAATCAACAATATATTTTGCTACACTTATTCGGTTGCTTACTTGTTTAGAATACATGTCCACTATACATACAACCTGGCGGTTGAGACTTTAGACTTGGGAGGCTACTATTTTACAAAATAAAAGACAAATCCAGCAAGCCCTGACCAACTACGCCCTTAAGCTAGTCAGCTAGATCTGGGGTTCATCTACACCAAACAAAAAGAAAGCATCCAACGCGACCTAATCCAGTAACATATTGCCTTGGCCATCCTACGCGCTTGACGTTTGAATGTCTGATACAACTAGTGGAGTATTTAGTAAAAGGACACCTCGGGGTGCACACAGCCACAGCTCAGCCGCAGGTACAAGGATATTGTATTATACAACAGATTCACATTCACCGTATCTATGATGACCAGTACAATTTAAGTCCGGAATCAGGCATAATTGCAACACAAATAGTTGAAATCAAACATAACGGGTGAGATCATGATACTCCCTCCGTTAATTTATGGAGTCCTGTTGCGGAATCCCAAATCCCCAACCAAAAGTTAAATGGATGAAAAGACGAAGAGGGTTCAAGGTTGATTACCAAAGTCACCTGCTCAGCCACCGGCAGCGGCTGAGCGGCGCAACCGCAGCTGTTGTTCCTCATCGCCCGCGCGCTGGGCACGGCGTCGGCCACAACACCCGCCCCCTCTCCTCCAGTCCTCCTAGGGTTCCATGGTGCAAGCAAGTAGTAAACCTCCTCCACCATGCGGCTATTCTCTGCTTCACAATTCCCATCTGCCGAAGCAGAACAGGGCCGAGGAGATGGCTGGCTGGACCGCTGGAGCCTCGGTGGGAGGGCTTTGCTGAGATAGGCTGCCTGAGGAATTGGGTGGGCTACAGGCAGGCTGGTGGTGAACTGACAAGGTGAGTATATCCTACAATTCGGCCCAAACTCCCACTCCATCCAGTAATTTGCCCCTCTAAAAAACTAATTGCCCCCGCGCTGAAAATAATTTTGTGAGTGAAAATTAAAGATATGCTCCCTCTTCTAAACTTGGTGGTGAACCGCATCATCGGTGATAATACGGTGCTGGATTTAGATTGACTAGGAATATTTTTAGCTTACGTTACAATTAAGGGCATCTCCAACATTGGTAAGAATCTGACTACTTAAGTCAGCACCTTCTTTTCCAAAAAGAAAAAAATCAGCATCTAGCTAAGTAGCTAGACCGTTAAAGACGCATTGAGACACGCCTCTAACTCAAATTTCGAATTGCAATCAATGCTAGGCGATTAGGCGCCGTGTGCTACTATTGTCGACTTCTATCACCTGGCGTGTCATTTATCGGCTTGTTTGTTTGGTTACTTAAAGCTCTGAAGAATTATCAAACGGTGAAAATAAAAAGGACCTCACATAAAAAACAATAAAACACTCCTAAAACCAAAGCCACTTTTGTACTAGACTAGAGGAACCCAAAATGGCACTCCTAAAACCAAAGCCATAATATTTAGTTGCTTCAAAAATCTCTACCGAGCATCCTCAAAGTTGCTTCAGTGGCTTCTTCACCATCCTAAAGCATTTGCTGCCCTAAAAATTAACCACATTGCAAATGATTTTAACAAACAAGGCATCACCTCTAAAAAAACTATTTTACTCCTATTAGAGCTTATTTTAATAGGAGTCATAGCCACGCGAAATAGGTCTAAAAAGAAAGGAAGGGGAAATTGTTTGCCACGGTTCAAACTTCAGACATCTATGTGTGATTTGGATTAATATCTCTGTGTACCTGGCAGCCCGAGATGAACTTATCCTGGCCCTCTATCTCACATGGGACACCACTAATCTGAACTTATTTTGGTTGTCTCCTCTTAGCGGTCACTAATCTTCTCGAGCAAAACATGCCTTAATCCGTAAAAGTCTCGGATCTTCTATCATACCTAAATGCTAGGATGCGAGATAAAAATCTCCGTAGAAGCAGTGCCAGTACGCATACATGAGATAAAGATTTCACACGTAGTGGCAATGGCTAAGTAGGGACTAAGAGCCTAAACGTAATAGGCTAACTACTCGGGAATAATGTGGCCGAAACAAGAGCATGACACACAATATTTACATTATATTCATCACTAAATAAGTTTCAGTAGTTTCAAGATTCTGCAATATGCTATGCATCTTTTTTTCGGGTTAAGCTTCGGCGATAACTCTTCAGGATGCTCAGCGTACCTCCAATGGCTCAGCTAGTTCCTAAACTCAGGGGCTAAGCGCCAATTACTACTCGGAATACTTCTAGTAGCTCCGCTAGCTCTCAAGCTCGGGGGCTAAGCGTCAACAACTACTCGACATGGCTCCTACGGCTCACCTGTCGTATAAGCTCGGAGGCTGGACGCCGCAAAACTACTCGAAAGACGACTGGCGTGAATACTAAAAGACTCTCGGATTGATTATTTAATCATTCTAAGGCTCGGGAGCTGATAAGCTACACCCAGCATTTGATTTTTTCAAGACAAAAGAAGAAGATTCAAGACCATTATGACCCTTAGCCTGATTCTTCGATTCAACTTAAGGCTCGAGGGCTACTCTATATGGAGTGCGACTTTCACCGCCCTCCATATCACATTCCAAAGATGAAGATTACAAAATCAAGATGATCAAGGACTTGAGCACACCATAACCTCATGACAGCTTTGAGAAACTTTGAAGATTCAGCCAGACAAAGTACTCGAAGAGCACCAAAACTACTTGGCGAGGATCTAAAAAGTACTCGAAGACTGCTGCATTCGACTATGAAGTGATCGGGGGCTTGTTGGGGATAGATCCCCAGTACCCGCAAGGAAGGAAGAAAGCAGACTCCTACTAGGATTTCCCTATAACCCTACTAGGACTCACACCCTGTAATTCTACTATGATTCCTACCTCGTAACCGACTAGTAATCCCGTCCCTTGGAATATATAAAGGAGGGCAGGGGTACCTAGATCGGCAAAACCACAACAGAGAACCAAATCTTCAACACCAAATAACACCTAAGCGCATGGCGCAATATACAACACCCCAAATATGACGTAGGGTATTACGTTACTTTGGCAGCCCGAACCTATATAAATCTGTGTCTTGTATCCTCGCTTTTACATTCAAGTTCCAGGTCCGGCGATCTCCCACCAACCAATCTACTATCTCAGGATACCCCTCGGTAGGTTGCCGGGTATAAAACACTGACAATGATCTTATCTTTAGTGATTATTTCATGCGTATTTTCTTTTCTTTTTTTTTGTATCTAGGGACGTACCAATGAGATGTAAAGGTGTTTTTTTATGTGGTACTTTTTTTTACTTCTTTGCCCACTCGCACATGTGATGCACTATATGGACTGTACACGAGGTTTAAATTTTAAAAGTTGCCCTTTTCACATGATAATTCAATAATCTTGTACATAAGTTTTCATTTTTTTCCTTGATCTACCTCATTATTAAGTTAAGTATAGCAGATGCACCCTACTATTTTTGCATGAACACTATGGGTACTGCACATGCTCTAATTATAAATTATTAAATCATGAAACATCATGATAAATGAAAGTAAATATATGTGCACCCTGAGTACCAGTTTATCACTGCATGTGCATGTGTTATACATGTGTGTTAACCATGGTGAAATAATTTCAGCAGTAATATCCCATTTTGTACATCGGATGTACCTATCTAGTCATATGCTGTAAGTATTGCCCATGTCCTAACTATAAATTCTGCTGCCTCAGGGCACCGCTACCGCTCAGACCCGCCACGTCACACCGCTGATGGTCGGGCCTGCCATAGCCCCACACCACACTCGTCAGGGCCTGTCGTGCCGCACGGTATCGGTCGGCCCCACCGCACTGCTCTTTTTTTTTTACCAGCGACGCTGCCTCATATCTAGATCTAAGAGGAGAGAGATGGATGGAGGTGAGAGAGAGCTGGTGGTTTCAATGAATTTGAAATCAAAGAAGATTATGTACCTAATATTTACTGTGCAAGGATTCTGTACATGTCCTGCTTTGATCGCTGGGACAGGTACCAATTGAAAATAGGATACGTACTCCCTCTGTCCCAGTTTAAGTGCAATTGTAAGATTAACAAAATCCCAAATTAAACGATCAATATCAATAGATGCTCATCTGTCCAACATTCCTGCCTGTTGTGCGTCTATACATGTGGGTCCATTTGTAAAAAAAATAGAATCTGAAACACCCAACATGGAGTATTAGCCATCCTCCACCTTCTCTCTGTAATGGTGTGCTAGTCTAGGACATTCCAAAAATGTGGTCTATTCTGAAGTATGTTTGTCTTTCATGTTTTCTTATTCAAATTGTACACTGTTGCATGTTTAGGCTGCCTGTATCCTTTTAATAGGGGTAGTAATGTCATTTGCTATTACTCTAATGTGCACTTCAAATCTTATTAGTACACTTATACTAGGACGGAGGGAATATTTCATACAATGGGACATAAAGTACGTATACCAATGTGACATAATGTCAAGAGGGACAGTACCGGATCCGGATCTCGAGTACCTATTAGGACCATGTACCCATGGTACAAATTGAACCCACATAGTATATAATATTGGTTCGTGTGATTTGACGTAGCCCGCAGCCAGCCACCGGTGCGTCAGGCCATCGCCAACAACATAAGCCAGCTACTGATGCTGAGCCAGAAGAGAGAGATGAGAATAGGGCAGCTTCGCTTGAGCCAACTGGTGTGTTGTGAGAGAGCTGAGCTTGGGAAACGTGCAAGCTAGGTGCGGAAGGAAGCGCTAGCCGCTTTGTTTTTGCATTGTTTATCAATTAAAAAACTCGATGAGCTATCTCCACGCTAGAGTAAAATTCACTAGCGGTACATCAACTTGCCACCGAGTGTCATCGAGGTCCCGCTACTCGCAAAATGCAGACATAGCTATAGAATCTAGACCTAGGTGTCGACACGCGTCCAAATGGGCCCTGGATCGGACCCGCGAGCTGATGTGGCATTCCACGCTGGACCCAAGTGGAGTGTTTTTTACAGAACCCCCCTCCCCAGCCCCCATCCTCCTTGCACTGCCACCATTCGTGTCACCTCTCCTCCACCTCTCTCTGTCTTCGATTTCGTTGCCACCAAGGAAATCGGGACGGAGGCAGTTGCCGGCGAATTGTACCAGTCCGTGGTACGACAAGGGACGAAGGCGAAGCACAGCGGTGGTGTCGTAGCTATCCACCGCGGTGGCAGCCGATGATGGCTCCGACATTGCGAAGGAAGGTCAACCATGCGCCATCGTATGGTGAGAATCTAACTCAGACTCATAGAATCGGTGATGTATTGGTAGGATTAGTGCATGTGGCTGGTAGAAAATTTGAGTTTTGGGGTTGGAATTATCCAAATTAGGGTAATCTCAGTGGGATTTAGGGTTCTGTTGGGGTTTTGTTGAGGTTTTGTTGGTATCAAATGCAAGTTTAATTTTAGTCTAATTTGTTGTTTCCATTGGTTTGTTCTTGATCATAGGTGACAAGCCTGATGACTTCACAGTACAGGTTCACCATGGTGGATTCTTTGTTGGTTTTGGGCATTTGAGGAGTTATGTAGTTGGAAAAGTTAGTTGGTATGATCACTGTGAAGTTGATACTTGGCCGACATTGTGGCTAGATGACATGCTCATGGAGCTACAATACCCAAAGACATCAAATTTGAAGTATTATTGACTGCTACTAGGGAAAGAATTGGCTGATGGCTTGAGAGCCACACATGGTGATGCAGACACCAATGCCAT
Source organism: Setaria italica (assembly GCF_000263155.2). Lineage (NCBI taxonomy): Eukaryota > Viridiplantae > Streptophyta > Magnoliopsida > Poales > Poaceae > Setaria > Setaria italica. The sequence continues at coordinate 19,408,839 of NC_028452.1, forward strand.
GTGTTCAGTTGTGGGTAGGATTAAGAACCTAGTTGTCTATTTTGATCATGATGATACTGTTATTAGTGCTCCTTGGGAAGCTATCGTATCAAACCCAATTGCACAGCTTCCAAAGGTGGTGAGCGCTGTCAAGGTGCAGTATAGGGAGAAGAAAGATGGAGAGAAGCTACCAGAACTTTTATAAGAATCTAAGTCCAGTGAAGGAGTAGAGAAGTAATTCAGTTGGAGAATCTGGCAGTGACAATGAAGATTCAGATTTCTGGGATAGTGAAAATGAACTTGATGATGATGATGATGATCTATTTGTGGATCACGTGGATAAGGATGTGATGGATGAAGGAATAGGTAGTGCCAAGAGTACTGGAAAGGTGAAGAAGGCTAAGGGAAGTAGGCTGAAGGTGAATGGAGCTGCTATGACAGAAGAGTTATCTACTGATGATGAGGAGGAGGAATTGCTATTACCTAATGAAGACAGAGATGCACAAGTCAACATAAAGTTAAAGTTCTTTCAGGCAAGAAGACTTAATTAACCCTATTTTCAAGGTAGGAATGGTTTTTGAGACAATGGAGAAACTGAGATATGCTATTATAGAGTATAGTATGAAGAGAGTTGAGATAAAAAATACCAAGGAATGAGAGGAAGAGGATCAGGGCTCACTGTGCAGATGGTTGTCCTTGGGCACTCTATGCATCATATGACAGTAGAGTCAAGGCAATTACAATCAAGATATATGTTGGAGGACACAATTGTCAAAATGAGTGGGTTCTCAAGAGGTGTACTACAAATTGGCTAGCTGACAAGTACTTGGATTCATTTAGAGCCAATGATAAGATGAGTATCTCAAACTTTGCAAGAACGGTACAGAAAGATTGGAATTTGACTCCTTCAAGAAGCAAGTTGGCCAGAGCTAGAAGAATAGCTATGAAGACGATTTTTAGAGATGACAGTGAGCAATATAACTAGCTTTGGGATTATGCACAAGAGCTCAGGAAAAGTAATCGAGGCACCTCATTCTTTCTGAACCTATCAAATGGTCATTTTTCTACCTGTTACATGTCACTGGATCCTTGCAAAAGAGGATTCCTTTCTGGCTGCAGGCCATTGATATGTCTTGATGGCTGCCACATTAAGACCAAATTTGGAGGACTGATTCTTACTGCAGTGGCCATTGGTCCTAATGATTTCATATACCCAATTGCTTTAGCTGTTGTTGAGGTTGAATCAAAGGCTTCATGGAAGTGGCTTTTGGAGACTCTGAAGCAAGATTTGGACATTGGCTACACATTTCCCTGGACTATCATGACTGACAAGCAGAAGGTACATATTTTCATTATATTTATTCTCCTATTTAAGCTAAGTTCACACATAGCAATGTTTAATTCTTGTACTTCTTGTGCATTTTTAGGGTTTGATTCCTGCAGTTCAGGAGGTTTTTCCTGAGTCGGAACATAGATTTTGTGTTAGACATCTCTACTCCAATTTCAAGGATGTAGGCTTTAAAGTGAGATCTTAAAGAACCAGCTGTGAACTTGTGCAAGGGCTTGTACAGTAGCCAAGTGAGAGTACCATATGGGCAAGATGAAGACATTAAATGAAGATGCATATAATTGGCTGCAGAGAATGCCTACAAACACATGGGTAAGGGCATACTTTTATGAATTTCCCAAGTCTGACATATTGCTGAATAATAATTGTGAAGTATTCAACAAGTATATTTTGGAAGGAAGGGAAATGCCAATCCTGAGTATGTTTGAAAGGATCAAGCAACAGCTCATGACAAGATACTACAACAAGCAAAAAGAGTTGGCTGAGCAGTTTGTAAGCAATATATGTTCAAAGATAAGGAAGAAAGTAGCCAAAAATGCTGAATTTGCTAATGTTTGTTATGCATTGCCTGCTGGTCAGGGGTTTTTCCAAATACTTGAGAGAGATTTTTAGTATGTAGTCAATATCAATACCAAAGAATGTGAATGCAGGAAGTGGAATCTGACAGGTGTTCCATGTCAACATGCCATCTCTTGCTTAAGGCATGAGAGGATTACTCCAGAGAATATAGTCCATGCATGATACTCCCTAGAAGCTTTCAACAAGGCATATGAAGGTAACATCATGCCATGCAGAGATAAGAGCACCTGGTTACATATAGATGGCCCTATAGTCAGAGCTACCGTTTAAGAGAAGAAAATAGGAAGGTCACCAAGGTGTAGGAGGAAGCCACCATGTGAAATCCAGGGAACGAATGGTCCTAAATTGTCCAAACATGGAGTGATAATCACATGCAGCTATTGTAAACAGGATAACCACAATGCTAAAGGATGCTCTATTAAGAAGATGGGCATTCGGCCTGAGGATTATATACCTGATGAGGTTGAACATCAAGAACATGAGGATGCAGAACCTGAAAATCAAGAACCACAAATGGTACCTCCAGTCCCGGAATAGGTATTACCTCCTTCACTGTACTTTATGCTCCTATTTCAAGTTCTATCATGATGTCATAACATTTCTCATCACTAGTATATTCCCATATGATGTCACAACGTAGCTCCACCATGCTTCTCCAAATGATGGAACAGGTAAGCTACTGGCCATGTCTTGCTTAAAATTGGATGGTAATGTCAATTGTGTTGTTTAGTTCTACAATGACAACTCAATGTCACCAGGGATCACAATCGACATCTTCCTTTCAGCCTCCACGCCCACTTCCAGACTCTACCTTCATCAGCTCTAACATACCAGTTGAGAGGCCTGCGCTTTTGACAACTGCAACAAAACAAGGCAAAGTTGTTATAAGGAAGAGGAAGGTTGTACCTGCAAAGAAGAATGGAGAAGCTACAAAGAAGGAAAAACCATCTGTGTTGAATTAATTTGAACTCTTTTGCTCTTTTGAAGTGATATGTAATAGGTTATCACCAAAACAATGTTGGATGCTACCACTGTTAGTACTTGGATTTGGAATATGAAAATGCTATGCATGTCAATTTCTGTGAATTCATATCCATTACCATTTATGAAATCTCAAATAATACTGGTCGATCATTTACACTACACAAACCTAACAAACATTTCACCGACACAACAATTATCCTAGCAATTCTATCAACATGTCAATCTTGCTTGGTGCTTCCTGTTCCCTCTTTGTTCCCTCTTTGTTCTTGTATGCTTCCTATTTCCTCCCCGCATGAACATGTCAATCTTGCTTGGTGCTTTCTATCAACATCTCTTGCTTTGTGCTTCCTCTACTCGGCTATCCCCAGAGATTTCCCTTGCAAGCTATCTGCTGCTACTGCTGCTATAAGAACAGAGCTAGACAAGAATAGAGCTGTGCCATTTGTTGTTGCTGCTGCAATGGGTGATTTGGGAGCACAACACCCACCCCATGCTCATCGCGTCTTGTTGCTGCTGTAACCGTCGCCCCACAGCTCCCTCCTCGCCGCGCAGCCGTGCGCCGTGCCCGCCACGCCACCGCGCATGCCACGATGCCGCGAGCGGTGGGCGCCATCCTGCCCAGCCGCCCGGATCCACCGCCACTACCGTCTGGCCGGCCACTCGTGTCGCAGCCACAACCAGCACGAGCGCCACGGCGGCAAGCGCGATTGCAGCGCGGCTCGGCGGCGGTGGGATTGCCAGCTCCGATGGTCAGCCGACGTGCGCCTGGCTGCCTCCGGCAGCGATGGGGATGGGAAAAGGATCAAGGCTGGAGATGGAATCTCCAATCTGGAGGACCATATGTATACGTGTGTATGTATTGGAGGGGAGTATGTGAAAAAATGCTCGGCTTCTGGGCACGTGTAGTCTAGCGTGGCGTGCCACATTAGCTTGCGGGTCAGGTCTAGGGTCGTTTGGACGCATATCAATGCTTATACCTAGATCATGTAGCTATGTGTGTATTTTGGGAGTAGAGGAACCCAAATTAGGTACTACGAAAGACAAACTCAATCCGTACTCTTCTCTCACGCAACCACAAAAGGTCAGAACCCTCTGGGAACACCTCCCTCTGCCACCGGGGCCCACAAGAGCCCGGTCCCAACCATCAGCCACACGGGGGCACGGGGCTACGAGTCCTCAGCCGTCACGGCGTCGGCAGCCGAGCCGCCTCCACAAATAGTCCCACCGCGCAGGCAGATCACACACATTCACACCGAACAGTCCGCCCCCTCTACGGCTCTACCAACCTTCCCGTGCGCTAGCCTCGCCTGCCAGTCGCTTCGGTTGCTCGCTTCGCTTGCCTTCCCCCGCCCGCAGTCCTCGCATTCGCCGCGGCGTCAACGCGTCTTCCTTCCCGCTGTCTTTCGGCCTCCGCCTCCTCCTCCCAGATCCGGCGCCCATGGCGAGGAACCCGGGATGCACCGTCTTCATAGGTGAGATCTCCCCTCCCCCTCCATTCCCGGCGCCCCCCTGCCGTTCGAGGACCGAGTCACCCGGCGCGGCGACTCCCGCGGAGTTTCAGCTCCCCTCAAATTTTTCCTCCTCCTCAAAATTTCCCGCGATTAGGTGTGGATTTGCGGCGATTAGCGGTCTAACCTTCGCGGGGTCGCTGTCCACACGCTTATCCTCTCGCGGACCGGTGGCTGGCGGCGGTCGCTGTTACTCCCGACCCCAAATTGGGGCCGTTTCGTACTTGCTCCTCTCTGGTCTTTCTTTGGTTTGATTCGAGTAGTAGCTGTAGTTCCTCTTGCCTGTTAGGCTGAGCTGTTGCTGATTGGTAGGGTAACCCATGGGTTTCACCTTGTAATTTGGGGGTTTAATTGAATGAAATGGGTGGTTTACTAGGGTAATCTGTTGCTTGGGTTTCGGGCTGCCCTTCCCGATTCTTATATTATTAGATAGGTGGTTGCGCGCTTAGGATCCACATGTAGCAAGAGCTTTGCCCCCAAACAGGATTTAGATTTTATTGCCTGGCTTAATTACGTGAGCTTCTCTTTGTGAATTTCCCGATGAAAAAGACGAATGAACTTTCTCTTACTTGTAAGCAAACATTTCTAGTTGCACGTCACTGGAAATTTGGCATCAGTTGCTTGCGGCGATGCTGGTCATGCTATCATGATGCATTTCATTCTTGAGTTGTTGGGCATAACTAGTTTTAGTAATCAGTTACAATGAGATCTTGATCCTTCAGTCCCTTTGAAGTAAGGAATATTAAAAAAAAATTGCCTAGCCATCATCCTCATTTGTTTTGTTCTTTGTTTGACTAGTAGGTTTTCGCAATCTGTTTGCTTGTTAGTTGCTCCATTGTTTTCCTATGAACTCCTTTTTGTGATGTTATGCATAGCTTCATGTCTATGTTATGCATAACCTGATATCCTACATGGTTGTTGCCTGCTTTGCAGTGTTGGTACTGCTTTACCTTGGTTATTTTGCTACTCTTACTTTATGTTTTTTTATTGTCTGACCTAATAGCTTACTCTCTTGAATTGTATTTTTCTTAAATAGGTAACTTGGATGACAGGGTTCCTGAGAGGGTCCTGTATGAGATTCTTATTCAGGTAGGTCGAGTTGTAGACCTACACATACCTCGCGACAAGGAAACTAGTCGACCAAAGGGTTATGCTTTTGCTGAGTATGAAACAGAGGAGATTGCCCAGTATGCTGTTAAGCTATTTTCTGGCCTTGTTCGGCTACATAATAAAACACTTAGATTTGCGGTGCGTTTCTTTTTGCTCTCCCATTTTATGCTTTTGCCTAGTTGAACGTTATTTTTTTCCATGGTATATATCTTTTATGCACTGAACATTAACTTGTGTTGGAACTAAACCTTTGTCCAACTGAATATGATACTGTACTTTACTGGTTCAGGTCCTTGCTCGTACTATATTTATGAGTATTGGCAAAAGTCTAAGCTCTGAAATTGTTGCATTTTTTGACAGATCTCTGGGCAAGACAAGGTTGACAAACCCTCCTCAAATGGCAATATGCCTGTAACTCCTAGGTTAAACCCTATACCAGCACCAAAGCCTCCTCAACTTATGCGGTCTAGTGATACTCCTTCGTCACAGCATACAGTCGTGAATGGCAGGATTGCAGGGTATGGTATCTCACCAAATCATTCATATGACTCACATTCTCAAGGTGAGCAATTGTATTTTTGGTGTTTATGGAACGTGAGACATTTGATGTTGAATTTTGTGTTAAAAGCTTATAATTCCCTTTTTTACCAGCGCCATCAAGTGGGTTACCGAGTAGAGGACTAAGCAACGGTACGTATGAGTATAGTAGACGTGTATTTGGCTCTGTTATGAATGATGTTAGCCGTCGAGCTACCAGGGAACCAGTTCCATACCCGTCCTACTAGCATGTGAGCTCCAGTGACTGTAACTTGATATTCTGACAGAGTAGACCGCCGAAGCCATTATCTGTTGTCTCAGCCATCTGTAAGGTTATCTCTGTACTCACCATTTAATGCCTGTGAATATGGTTTATGGTGGTAGGGCATATGCTTATCTTTTGGGTTGTTCTACATTGTTGTGGGAGTTGTGTCTGCTGGTTAGGCTCCTCTCGTGCCCTAGTGATCAAGGCTCCACTAATATGATTGTACTAGAATTACCATGTCTAGTTACATGAATGGGTGGCAAAACTTTGCAATTGCTGTTTACATTAAATGTCGTTAGCTGTTTCTCATGTTATAGGAGCGTGTTTGTGTTTGAGATATGAGTATTTGGTGGATTTTGTTTATCATCCCTATCGAATCTGTATTATGTTGGACATCTGAAGGGGAAATGTTGTTAAAGGAAAGGGGAAACCTGCCCTCATTATGTTGTTCGTTTATATGAATATTTGGTTTATATATGACTTGTTTGCTTGAGCTGTCTGTCTGTGGCAGCAACAGGCTTTCATTGTTCCACAACAGGCTTTCGAGTAATCAAGTTATACCTTCTCTGTTACATCATACATGGCTGCTTTGGTCCCGCATTTGCAAGTTGATCTGTTGTCACTTCCAAGTTCAGTAGCATGGAAGTTGTTACTGCTGGATTCTCACTTCACTGGTGAATTATTTAGCTATTGCATTTTTTTTCCCAATGGTACTGTTATCCTCTGAATCGTGAATCTTGCTGGTGGCCCTGTACTGTTGATCAAGATGGGTCAGATGATACTCATTTCTCAGCAGGCTGTATTTGGGAGCTCCATGCCTGTGGTCGTGATCTCGACTACAGGAATTTGAAAGGAAATTTGTCCCGTTGGAGCTCCAGATTGCAGGCTATTACATTTCCTAATGATTGAAGATTTGTTATACAGGGTCAGCCTATGAGATCAATTCGAGATTCAAGAATGACAGTTGCCCAATTCTATGCCGTAATGGTACTACTTTATGATGCAACAATACCCTTGCATCCAGTCAGTTCATTTGTACGGTCGTGTTGACCTCCACCTGCTGTGAGGTCTCCTCCTGCGATGGGTCCGCAGGCTGTAATTTTTTGGTTCTCGCATACTGCAGAATTGAACAATCGTTGCGTGATTCCGAATTTTGCTCTGAGGCTGCTCTATTATCTGCAATTTAAAGGCCGGAGGTACCACTCTCTGGTACCGCCCACCACAGTTTGTTGGCAATGATCTGAGACCAGTTTGCCGCCAGTGAGCTGAGTGAGACCTTAGGCACGTGCGTTGGCAACGCCGGCGCCGGGGAGCACTTCATCGACTGCGTTGAATTTTGGTATACCTTGCAGTGCGCCTGTTATACTTGGACCAAAAAGCTTACTCAAGCTTACTGTAGTTTATCAGCCACCGAACAGTGTTTTTCTCTTACAACAAATCAGTCGTTTTAGCTTTTCAGTCGGCTTATAAGTCCAGCTGAATAGGCCCTATGGTTGAATCTCTATAGTTGGTTGATGTAAAGTGTTCCTTTTCCTTGTGTTTGATCAATGGAATACACATGTTGTATGGCTGCTAAAAGAGTATTTGGATGCTGCCAAAAGAGTATTTGGATGCTGCCAAGCTTTTTGTGCGTGCCTCGTGTAATCTTCTAACACTAACACCTTTGCTAGGGTAGTTTCTACACGTTTTGTTTTTATCCTTCATGACTAAATTTGGACAATGTATGATCTTTTTCCTATCCATCTGAGTTGAGTGAATCTGAGTTGGGTGGCTGAATCATGGGCAAAATGAAGCTCCTTTCTTTTCTTCCCATGAACGGAATATGGTTCAGTTCCTGATGATCAATCGGTTTGTTTTCCTCAACTCTCATTATCAGTGCCTGACAAAGCACTTCAAAACTATCCATTGGTAGTAACAGTGAGAGGAATGGAACATTTTGACACGCTACCCTGCATTAGCACTGGAGGTATTGTACTGCAGCTCCGACCAAATTTATGACCATCATGGAATAAGGCACCCTTGGATGTCCAGAAGAGTAGCAGCATCTACTTCAGTTACACTTGTTTTGTTCTAGCACGGTTGAAAAGCTGAAAGACAAGATACCCAGTAGTCAGTATTATGTTTGCCTTCTCGCCAACATGCAGCAGGCCAAGCTTCAGTTAGGTTCACTGTGATCTGATTGCTGCTGGGAACTTATGAAAAAAAAGTATTTTAGAACCTTATGAAATGGTATATTGAATTGCTAGAGGTTCAGAATTTATAATATTTCATAAGACCACATGCCTGCAGCCTGCCATTGTAATACCAAAGCACATGTTTAAAATTCCTTTCCCAAAACTTCAGGTTCTCTGTACACATAACACAACAACTTTTGCTTCTCCTCCATCTGGTAAAAGAGAAAATGTAATTCCCATATTTCATTGACGTGGAGGAGGAGGAGCCACGGTTGATCAACAATTACAAGAGTTGAACATCAAGTTTAGCGACCAAACCGGCAACGCTGTGCCGAACGAAGAGTTTTCTTGGGCCGGCCCGATTTGCCGCCGTCGCCCTTCATGCGTGTCGCCACGGTGGAGGCCGCTGACGGGGACGAAGGAAGCAAGGAGATTGTCGTGCTGTACCGCTACACCAGGTTCTCGAGGGCGCGCGGCGGGCAGTGCGGTGTGGAGGCATGCCACCGGACGAAGCTCCACCACCTCCGTTTCTCCGTTCCGGCCGCCGGCGACATGGAGAGCTCGCTGGCGTTGGCCGGATCGTCTCTCGGCCCGCTGATCTACCACAGTCTCTTCCGCCGGCAACTCCACGAATCGACCGACCTCGCCTCTGCTTCACCGCCCCAGCCGCCGGAGACATGGAGAGCTCGCTAGTGTTGGCCGGGTTGTCTCTCGGCCCGTTGATGTACCCTGGCCTCTTCCGCCTGACAGCACTGGGCGGACCAGGAGTCGGAGGGGGCTGACCACCGCCGCCCCTTCCCTACGCTCGTGCTCGCCAGCGAGGAGCTGAAGGAGAAGAGGGGCCTGTCCTCGCGCCGCTCCTTCCCTGCGCTCGTGCTCGCCAGTCAGGAGGGGCGCCGCCGAAGGAGAAAAGCCCCCCTCCCCGCGCCCCTTCCCTGTTGCGTTGCTTGGCCTCAGCAGCAGAAGCACCGCTGACCTCCTATTGCGCCGCCGTTGACAAGATGTGCCGCCGGGAGGAGAGGAGGGGGGCGGAGATGGGTGCCGTCGGAGTGTGGAGGGTGGTCGCTGGATCTGCGGGTGTCCGCTGCCGGTCCCGCAAGGATGCCCACCGCCGCGCCACCCAGAAGATAGAGGCAGAGAGGGGGCCGTCGGAGATGGAAGAGGAGTGCCACCGGAGCTCGGTTGAGGGGCCCGCCGACCTCCGCGGCGCGGCACCAGGCCCGCTCCGGCCGCCGGGGTGCCCAATCCCCTCCGTCGCCTCTGTTTTGAAGGAAGGAGAACCTTTATCCCCTTTAACCCCTCCCTTCTCTACTTTTTCCACCCGAGCCCTCCATCTGTTCAGCATTTAGACTGCAGGTTGATTACCAAAAAATCGAGGAACTTTTTTGCAAAATTACCACGACGGCCGAAAAAACTTATCAGAAACATTACTTGCTTTAATATTAGGTATAAACTAGTTCATTTTCCATTACAGTCAGCTGTGTCTGTCTGACACGCTATGTAAACCACTTTCAAAAGTGTACATTGTGATGTTATCCCAGTAGTGGGCTGTCGTCTCAGCAGGCTTCGATTCTATTCTTCTTCGGATTCTGTTTCACCCGCGTAGATTGGATAATCAGGAAATGCTCAATCGCTTGTCCAGTTTACTCTCGTACACTGTCTCACAGTCACAGCAGAAGCGAGCGTTTACCGGTTAGCACCGGAGCACACATGGGTTCCCGGACGAATCATTGATCTTGAGTCATGACAGTGATCCTCTCCTGAGGGCAACTCCTGAACCCCGGAGCCGGAGGCCAGGTATTAATCGTGGCATCCTAACTACTAGCTAAGCTCATGCTGTCAGCATGAGCGCCGAGCCTCCTCACGCCAAAGGGGCCTTGCCAAATGCCAACTGAACCGCTTCGCAGTGCCGGGATCAGATGACAGGTAGCCGGCGTGTTCCGCGCGCGATGATCCGAGAGCACCGCGCGCATTTCCCTGCCCCGTCTCCTCGCTTGGTTTCACCAGGTGCTCGGATCTGCCGCGCGCTCACCACTTCTGAGCTTTAGAACACCTGTAAGCGTCGTGCTCGCACCGCGACGATGGTATGTAGCGCGTGGACTGGAGCTGCCCTGAGATTTTGAGCGTTCCTATGTGTTCTCCAATGGTGATCTCCTATTGTTCGTGCCGGCATTGCATTGCAGGCGCAGACTGAGAGGCAGCCGCAGCCGGAGAAGAAGGCGCCCCGGGCGAGGCCGATGTCGGGGAAGGCCGTCGTCATGCTGTGCGCCACGAGCTTCTTCGTGGGGCTGCTGCTCAGCGGCCGGATGGCGCTGGTGACGCCGCCGTCGGGCGAGACCTCCACCAGTCACGGCTCCGGGATCCCTCTCTTCGCCGACGACTGCGACCAAAGCAGGCGTGTAAGTATGAAGAAACCATGGTTCCACACACACAATACGCTATACACGAAATGTTTTAAAAATATTTCCCCTTTCAGAAGCTGGAAGAGAGCAAGCCGAACGACATCACGAAGGAGGTGACAAGAACGCACCAAGCGATACAGTGAGTCGTCCCGCAGCCTTATTTTTCCACTTGGAATCAATGTTGCTGCCGTGCATTGGATGGATCCTGAGTTCCTGACCAGGTCCCTGGACAAGTCGGTGTCGTCGCTGGAGATGGAGCTGGCGGTGGAGCGCGCCAAGCAGAACGGCGGCCTGGGCGTGTCGGCGCCGTCCCGGGGCCTCCCCAAGGCGTTGGTGGTGGTCGGCATCAACACGGCCTTCAGCAGCAAGAAGCGGCGCGACTCGCTGCGGGACACCTGGGTGCCCCGTGGCGACAAGCTGCGGCGGCTGGAGAAGGAGAAGGGTGTCGTGGTCCGCTTCGTGATCGGGCACAGCGCGACCCCCGGCGGCGCACTGGACCGCGCCGTCAACGTCGAGGCCGCCGCGACGGGGGACTTCCTGCGGCTCGACCACGTGGAGGGGTACCACGAGCTGTCGGCCAAGACGCGGGCCTACTTCGCCACCGCCGTCGCCACCTGGGACGCCGAGTTCTACGTCAAGGTCGACGACGACGTGCATGTCAACCTTGGGATGCTGGCGACCAGGCTCGCCAAGTACCGGGCCAGGCCAAGGGTCTACGTCGGGTGCATGAAGTCCGGCCCCGTCCTGTCGCAGAAGTAAGCACACGATGAGATGACGAACCCGTGATGTTCTTTGACTGGCTCTCCGTACATCGTGATGATTCACTTCCGACGGCGAAATGGCTGCCATGCACGGCTGCAGGGGCGTCAAGTACCACGAGCCGGAGTACTGGAAGTTCGGCGACGAGGGGAACAAGTACTTCCGCCACGCGACGGGACAGATCTACGCCGTCTCCAGGGACCTCGCATCCTACATCTCCATCAACCAGTAAGCGTCTCCGTCGAGTTCATATGTCATCAGCATCATTCCGTTCGCGCGCACACGCTTACGCTTGCACGGCGAAAACGACGCGCAGGCCGATCCTGCACCGGTTCGCGAACGAGGACGTGTCGCTCGGCGCGTGGCTCCTCGGGCTGGAGGTCGAGCACGTCGACGACCGCAGCCTCTGCTGCGCCACGCCGCCAGGTACGATGGCTTCCTGACCACCTGATCTTAATTTTACCGTGCTGCTGCGGTGGCGCTGTTGGTTTTGGCTCTTGATCCATGCTCTCCGGCGTGTGTGTGCAGACTGCGAGTGGAAGAAGCAGGCTGGGAACGTGTGCGCGGCGTCCTTCGACTGGTCGTGCAGCGGCATCTGCAAGTCGGTGGACAGGATGAGGGCCATCCACAGCGCCTGCGGCGAGGGCGACGGTGCCGTCTGGAGCGCCGCCGCCATCTGATCTCCGACGATCGATCCACCACATACATGATGAGCGCCAGCTTTCTTTTTGAAAGTGTTTCTTTTGTTTATTTCCATCTAGAATTTTCTGGAACTCTCGGAAACCAAGCGGCGCTGTCTGAGAATTCAGAATTGCGTATACGTCCTCACCACGTATACTAGGCACAGGTGGTGGTTGTGGGCTTGTGGCATGATGCGAGCATGTGCTTGTGGAATCAGAACTTCAGAAGATCGTCCTGTTTTGCTTTGCAAAATTGCAAGGGATTGAGCCCAATCGCAATACTGCTACAAGCCTACAACTCTCTCATGTGGAATGACTTCTCCAATTCGCGATTGCCTAACTCTTGGTCCTGCCAAACGAATTGTAATGAGTATGTTTTATTATTCCTTTCGAGAAATGGTGATACTATCAGATGCCGAATTAATGGCTGCACCAACAATGGTCAATGACTCTGGGATTTGCCTTCTCTTCAGCTCCCATCGAGTTAACCGATGTGTCGTGGCATGAAAAGCAGTCTACATAACGCATAGATGCCCTTGTTTAACACCATGATCACCCCAGGTCCCAGGATAGGCGCTAGCTTATGCTCGTGAAAGCCCAGGATGGTCCTCCGACCAGATGTGCGGACAACAAAGGCCACCTTCACGACCTTCTGCCTTCTATCTTTGTCCAAAGATAGAGCGGTTCGCTTCACCGCTTGAACTGCTCAACTGTCCCTTTGCTCGGTGCTCATGACATGCTACGGAACCTTTTTGGCTTAGTATCACAAGAGGAGCACAACATCAGTTATAACACTACGGTGTGCTTACTCTACACGAATAGAATATAGATGCTGGTTCATCGTATTTTCAGAAGAACCGTCATGTACATCCTCTACACGAAGAGGTCCTAAACAAGAAAAAGATAAACCCAACGGGATATGCAGAACCAAATCAAGAAGACAACAACGGATCATCTACTGATGTAGCGCGACGACGTGCAGCGTGTGTGCATGCCTTCCTCGAAATGTTCTGGCTCAGCCAAGGCCAGTTCTTAATAGCCACTAAATTTGATCTAAGTTAGGCAAGTGGAAAGCGACATCATAATATCAATATTTTATTCGAGCAAGTATATTGGTACATCAGGAAGTCAGTCAGTAAAAACAAGTTATTAAAGGAGGCAAAATTTCATTTTTCATTGATTTATATGATAAAATATTATGTGTATCTTTAGACTTTAGAGTGTGCCTACCATAAGGGGGCCTAAGTCCCCTCCCCCTGCTCATCCTTGGTCTGTGCCCCTGTTCGTAAGATCATTTCTAAAAGGCTAGCAACATGACCCTTCATCCTTAGAAAATAAAAGGAAAAAACGGCCCTCCGACAACGCCTACCGCCCTCCAAAATGAAAACATTCATTCTCCACTTGTGATCATGTGGAGAAGCGCTCTTGCTCTTCGTACGGCACTGCTTAGCATTTCCTTTGATAATTTGACTGAGCAAACCATGGTGAATCAAGGATCCATCACTTGTTTAGCATTTACTTTGCCAATCTGAAGCATTTATTTTTACAATGGGGGGCAACTCTGAATGTCAGTGTCAGATTACTTTATCTATCATGACTCGGAAACGGCAAATATTGGCCGTGACCAGCTATTTTGGCCGGCGCTTGGTTTAGTGTCAAAGTTTGGCATGTCCAAAAAACTTTGGTCGTAGCCTTGGATTCCAGCTGTTTCTCGGGCGGCCAAATCGGGCGCCCCAAATTGGCTTGGCTGCATGGGCATTTGTTTCATGACATGGCAGCACGTGATTCGTTGCAATAAATATTTTGCTCATTTCAGTTACCAGCTTCAATCAACGATATCTCCTAAATACGAAATCATATTTAAAAACTGATTGCACAGGAATGTTCCTCATAATTAAATCTATAATTCTAGATCCATATTAACTATGTTTTGACGAACTAATGATCATTAGATGCAGGACCCACATGTCATGCTCATAATTGTGTCATAGCCAATTTTTGATTTGGCCATAAACTAAGGCCATGCTAAACTTTTAATCTCTAAATGGGCAAATGGGGTGACTAAAAGTTGCTAAATCTTAGTCCCTAAAGTTTAGCCCTTTAGTTCTAAGGGTTGCTTATGAGGACTAAAAAGAGGGAGTACCCCTCATTAATACCCCGTCCGGGACTACCTCCCCTCGCCGCACCCCCACCCACCCCACCCGTCCCGATCCGTTTCTGCCTCTCTCCCATTCCATTCCTTACCGCCATCACACCCACTGCCTTCCCCACCGCCGCACCCACTACTCCTGCCGCCACCCCCGCTCCTCCCCACACCTCCGCCCCCACCGCTCCCTACGCCACCACCACCCCAGCTCCGCCCCACGCCTCCGCCAGATCCGCTCCATACGCCGCCACCTCCCCCGCTCCTCCTGACGCCTCCACTACCATGAGCCCACTGCTCCTCCCGGATCCGCCGCCACCGCCCCCGCTCCGCCCCACGCCTTCGCTGGATCCGCTCCCTCTTTTCCCTACGCCAGATCCGCCCCCTTTGTTTCCCTATGCCGTCACCGCCCCCCGCTCCTCCCCATGCCTCCGCCGGCTCCACCATGGACGGCCACGGCAACGCCTACGGGACTACTTCTCCAAGGGTGCTTCTTCTTCGGCAGCTCCCGCCTTCCCTCCTTCCGCTGCCATTCCCAACCCCGACGAACCGCTCAACATTGGCCGTGGATAATATTTGGCTCCTTCCGCTGCCGTTCCCAACCCCGACGAACTGCTCAACATTGGCCGTAGACAATATTTGGCGCGGTGTAGCTAGGATGTAAACCAAACGCACCCTGAATGTCAAAATCTCGCCTAGCTTTTGTGAAGGAGGAAGGTCATGGCTTAGTTTTCCTTGGCTACCTGAATATTTTGATTTGACTGTCAACGCAATCCTGCTTCGGGCAGCGTTGAAGTTAGTTGTTTACTCCCTTGTAAAGTTCCAATCATATTGAATGTCTAGATACTAATTAAGTGTATTAAACATAAACTAATTATGCGAGACGAATCTATTAAGCCTTAAACATGTGCTAATAATGAAATAATTAGGCTTAATAGATTCGTCTCACGAATTAGTCTCCATAATTAGTTTTTAATTAGATCATATTTAGTCCTCGTGATTAGAGTCCGGTGTGACGTGCTGCACCCCCGAAGTAACGCACAAACCTGTTCAGCAATCCGCATGGACATTGGACACTGTCGCAACAGCTAAAAGAAGGCCGCGTGCCATCCATCCGACCGTCTATTTACATCTCAAGAACACTCGTATCAGTCCACTCATTGCCCCCTCGTACTGATGAAAGAAAAGGATTCGTTATACCAGGCTCCCCTCCGGGCTCCGGCGTACCGACGGCCGCATCAATCCCAAACAATGGCAGACTTCTTCGGCGTGACCATCTCGCTGTGCGGCGCCAGTCCTCCCCTCGAGACAGGCCGGGCAGGAGGCGCCACCGGCGCCAGGTAGTTGCCCACCCGGACGTACCCGCGCGCGTCGTACCGCCCGGCATGGTGTGGCACGGCCACCGGCGCCGCCGCGTACTGGTGCTGGTAGTGGTGGAAGCTGTTCTGCAGCAGGCCGGCGTGCCTCGGCGAGCTGCTCACGTATCCCGGCACGCCGCCGCCGTCCGCCGCGTGCTGGTGAAGGCACTGCGCCGCCGCGTCCAGGGTGCCGAGGTTCGGCGTGCTCCGGACGCGCTGCATCCCTTGCCCGAAGGCGGCGGGCGGCTCGGCGCCCACGGCGTTGGCGCGGGGGGAGTTGCCTGCGGAGACGGCGCCGTGCGGCTGGGACGGGAACGGCGGGCTCCCGTCGGGCGAGGCCGGCACGGTGGCGACGTAGCGCTCCGGCTGGAAGTGGTGGTGGTGGTGGTGCTGCTGCTGGTGATGGTGGTGCGGGTGGAGGCGCGATAGGCCGGCGTAGCGGGTGGAGGCGGGCGCGGCGGGCTGCGGCGCGAAGACGTAGACGCGGAAGCGCGGGGACGCGGTCGGCGAGCGCTTGGCCTCGAGGCGGTCGTACTCGTCCAGCATGTGGGCCAGGTCCTCGTCGCAGGTGACGGAGACAAGCACGTCGAGGTCCTCGGCGACGGAGAGGAGCTGGTACTTGATGGCCGCTACTTCCGTCTTGAACATCTCCTCCACCTTCTTCTTCATCTCTGCACACGGCGGGGCGGAAAATGAATTGAAGATCTGAGCACCGACGACATCAAAGTATCAACTATCAATGCGCACTGATCAAGAACGTACCGCGGAAGGGGATGGATCGGGGCACAGCGAGAACGCGGGTCTCCCCGCCGACGTACTTGAGCACGCCGTCGTGCGGGCGGGGCACGATGCGGCCGCCAAAGCTGCAGAGGATCTTGATGCGGCCTCCGCCTCCACCGCGACCTCCGCCCCCGCCGCCGCAGGCGCAGGTCGGCGAAAGATGCTCGTCGTCTGTGGTGGTGCCCTCGGACTCCGTCGTCGTCGCCGTTGGCGGCGCACCAACCGCGTCTTCTATCTCAGCCATGGTCCGGTTTCAACTAATCCTCGCTCGCCGGAGGCACGCAAACGAAGTGATAACGAAGACCTGCGAAAGAACCGCAGCACCAAATCACCCTCGAGAACGAATCCTAAAAGCAACATGCTCAGAGTACCCAGCACCAGAAAAAAAAATTCGATTTTATTTTGACTGAGTATGAACCCACATCTTGGGAACAGGCGTGACCAAGCAAACGCGAGATGAACGAACACCAATAGAAATGTCAAAGAAGCAATATTTCTCAGTGACTACGAAAAGAGATTCCGAAAGCAACAACCACTTCGCCATCAAGCGTGCGGAAACGAAAACGCACCCCACAAATCCAACTGGGCTGGCGGGGCAATCAATCGCGTCCGCCCGTTAGTTGAGCGACACGCCATGAGATGCCAGCCTAGCAAGTTATGGCCTCCCCTGCCAGCATTATCCCCACAGCGAGCACCAGAACAAAAAAAAAAACTTCATTTTTTTCTTCTCGAGAGCAAGGAATCAGAATGCGCCAACCAACCTGTTATCGGACGGGATGGAGTTCGAGAAACCGCCGGGCTGACGATGGCCTAGAAGATTCGGAAACCGAAACTGCCAGGCGAGGAAAAATCCAGATGAGCAAACAACAAACAATCGCACCGGCAGATCGGTGGGATGAGCGAAGCAAATCGAATCGGGAGGAGGAGGAAGCAGCAGCAGCGAGGAAAGCGAGCAGGACTCACCAAAGGGGACGGGAGGGAGGTCGGACTCCAACCAACAGAGGCGGCGGCGGCGGCGATACGGGCGACGGGCGAACGGCCGCCGAGGGAAGTTAACTTTATTCCTCTGGTGATGAAAACCGACTGATCCGCCGACCAGATCGAGCCGAACAAACCGGCAACAACGAGGGGGAAGCGAAGGGGAAGGCGACCCCCGAGGAAACCTAGAACTGACTGATCAACCGTCGCCTCTCTCTCTCCACCCCGGCGGGCGTGGCCGGATTTAGGGAGGGCCGACGGACGCGCCGCGCAGGCCGGGGCTCCTGGATTCGTGGGCCAGCAGCCGCTCGCCTATTCTCGGGGGCGTGGTGGCCTGGCGGGGCGGGGTGTGGCCGTGTGGGGCGCTTGCGGGCGTGAGCCGCTAGTCTCCTCCGTGCGCGCGGAAGAGGAGGACTGGAACTCGCTCGCTCGCCGCCGCCCGCGTCCCCTCGCGCCCGCGAGCCGGGTTGTAAAATAAGGAGGCGGCGCCCGGGACCGGGCCGCGGACGCGCCCGGTCGGTCGGGGTGCCGCGAATATTCGCGGGCGTCTTGCTTGGTGGGGTTGCGTTGCGTGACTTGCGTCGCGTCGTCCGCTTGGGTGGGACTTGGGAGTCGGGCGACGAGTCTGACGCGCCCGGCGGGAGCCCTTTGGCGCTGCCGTCCAGGCCGGAGCGCTGCGAACGCGTGCCCGCCGCGCGCTCTCGCTTTGGCGGACGGCGCCGCGGCGACGTATCCCGCGTCGATTGGTGCCTGCTTGCCTGTCACGGCGTACAAGCGTTCTGTGCACGATACAGCCGTCAAGTAGAATTTAAATTTACATGACGGGGGTGTTCGGTTTTTTAGAATCTTCTAAAATTCCCGTCACATCGAATATTTAGGTATTAACTAGGAGTATTAAATATAGACTAATTATAAAACTAATTGCATATATGAAGATTAATTTGCGAGACGAATCTATTAAGCATTAGTTCGTGATTTGACAATGTAATGCAACAATAAATATGTGCTAATGATGGATTAATTAGGTTTAATAGATTCGTCTCGTGAATTAGTCTCCATCTGTGTAATTAGTTTTATAATTAGCTCATATTTAGTCCTTCTAATTAGTCTTCGAATATTTGATGTGATATGAATTTTAGTGAGTAAGATCCAGGTGCTGCTAGATATTTCCGCAGCGCGTTTTCTTCTGGACTGCCCGCGCGGCTGTGACAGTGAGTTGATCGTGTCGACGTCCTGTGGAAGAGGGCGCTGACGCTACGCTTCGTCGGCGTCCTTCCTGAGCTGGGAATCAGGCAGGGAGGGGCTCGATCTCGGCGGCTGGGACGCGTGCGTCCACCCGCGGCGCGCGGGCGTGTTCCCCGCAAGCGTGGTCGACTGCTCGGCACTCGGCACTGGAGGGAAGAAGTTGTCAACGATCGTTTGTTTCATGGCACTTGACGACGACTCCTCACTCCGGGGGCCAGCTGCGTCCTGGTTTGCCATCGTCAACGATGCCCTTGCACTGCACCGGTCTTAGAAAAAACGAAAATAAAAGGTAATAATGTATTCTAGGAAATTTGATGCTCTGGCCGTTTGCTTGCCGGTTGGGCGCCACTTCTATGGCTTGTGTGGCTCTGGGCGTGGGTCTCGGCTTCACACATTGTTCATAGAATCATAGTGGATTTCTACGAGACGAATAGAGTGATCTTACGTACGATATTATATTCAGTTTCAAATGAACTAAAATGAAGGAAAATATTTTTTATATCTGTTTGGAGACAGCGTAGATATAGATATGTTGTCATGCCATAGTTTAAAAAGGTATGAATCTGGTTTGGCTATCGCCATTTGCAAAAAAACAAAAAAAAAAGAACGAAAGCAAAGAAAACGATGCTCTAATTAAATATTACACACACGGCTTGTTCGTCCCAATGCTATCGATTATTCCCTTACATACTCCGCATAAATTAACTCATCTTCATATGCAATGGGTCAAAAATAAAATATATATTTTATATATTTTCACAAGACTTTACAAACCATACAAACATAAAAGGACTTTTTAAACCAAAAGAGATCAGGGTAAGGCCGCTTTTGGCAGAGCTTCGCGAGCAGCTCCAGCTCCGGCTCCTGCTGAAGCCCTGCCAAACGCCTCCATACAGGTCTCTGGCCAAGGAGCCAGTCCAGAAAATGAACTAGGCAGACGGAGCTCGAAATTGTGGCCTCCGCTCCTTTTCTCTGACCACGTGCAAAGCCACGATCGGCTGGAGGTGTCTGAGCAAATGAAAAGGCAATGGACCATACGTAAACAATAGTGTAGTTTCCAAATTTTGAAAGCAATTTCCTTCTAAACCGTATATCCGTTTTTAAATCCATTTTTACCATGATGTTATTTACAATTAATGGAATAAAAGAAGATCAAACATGATTATATTTTGATTTTTTATTAAAAAATTAATATTTTTATTTAGAAATACAACTATGGAATTTTTCTCTTTTGCTTGTGTTGGCGTTAAAAATCGGCCGATGACCCTCAGCGTCGGACATACGATCCGGAAGAATCTGCTTAACTCCTGTTCAGGTTATTGCCCTGGTGCGGTTCACGCGGTGTGCCAGTCAATCTGACCTGTTGATTGACAAGAAAAGAAAAGTATTAAATTCCAGGGGTTTCGATCGGCTAAGGTTCCGATCTGTCATGAAAAGCGTATCAGCGAATCGATCGATTTAATGTAGAGATGATCGGCTATAGAGCACCCGATGGTTACGTAGTGATTGAAAAGAAACTACTAGAGCAATTTAAACAACACTACAAATACAACACTTGAAACAGATCTAATCGACTATATGACAATAAATAAGAATAACAGTAATGAAGCCGACAGTTCGAATCTCAAGCTGGATAACTGGTGATAAAACTAGAGCAATAGATAAAATCTATAATTCTAGTTAATATCGATAACTGGTGAATAAATCTAAACGAAACAACAGCGATGCGCACGAAGTTAAACCTTAGATATTACTCAATAAATAGAACTTACAAATCGGCCGGAGATCGTGTCGATGCAGTCCTGCCAACCCGTACGAACTCGTGAAAAGAAAAGGTTTTTGGCAAAGTCGTCGACTTGAAAGTAAAGTGCGAGGAATAAGTAGATTTGTTGTATTGATTGATGTGTCCTTTACAAACCTCTAGAGGTGACTATTTATAGCCTGTTACAACTGATTTCCTAACCGACTAGAATCTATCTCTAATTTTAAATAACAATAAATATTTACAAACACAACTCATATCGGAGTTGGTTGTCATATCCCACGGACCAACCTTCTTCTTTAGCTAATCTTTTCTCCGGCTCACTCTAGGCCCATACTGGCCAAGCCGCTCCAGCTCCCAATCGGCCAATCCTTGCTGACTCCTTTTGCCAATCGACCGAAACACTGTAGCTTTAATTGGTCGATTCCCAACTGTAGCTTTTAGCTTGCCGCATGGGCCAATCTTTTCCTTCCTTGACGCCGATTCAAAATACGTGTCAAAATCCGGCGTCAACACATGCCCCCAAGTTTCGGAGTAAAACATAACTTTTGCTTCGAAATTCTTTTTAATATTAACTTTCTCTCCGAGACAAGCGCGGCAAAAACTCTTTTCTATTTTGCAGTCTTTTACCTGATGATTGCAATCTTTTCAAACTGGACGCCTGAGGCAACCGCTCCTCCGAAATTCGTGTAGACGGCGGTAAAAATCCCGCCTTTACCATTTCTCTCGAACCATCCTTAAATACAAGCATTCTCCGCCGCTTCTTCTCCACGAGCTCAGAATTTTCCCTTTCCCTAGCAAGTCATCTTCCATCACATTCCAGCGCCCTTTCGCCTCCCGATTGCATCCTTCCAGCGATCTTTCTCTCATCCTCACCCCGCTTCATTCTCAACAATGACGGCTCCATCAGCGACAATGAGCTTCATCCCAGAGGTAAACATATAAAGCTTTACCTTTTACTTTTTACTGCTCATGCGTCTTTTAGATCTATTCTTAGTTTTCCCTTTTTCATCTTCCTTAAGCGATTAGACAGCGAATTACCATCCCTTTCTCAGACGTACCTGGTCTCATCGGTCTTGGCCCTATGGGAAACCCAGATCCAACCGACTTCATCAATTTGGAAACCCACAGAATTCCTTTCAAGCAATCACCCATGGATCTAGATTAGTGGACGGGCGCATTTAGATCTTGGCCGAACGAGACCCCTGGTTGGAAGGAATGGTTCCAAAGGATGGCTGATTCTAAGAGGGTTCTGTCGGATGAATAGAAAATCGGCCATTGCATAAACTTGTCTTTATCTCAGATGGAGAAGAACGAGCCCCTAGTTATGGCGGCATCCTATTTCTGGTCTGACGCCCTCAACGCATTCCTCTTTGGCCATGGGCCCATGACTCCGACTCTAGCCGACGTCCTGATGTTGACCGGCCTTGACATTTCTTCGCCCGGCAGGCCCTTCGACTTCCAGATCAAGCCCACCCATCGCCTGGAAACGAAAGGAATCGGCGGATGGAAAGGCTATATCGATAGGAATATGAAGACTGGAACCATCAGCGACAGAGAGCACACATCCTTTCTGATAATGTGGCTAGAAAAACATTTCTTCTGTGGCCGAGCAGTCGGCCCTTCGTTGAACACACAAGCTTTGGCCGAAGCATTAGTGAGGGGTTCCAATGTTCCTCTAGGAAAGCACTTGTTGGGATCGGCCTACCATATGCTGCACCAAATTGCTGTAAAGTTGTCGACTGGAGAGCCGATTGGAAACCCCAGTGGCCCTTGGTGGTTCATTACCCTCTGGTTCAATCTATACATGATCAAAGTTTCTCGGGGATGAATTGAAACCCAAACATTTCCCAATATCGAGTCAAGGGAAAATCCAACAGTTCGCCGGCGTTGCACTTCTTTTGGCGAAGCGACGTCGGCGCTCCCCGGTAGTAAATTCACTCCCACCAAGACCGCCGAGTACTTCAGGTGCTTCTATGCTGGCTTCAGTGAAGAAACCATAAGCTGGTATCCATATCAAAGAACTGAGCCACTTTTTGAAAACCCCGCCTATTTCAATTCAACCACCAATTCTTTTGACAATGAGCTTATGGATATCTTGATCAAGCCTGGGATTCTGCCAGCGAACTCCTTTTTGAGGAAAGACTCCCTGACTTATGAGTTTTACAACCCATCAGTGGCAGCATGACAATTTGGCCTTGGACAATTGCCGATTGGGATTTATTTTACCGGCCGCGTGAAGTTTCGGGATGAGCTTACCACGGGGTTTGAATATAATCGGCTATGCAGTTTGGCACCAGATTCCAACACCATTGACTTGGCCAACTGGGTGGTGGCCTCCTTTGCAGTCCAACAATTCAAGCTATGGTGGGGTGAATGGAAACAACACCTCTTCTGCGTGTCCCCCGCAACATACTGCAACGACCTGGTGTGGCGGATCCACTTCGGATTAGCTTGATTAGACAGGGTTAAGTCGCCTAACATGCGACACCCATGCCTAAGCCAAGTTGACACGAAGTGCCGTCGGATTTCATCCGATTAACCACTTGAACAGGATCGAGTTTAGCAAACCCACACGAAGGTGAGTGGTTCCAGAGAATACAACGAGTCCACTGAGTTAAACGATTTAACCCTTTGGTTCAGCCACAAAAACCAACATCAGAGTTTTTACAAGGTTCCAAGGAAAAAAAATAACAAAAGGTAAAACCGCTAGCGGAAGCAATCGTCGGGGTCGGACGTCCCTGGTGAGGCCAACCGGGACATCACTGATTCCTCTCCTCGCCATCCGAGGAGGGATCCCACTCAACCGTCCAGCCTGGCGGGAGCTGGGGCGGCCAAGCGCCAGCCAGGGAAGGGTCGGGAGCAGCAACTTCACCTGAAAAACAGGAGCCACAACAAGGCTGAGCTACTAAGCTCAACAAGACTTAACCGATAGGAGTAAAACTACTCCTCCTTCTAGACATGCAGGGCTTTTTGGCTGAGGGGTTTGTTTGCCAAAAGCACTAAGTAAAACCCTATTTTCCAGTTTTAGCTCCGGTTCTAGGTTTATTTACCAGTCTAGGTTTGCAACCTATTCGAAGCAATCATAGAGCCAAACAAGATGTGTAAATATATCAACAAACATGTCATCATCAGATTCCTCCTTTACTCAGGGTGACATAGCGATCAAGCAATCTCAAACTGTGAGAGGCAGACGAATCGATTCGAGTTCTTTAACCATGCATGGTGAACCTAACCTCACGACATCCGCGCACCCGGAGGTCGCTTCCTGTGTCGGCCTTCCCCATCAATCCCCTAACCCGTGTCGGGCCCATTTCCTTTGGTGCAAGGTTCCACAGACCCGGCCTCTGCCGTCCTGTGACCACGCTTGCCACCACGTGCGACAACCAGCAGGGGAACTCCGTTCCAAGAACAATGGGGCGACCGCTCACGTCTAGGTTCAATCCGGTACTAGGCTTCCTCATCCCATACTAAGTATGAGGCTAGTACTTTTCAAACACTTGATCACGAACACCACCACTGTCGGGCCTTAGCAAGTTTTCATAGACAGATGGGGCAACCATCCGTCCACCAAAGAGTTACCAACACCCTGCCCCGTCCATCGTCCTTATGGTTATAACAGAAAGGGTAGACATGCGACTCCTACAACTCGCGAGTGACAGGAAATCACTCGGCTTTTACCGTCTTCTAGTTAAGCAAGGCAGCTACTCGGTCCAACAGTTAGTGCTCAGATCATGGGGATAACTAAATCATGCATCTAGGGTTTCAAACAACTCCTATACGTAAATGCACAAGCATGTTACGGAAGGCATGCGCAAGTTTGGTAAAACACGCAGGGTTTTCATGCAACCGGGGCTTGCCTTCGAGCAAAGAGGAAGGAAATTGCTCGACTTCGGGGGCGACTTCGGCTTCAGCGGGCAGGGGCTCAGCTATAGCTTCGTCTTCTGGCGCCGGGTGTAGCTCGTAGAAGCCGTTGGCGAGGTGCAGCTCTACACGAATGCAATGCAAAAGTTAGCATAGATGGTTATTTCAACAGCAACACTGGCTCACCTGAGCCCAGAAACTTGCGACAAGGAGCAGGAGGGTAGGGAGGTTCAAGAGAGCTGGTGATGATCAAGAGGCAAGGGTCGGAAAGGAACTTATGATCTGATCCTTGAACTAGAGGATGTGGTATACTAGGAATCCTCAGATGCAAGCGCTGAAGGGTTCCTAGATTTTACACATACACCCTCGGATTGAAGAAAAAGATCACAGCCGAACCCTCGGGCGAGGCGGATAAGGGTCGGCGGAACAGATAGGGTCGGGCGAGACGGAACCAGGGTCGGGTACACAAACTGAACTCCTCAATCAGAGACGATGGTCTTGGGTACACCGTGTAGGGAAACTATGCGGTCGAGGTACAACTCTGCATACTGCTTGACTGTGTAGGTGGTGCGAACAGGAAGGAAGTGTGCGGTCTTGGTCAAACGGTCCACTATAACCCAGATGGAATCATATCGTTGTGATGTAAGGGGCAATCCCACTATGAAATCCATGCTGATGTCTTCCCATTTCCAAGAGGGAATAGGTAGCGGTTGCAGGGTACCTGCTACCTTTAAATGACTGGCCTTGACGCGTTGACAGGTGTCACATTCTGAAACATACCGGGCAATTTCCGGCTTCATTCCACTCCACCAAAAGGCTTGACGGAGATCATGGTACATCTTAGTGCTACCAGGATGGATTGAGAACTTGGAGAGATGGGCTTCATCTAGGATTTGCTTCCTAAGGTTGGGGTCGACGGGTACAACTAGTCGGTTTCCATAATGCACACCTCCCGTTTTGTCCTGTCGGAATTGCTTATATCCCTCATCCTTTACTGAGATCTTCCTGATGATCCGTTGTATTTCCTTATCTCTTACTTGTGCTGACCGGATTTGGTCTTCCAAAACTGAGTCAAGGGTGATGTGAACAAGGGTCTCTTGAGAAATAATCTCCAAACCGAGTTTTCCCATTTCGTGACACAGAGTCTTGATGAAGGCGGTTGACAACAAGCAGTTGCAATGGTGCTTGCGACTAAGGGCATCGGCTACCACATTGGCTTTGCTGGGATGATAGTGCACTTCCAATTCATAATCTTTTATCAGCTCCAACCATCTTCTTTGGCGCATGTTGAGGTCGGCCTGAGTGAAGATGTACTTGAGGCTCTTATGGTCGGTGTAGATGTTGTAGTGGGTTCCCATTAGGTAGTGCCTCCATATCTTCAAGGCATGTATCACTGCCGCTAGCTCAAGGTCATGGGTTGGGTAGCTCAGCTCATGAGGTCGTAACGCCCGTGAGGCATAGGCAATGACTCGATTGTCTTGCATAAGAACACACCCAAGTCCAGTGCCAGAGACGTCACAGTATACGTGATACGGCCTAGAGGGGTCGGGCTGAGCCAAAACTGGGGCTGTGGTCAGCAAGTGCTTCAGGGTCTTGAAGGCCTCTTCACACTTGTTGTCCCACACAAATTTGACCTCTTTCTTCAACAATTCGGTCATCGGCTTAGCTATCTTAGAGAAATCCGGTATGAAACGCCGATAGTAGCCGGCCAGTCCAAGGAAACTTCTGATCTGGTGTACTGAGGCAGGAGGCTTCGACTCCATGACTTCCTGCACCTTATTGGGGTCAACGGCTATACCATCCTTGGAGATAGTGTGTCCCAGAAACTTAACACTATCTAACCAGAACTCACACTTGGAGAACTTGGCATAGAGTTGGTGATCTCTTAGCCGTTGGAGAACTACATGAAGATGGTCGGCATGTTCCTCTTCGTTCTTCGAGTACACTAGGATATCATCAATGAACACCACTACAAACTTGTCCAGCTCGGGCATGAATACCGAGTTCATGAGGTACATGAAATAGGCGGGTGCATTGGTGAGTCCAAAGGACATGACTAGGTACTCGTACAGTCCATATCTGGTAGAGAAAGCTGTCTTGGGTATGTCGCAGGGTCGGATCTTGATTTGGTGATATCCAGAACGAAGATCGATCTTGGAGAACACTTTTGCTCCGGCTAACTGATCAAACAAGACATCAATGCGGGGTAGCGGGTACTTGTTCTTGGCGGTCACAGCATTGAGGGGGCGGTAATCCACACACATACGTAGACTGCCATCCTTCTTCTTCACAAACAGGGCAGGGCAACCCCAAGATGATGTACTGGGTCGGATGAAGCCTTTTTCCAACAGATCATGCAACTGGGTCTTCAACTCGGCTAACTCAGCGGGTGGCATTCGATAGGGTCTCTTAGATATTGGGGCGGTGCCAGGGATCAACTCTATGGAAAACTCCACTTCTCTATCAGGTGGCATACCCGGCAAGTCTTCCGGAAACACGTCGGGGTACTCACAGATAACAGGGAGGCCTTCTAGACGGGCTCCCGATAGGGGGTAGGCACAAGGAAGTGCAGACTCAGGATGGGTCAAGGATATGGTAGAACTGCCATGGAAGGGTGAACTGATGTAGAGGGATCGGGCTACTGTATCTAGAACCACATGATGTCGGGCCATCCAATCTATACCAAGGATGACATCTATGCCTTCTAGGTCAAGGATGATAAGGTTTTCCTTAAAGAGGGTGGGGCCTAGCTGGAGAGGTACAAGAGTAACAATCTGATCCGACGTTATCCTTCCTCCAGGAGTGGCGATCACATAAGGTTCCTTTGTGTGACCGATATCCAGCTCACATCTTTCCCTAGCCTTACTCCCGATAAAGCTATGAGAGGCTCCCGAATCAAACAACACAACAACAGCTTGATTTAAAACAAGGAAGGTACCCGTCATTACTGGCGCACCTTCGGGGAGCTCGATCAAGCTAGTGTAGTTGAGTCGGCCTTGTCGGACTTGCACCTTGGGCCTTCTTCCTCTGGCTGCCATGGGGTTCTGACCTTGCTGTTGATTCTTGTTCCTGGGGCAGTCCTTTGCAAAATGTCCTTCGTTGCCGCAGGTGAAACAACGGCTACTAGCGCTGGGCGGGGTGGTGCTGGCAGGGTCGGCCGGGGCACCTGCGGTTGGAGGCCTGGAAAACGAGGCGCTGTTACTGGCGGGGGTTGGGCAATCCACCTTCCTGACTGCTGGGGTCGGCCAGGGGCTTGTGGAGGAACCATCCGGAACCTTCGAGTCGGCGGACTTGGAAATGCCACAGAGGCTTTCCTCTTCTGGTCGGCCTTGAGAGCTTGCATGCAATCCTCTTGAGAGATGGACAGATTGACCAACTCATTGTAGGTGTCCACCTTGATGGGGTTCAACCTTTCCCTGAGCTGCAAGCTCAGTCCTCGGCGGAATCTGTCCCGCTTCTTCTCGTCTGTGTCCGCATGGTAGCCGGCATAACGGCACAGGTCGTTGAAAGCTTGCGCGTAGTGCAGCACATCTCGGGTTCCTTGGGTAAGGGCCAGAAACTCGTTGAGCTTGCACTCCAAGAGACCTTCTGGAATGTGATGCGCCTTGAACGCCGTCTTGAACTCATTCCAACTGACCACATGGCCAGCCGGCAGCATGGCATGGTAGTGATCCCACCAAAGCCGTGCGGAGCCACGCAGCTGTTGAGCTGCAAACCGAGCCTTGTTGTTGTCGGGGCATGGGGCGGTGAGAAGCTCAAACTTGGATTCGATCGTACGAACCCAGGCGTCAGCATCGAGCGGTTCTTGTGTTTTTTTGGAACAAAGGGGGCTGTGTCCCCAGAAAGTCCTCATACCGAGCGATATGCGGCTACTGTTGAGCTCTTCCACAATGTGGCTGTTGCTGTTGCCCTTGTACCAGATGCCTTAGCAGCTCAGTTTGAGTTGCTAGGATTGCCTCCAGTGGTGATGAGGGCGGGGGCGGGGGAAGATCCTGTCGCTGTTCGCTACTGCCGGGCACAGAACCAGACCTGGTGTGGTGCGCCATCTGCAAGAGTTAACGCTCCATTAATTTCATAACCTTAGATGTACTCCAACAAATGGATCGCATAATTTAAATTCTCCAATGCAACTCTTGCCAATGGTGCAACACACGTCCTCATAGGGAAAACACACTTTTCTCATTCTCAGCGCAGATAACATCTATCTTGACCTGGTACTCAACTTCAGCGAAACATGTCATATACAGACTCTTATGACCTAACTCAAGCCAAGGGGTCAGGCTAGGTGATCCTTCTGAGAAAAAGGGGTCGGCAACGATCCATACTTAAAAAGGGTCGGACGAGGCGGAAACTGCCTCAAGGGTCGGCGCACTCGGCCTTACAAACTGGGGTCGGCCAACTGAACAGGCTCCCCGAAAACAGCATATGGTCATGGCGCAACTCACTTAGCTTAGCATCCAACACTGTGCAAGGATTAAAGGTCAAACACCAGAATTGACTTTATACAATGGTGTTCCAAACACAGGGAGTACTCGACTCTAGGCTAACCTATTACAACCTTTCCAAAATTTAGGCTGCCGAGGAGTACAACAAAGAATGATTCCCTGAGAATCCTCAATCTACAAATGGACGCTATGAGTGGGAGAAGGGGCGCCATCTTCCTCGATATCCATGCTGGACGCTCCTTCGTCTTCCTCAGGGTCCTCTTGAGCTTCGAGCTGCATGTTGAGGGCATGCATATCATCGAGCTCAGCTTGATGCTCCTCCAAATGGGCATTGGCAACTGCCAACTCCATTTCCGTCTCCATCTTCTCCTCCGATAGCTCTATCATGCCGTCCACTAGATCGGCGACTTCTCCCTCAAGCTCGGAGATCCGGTCTTGCATGTCGTGGATCTGAATACCTCGTTGAATAAGCTGGTAGGTTTGGCCTACCATATCTCTCCGTGCCGATTGGAGGTACCCGTGAGCATCCGCTGCTGTCCGGGCGAAGAGGGTCATGGCTCTCCCTTGAAGCTCTATCAGCCGGTAAAGAGCTGCCATGCACCTGTTATTGGTGGAGATGGTGACCATGGCGCATGTGGTGGCTAGCACCTCAATATTCCCGACGCGGTCAAGCCATGCCGGGTCCAGCCGGTTCCTGACGGGGAAAAGGCCGATCGGGTCGAGCGTGATCTCCAAGGGATGCAGCTGGCAGAACTGGGTGAGAAGCTGGAGGGCAGCAGACTCCCATGTGTCCTCAGGAGCAAGGCCATAGGCTATTATGCCGAAAGAGGGCCAGTCGGGCCGCACAGGGGGAGGAGGTACCACCGCCTGCACTTGGCACGTCTGGATACCCTGCTCCAGATATAACCGTCCGGCGTACAAGGGTGGGGACTGGTACCCAAACCACTTCAACATGTCCCACAGAATCGCGGGAAACCCCTCGAAATGCAGACATGTCGACTGGAAAGTACCATCCGCTCCAAAAAGAACATGCCCGGGAACAGCCATCTGGAACCAAGAAACCGAAACCACGTGAGATAGACTCCAAGGGTCAGATCAGGGGTCAGACAAAGAAGCATTCGGTTGTAACCGAGGGCAACTGAAAGAAACTAGAAATCCTTAGATCCAAAAAGAACTCTTCCGAACAAGGTTGCTGTTGAGAAGGAAACCTTACAACTTTTTAGTTGTGACGCATGCACGGCCTACCTTACACTTAACCAAAAACAACTGTCCGAAACTTTGGGTCTTACGTGGTCAGTGCCGGTGACAAGGCAACAATTACGTCTCTCCCTATTATAACTAGTCGGTTCTACAACGTCTCCTAAACGAACGCGGTTAGCGCACCTGCAGAAAACACCAACACACGAACCTTTCGTGCCAGCACCCATGAAAGCGTTCCCAAACATTACCGCTCACTATAGGAACGGCACCCATGCGTTTAAGGCTGCATGGACAGCACTCAACCGTGGAAATAGGTTCCCTTTGAATGGAACCATATAACCCTTCGCATACTCGTGATGCGGAATCAGCACACGTATGATAAATGTGGCGAACCAACCGTGCTGATAGGTTCGTTGGAATCGAACCGTACCAACCTTCGTATGGAGTTCATACGGAACCTGCGCACGTGTGATAGACGTGGGCGAAAACAACCACGAGGATAGGGTCCTTTGAATAGAACTCCCTATCAACCTTCGCATGCTCATGATGCGGAACTCGGCACACGTATGATAGACGTGGCGAAGTGCTGGAGGGTTAGCAGGATAACCAAGTAATTATTAGTCACCTAAAACAACCCTGAAATCCCCTAGGGCCTCTCGCACTAAAGCCATCCTTAACGATCATACGAGATTTTTCAAAAGTCTCTTGCAACTTTTATCTTTTCAAAGAAGTGTTTAGAGCTTGTTGTTTTCTCTGTACTGCTAAACCGGCTCTGGTACCAGCTGTGGCGGATCCACTTCGGATTAGCTTGATTAGCCAGGGTTAAGTCGCCTAACATGCGACACCCATGCCTAAGCCAAGTTGACACGAAGTGCCGTCGGATTTCATCCGATTAACCACTTGAACAGGATCGAGTTTAGCAAACCCACACGAAGGTGAGTGGTTCTAGAGAATACAACGAGTCCACTGAGTTAAACAATTTAACCCTTTGGTTCGGCCACAAAAACCAACATCAGAGTTTTTACAAGGTTCCAAGGAAAAAAATAACAAAAGGTAAAACCGCTAGCGGAAGCAATCGTCGGGGTCGGACGTCCCTGGTGAGGCCAACCGGGACATCACTGATTCCTCTCCTCGCCATCCGAGGAGGGATCCCACTCAACCGTCCAGCCTGGCGGGAGCTGGGGCGGCCAAGCGCCAGCCAGGGAAGGGTCGGGAGCAGCAACTTCACCTGAAAAACAGGAGCCACAACAAGGCTGAGCTACTAAGCTCAACAAGACTTAACCGATAGGAGTAAAACTACTCCTCCTTCTAGACATGCAGGGCTTTTTGGCTGAGGGGTTTGTTTGCCAAAAGCACTAAGTAAAACCCTATTTTCCAGTTTTAGCTCCGGTTCTAGGTTCATTTACCAGTCTAGGTTTGCAACCTATTCGAAGCAATCATAGAGCCAAACAAGATGTGTAAATATATCAACAAACATGTCATCATCAGATTCCTCCTTTACTCAGGGTGACATAGCGATCAAGCAATCTCAAACTGTGAGAGGCAGACGAATCGATTCGAGTTCTTTAACCATGCATGGTGAACCTAACCTCACGACATCCGCGCACCCGGAGGTCGCTTCCTGTGTCGGCCTTCCCCATCAATCCCCTAACCCGTGTCGGGCCCATTTCCTTTGGTGCAAGGTTCCACAGACCCGGCCTCTGCCGTCCTGTGACCACGCTTGCCACCACGTGCGACAACCAGCAGGGGAACTCCGTTCCAAGAACAATGGGGCGACCGCTCACGTCTAGGTTCAATCCGGTACTAGGCTTCCTCATCCCATACTAAGTATGAGGCTAGTACTTTTCAAACACTTGATCACGAACACCACCACTGTCGGGCCTTAGCAAGTTTTCATAGACAGACGGAGCAACCATCCGTCCACCAAAGAGTTACCAACACCCTGCCCCGTCCATCGTCCTTATGGTTATAACAGAAAGGGTAGACATGCGACTCCTACAACTCGCGAGTGACAGGAAATCACTCGGCTTTTACCGTCTTCTAGTTAAGCAAGGCAGCTACTCGGTCCAACAGTTAGTGCTCAGATCATGGGGATAACTAAATCATGCATCTAGGGTTTCAAACAACTTCTATACGTAAATGCACAAGCATGTTACGGAAGGCATGCGCAAGTTTGGTAAAACACGCAGGGTTTTCATGCAACCGGGGCTTGCCTTCGAGCAAAGAGGAAGGAAACTGCTCGACTTCGGGGGCGACTTCGGCTTCAGCGGGCAGGGGCTCAGCTACAGCTTCGTCTTCTAGCGCCGGGTGTAGCTCGTAGAAGCCGTCGGCGAGGTGCAGCTCTACACGAATGCAATGCAAAAGTTAGCATAGACGGTTATTTCAACAGCAACACTGGCTCACCTGAGCCCAGAAACTTGCGACAAGGAGCAGGAGGGTAGGGAGGTTCAAGAGAGCTGGTGATGATCAAGAGGCAAGGGTCGGAAAGGAACTTATGATCTGATCCTTGAACTAGAGGATGTGGTATACTAGGAATCCTCAGATGCAAGCGCTGAAGGGTTCCTAGATTTTACACATACACCCTCGGATTGAAGAAAAAGATCACAGCCGAACCCTCGGGCGAGGCGGATAAGGGTCGGCGGAACAGATAGGGTCGGGCGAGACGGAACCAGGGTCGGGCGGATAGGAGGGGTCGGGCGAAGCGGACTGGGGTCGGCAACTCACCTTCTTCCTGGAAGGAAAGCTTGGGGTCAGGAAGAGGCAGACTTGGGCGAAGGGACTAAAGCTTTGAACAACGGCTAAGACCGGAAATGCTACGGCGGCGGCGGTGCTTCTTGCAGATCACAAGAGAGCTTTTACGCAGCACGGAGGAGCAAGCAGCTGGGTGACTTGGAGAAAACTGAGGGAGAAGCTGAGAGAAGAGCTCCTCCAGAACTGGGTGTGTGGCGCTAGGAGCTTGAGCAGGGAGCGAGAGAAAGGCTGAAGGCAACAATGGCGGAGGGAACTCCGGCGGCTGGTGCATTCCTTTTATAGCTGCTGGAACGGAGAAAGGAAGCGGCGCGGGAGAGAGAGAAAGGGAGCGGCGCGAAGGCTGGGGATAAGCAATGGAGTGCTCTGTCGGGGCGGCGATTGAGCAAAGAGGGCGGTGGTGCAGGACTCCGGGGGTGACGCCAGTGGTCATTGGGCTCTGCCGTCAGGGCGGTGCAGGAGCGGTTATGCCGGTGGTTGAGATTTGGCAGAAGGCGGGCGTCGCCGTGCGGAAGATTTGATAGAAGCGACCGGTTTAACGACCCTGGAATCGAGGGCGCACAGGTGAGAAGACAGGCAGCCGTGGGCGCGCGGGCGAGCGCGAAGCAACAGATTGTCGGACAGCTTCTGACAGGGCGGGGAAAGGAGCTGTCGCTGCCGTGGTCGGGGTTGGCGATGGAGGAATCGTCGTGTAGCGGGGACCAGGCGGCGCGACTGTGGTCGAAGTGACGGAAAAGACGGGCGACATCGGGCTCTGGGGCCGGGATCTGGCGGCGTGATGATGGGCGCGGGAGGCGAGGTTCTGCAGAAAGGTTGCAGAGGGGCTTCCGCTGCCATTGGGGAAGGGGGCGTGAGAATCCACTCGGTCGCTAGCCAGAGACAAAACTGAGCGGCGGCGTCAGAGAAAACGAGCCACGCGGCAGGGAGACTCTGAAGCGGGCATGCAACTCGAGTGCGCCTGTCGCGGAGGATCTGGGGGAAAAGATCTCGTGGTCCTCCGGGCGGATAGAACGGACGTTTGAGGAAGGCTTAGAAGGATCCGACGGTGGGCTGAGCTTGCCGGGGTCGGGATCGGAGCGAAGCGGGGAGGGGTCGGGTCTCAGGGGTCGGGATCGGGCTGAAGGCTGAGCACTCAGGCGCGGTAAAGCAAGACAGATGACGGTGATCAAGGGCTCCGATTAAGATTAACTTGGGAGATTAGGGGTCGGTCGTCACACCTGGATCCCGCCAACATTGATCCAAATGCAGCGGTACTACCCCTTTTTAGCCGATTTTAACTTAATTCCTTTGCACTGCAAGATTACCACTGACTTTCTTTTCTTCTGCAGTCTGGAAGTCATCTCCCCCCGATGCGCAGTTGCAGCGGAAGGCCGATAGATAATTGCCATCCTTATACTTCATTTCCAATTATTGGTTTCCAGGCTCTGTCCATCAAAGATATCTCCACTAGTCAATTGAAACAGAAGCTGAAGATATCTTCTTTAAAGAAAATGAGCTGTCGGGTGCGCGCCTGTATAGAATCGGCCGACCAATCGGCGATTCTGCTCCTCCAGCTCCCGAGCCTTACATCGGAGCTACTCCGCGGTAGCCTCCTTGACCCTGTTGAGCTTGGCCTCTAGGCGCTTAGCCTTGAGGTGATATTCCTCGACACGGTGGATGGCGCCAGCCCTCTTGCGCGCGCGCTCGTCCAGATTCTATACAAAAGTTGCTCCAACATTTCAAAGATGGAAGACAGGGATGAAAGTCAACATGAAGATAGGTCAGCCAACTTATGTATAAAACCTCCTTGACCTTGACCGAGGCTTCCTTCAGGACGGCAAGGTCTTTCTTATCTTCCGCCACAACTCGCGCCAGCGTGGTGCGATCATCATCCACGTGGGTATTGACGTCGGTGTCATAGCCTGCCATCTCGGCATCAATCGGCGCCTCCCTAGGGGTCTCCTCCATTTGCTCCATGGCACTGGCATCCGTGGCCCTGGGTACGGAGATGACGGCACCCCCAGCAGCATCTAGGCACGATAGAGACTTTTTGTTTGGGCCTCTCCGGCTCTACCACCAAGTCGGCGGCATGTCCGGTCTGGGTAGATGTAGAAGATGCAAAGCCCAAGCCTACATCGAGAACCTAACCTCCCACCTGGGTCCCAAAGCTAGCCTCCTACAGGCTTGCCTCATCCTCCGTCACCGCTTTCCTGCTCGATCGGTGTAGAACAGATAAAGGGTGAAGCAGCATACAAACAAACTTTCAACAATAAGTGATGCCACGAATACACTCACAGTGTACTCTTCTTCGCTCGAAACTTTGGGTGAAGAGGAGCTGGCGGCGGCAAGGTCGGCTCCTTTCGCTTTCCCCCACAGATCTCCATCTTTAGCCGCTCCTTGAGCTTCTCCGCATCGACAACGGTCGTCTCAAGTAGCTCAGCCTTCTTCTTCTTGGCAGCCAGGTTGGGTGATTCGGAGTTGTTGCTTGGCACCCTGGATGAGGTCTCCGCAGGGGATGCTGCCACCACAATAGGTGCCTTCGGCTTCGTGGCACCCCTCTTCTTTCGCTTCTTCTTCTCCACCTCCAGCGTCTCCGCCTCTAGCGCCTTGGACTCCATCACCTTGAGAATGGCTTGGCGCATCCACCACCCAATAGGAGAGGCACTTCCAGCCTCCGTCCCGCTGCCTTGGACCGGCACGTCCTCGTCGGAGATGCCAAAGGATGAGTCCGACTCCCAATCCAGGGCAGGAGGCGGCTGCTCAACATCAGCGGTAGGGTGGATCTTGGGCTGTTGTGGGTCGGCCCCTTGTGGAAGCAATGCTGGACAAAAAACTCAAATTCACGGCTCTGGTGAATCAAAGGGAACAGTTAGAGAAGAAGCAAACTCAAAGAAGGAAAGCTGATTGATGAAACCAAGATCTTACCAGGTCGGCCGGCCTCACGAAGGAGTACGCCTTAGGGAAATGCTTGTTCTTGATTTACACTGTAACATCACCCGTTAAAAATCATCTTTAAAATCTTTTTACCGCTGAGCTCCCGGATATCAAAAACTTTCCCGGCGATTTCGCCGTTCCGGCACCTAAGCCGACAGCCATCATCTTTACCCGTGCCCGTAAATCTCGCCGCGTGCCGTCGTCAGACCGCCGCGCGCGTGCTCTGACCGCGTGCCGCAATCGCCGCCGGTTCCCCCTCTTTCTTTCTCTGTTTCCTCCCTCTTTCTTTCTTTTTCCTCTTCCTTCTCTTTCTTTTTCTTCTTCCTCCTCCTCCTCCTCTCTCCTCCTCCCTTCTTCTTCCTGGCGCCACTCCTCCCAGTTCCTGGCGCCATTTCCTTGGACGCCCCCCCACCGACGCATTTACTCCCCCGGCCGAACCCGGCGACCCCGCCTTCGGCCCCGCTCCGCGCCGGCCGACCCCGCCGACCCCGCCTCCGGCCCCGCTCCGCGCCGCCCGACCCCGCCGACCCCTCCCGCGCCCCTCCTGCGCCGGCCCCACCTCCGTCCCCGTTCCACGCCGCCCGCCGCCGGCCCCTACCTCTCTTCCGGTGCTGCCCGCCGCACGCCACCGTTGTCGTGCTGCCCTCCCCGCGACGCCCTCCTCCGGCGCCCGAGCCCCTACCGCCGGCCCGGCCTGCCCGGCCCCCACCCCCACGCTGGACACCGCCGGCCGCCCGGTCCCCCACCGCCGGCCGCCCCTCGCCGGCCTATAAAAAGGGCCGCTCGCCCGGCCTCCCTTGCCGCTCCACCACCACCCAGCTCGCCACCCCAACCTACACCACTCGCCAAACGCCGCCGCCACCAGTACCTCCGCCGCCCGAGCGCCAACCGCCGCCGCCTCCACCGAACCACCGCCGGCCGCCCCTTCCCTATCCGAAGCTCCAAGGTATCGGGCAAAATGGAGCCCCCACGGCCTCCTCTAGCCTCTCCCACTGCCTCTCCTCGCCGCCGGCGAGCCTGGGCTGCCGCCCAAGGCCGGCCGCCCCTCCCTCCCATCTCCTCTGTTTCGGTACAGAGAGAAGGGAAGAAGAAACCCCTCCTTTCCGATCTAACCCCAAGGAATCTGTTATTCGCGAAATAGTCCTTCCACCACTCTCATAAACCTATTCGCGGATAAGCCCCTCCACCTCCAAAAGAATTTACAAATAGGTCCCTAGTTTATTATAAATCAATCCTAAACCTCCGTTTAAGCCCCTAATTCATGTTTAACCCGTCATTTCATGCGCCAAACTTCCTCCAATTAATCCCAAATTTCACCACTTCATCCTCCAGAATATTTTCGCCGATCCATATCCAAATTTCCCAAAAATAATCTTTCTACCTATTTTCCGTTCACGTTTTCTGTTTGGAGCTTACGGTTAAAAACCGATCTTCTTTTATTTATTTGTGTGTCCGTTTGTGTGTGCCGTAGATCGCGGATTTCCCGAGGAGGATCCCGAGGAGGAGTTTTACCGCGAGCCCGAGCCCGAGGACCAGCAGCATGAGCCGGAGCTCCCGGAAGGCTTTGAAGACGGCAAGTCCAATCTCACCCTTTGATGCATATTTAATACCTAGTTTTTCAAACACAACCTATTGGCCTGTTTTACAAAATGCATATTATTTCATTGCAAGACATGGTTGGATAGCCACCCCTTGATTGTTATGAACATTCCTTGTTATCCTATGGTTGTCTCTAAATACGATTTGCTCTATTTGGTCGATAGCCACCGCTAGAATGCTTAGGAAATTACTACTTAAATACCATCACCACTACATTGATGTTTTCGGAAAATAAATGTGTGTGTGTGTGTGCAAATAAAGGAAAATGGCTTTCTGGGTTCAAGGGAAAAGGATGTGGAGACAGGATGGATGGGTATTCCTTGTGTGGGATGCCAGGGTGTTGTGCTCGTACCTTGGTGGATGAGCAACGTCGGGAGATATCCATCTTGTCGTGGTTAAGGACCGAGTTGATGTGTCATCTTGCCTAATTCCACCATCGTGCAACCACTCGACCATTGTATGGGCAACGACTTAGCATAAATCTCACTAGCTGAACTGTTAGCCGTCAGGGGTGCTGGTGAGCAACGGGAGCCCATGGAAAAGGAATAAGATCTTGGTGACTTAGGTCCCGGTTACGGTCTCGTGGATGAGCCGTGAACCCCTTGGGTGCTTCCGTGAGGGCTAACCAGTTTTAGTTAAGGTGGGTAATGACTTTGTTAGGATCCGCACCGGCACCAAGGTGATCGTGCTGTGGTACCCTACTTGTGGGAAAAGTGTACAACCTCTGCAGAGTTAAAACCTATCTGGGTAGCCGTGTCCATGGCATTGGACGAGTTACGGCTTGGTCACATAACTAGCACTTGGGCATGGGTGGTGTGTGTGTGTGTGGGTGGGTTGAATTTTGGAAGAGTCCGGCAGTTGTGCCGTGCACTATGGCGGACGGGGAGTCCGATAGCGATAAAAACTTGGATCCTTTGTGTAGGATCAACCCCACCCCTTGTTCGGTTACTAAGGAAAAGCTTCACAAAAATTTGTTTAAAAACGAACCTATGCATGTGTGGAAAATTTAGCTTTATCGCAAATAAACTCTAGCCTATCCTTGTTGTATCCTGTGCATATACTTGCTTGTATCCCCCTCCGTGGATGGGGTTGGACTTGTTGAGTACATTTGTACTCACCCTTACTTCGTTGCTACAGAGGAAGACCCTGACTTCATCGCTGAAGACCTTGAGTAGAGGTTGTGTCCGCACCCAACGCTGCCTGTGGTGTTGGCCTTTCCAAGATGCTGCTGCTGCCGTGTAGTCCCGAGTGCTGTCTTTTGGCAGTTGCTTGGTTAGGCGCTGTTGTTTATTTATTTCTTATCGCTGCGTGGCTCTCACGCCCACTCCCTCGGGAGTTGTACGGTAACTGAATTATCTGTCGAATAAATGTATTATCAGCCTCCTGGGACTGATATTTGTATCACATTTAGTCTCTACTTATGTGGGGACGCTTCATACACCTCCTTGTTTGAATCCTTGAGATGCAGGTCGAAATACTCAGCGACCCTCTTTAGCCGTAGCAAAAATCCACAGCCGCTGGTTACCCTCGGTTTCCCCTTCGTCGTCACCACTTTCAATTGGTACGGATATGTCCACAAATTGAAATAGGGGGATTCTGAGAAATGCTTCGCACAGATGGATAAACACGGCGATATTGAGTATGGTTAGGGTTCAGATGCACTAACTCAATTTTGTAGTACTCCAACGACCCGCAGAAGAATTCCCCCATCGGGATCCTGAATCTCCGCTCGAAGAACGCCACAAAGACGACAGCTTTGGTCTTGTCCTCAGTGGGGAACTCCTAGCCCGCGGTCGCCTTTCACTCTATGAGGGAATTGGGTCCGAGTAGGCCATGGTCGATGAGGGCCTGAATCCGTTCCTCAATCATCACGGACTTCATCAAGTGGATGGATGGATCCAGTGCCTGCTCCGCCGTCATTTCTTCGGTTTCTAATCCTCGTGGCGTAGATCAAATGTAGGTAGGCCTTTTGGTTTGCATACGGCGGGGAATGGTGGTGTGGTGGCGGTGAGTACTGTCTTCGAGCGGAGAAGCAATAGATGCAGCTTGCGGATGCGGCGGCATGACCTAGGGTTCTCTGCCACATAGGCTATGGCGTTGGTGGCGGTGGCGCTTGGGGGCAAGTGGAGTGGAAATGAAAAGGAAACTGCGCCTCTTCGGCTTTTGAAGGTATTGACGGTGTAAACCTAGCAATGAAATCCGTGGATCCCTAGTTACGACACACACGATGGATAGAATTCGCGGGTTTTCCGTTAAGTCTAATGGCGTACCTCCGTGGCTTCGTCAGTCCTCTCCCTCGGGGGCTGGGCACCTATTTCATGTTGGCGTGCCTCCGTGGCTTCGTTAGCCTCACGCTCGAGGGCTGGGCACCTATCTTAGGTCGGCGAGCCTCCTTGGCTCCGCCAGTCC
The DNA here is from genome assembly GCF_000263155.2 of Setaria italica. Taxonomy (NCBI): domain Eukaryota; kingdom Viridiplantae; phylum Streptophyta; class Magnoliopsida; order Poales; family Poaceae; genus Setaria; species Setaria italica. The sequence goes on from NC_028452.1 coordinate 19,448,608, forward strand.
TCACGCTCGGGGGCAAGGCACCTATCTCAGTTCGGCGTGCCTCTGTGGCTCCGCCAGTCCTCGTACTCGGGGGCTGGGCACCTATCTCAGTTCGGTGTGCCTTTGTGGCTCCGCCAGTCCTCGTGCTCGAGGGCTGGGCGCCTATCTCAGTTCAGCATGCCTACGTGGCTTCACCAGTCTTTGCGCTTGGAGGCTGGGTGCCTATTTCAGGTCGGCGTGCCTCCGTGGCTCCACGAGCTCTCGCGCTCGGGGGATGGGCGCCTATTTCAGGTCAGCGTACCTCAGTAGCTCCACCAGTCCTCGCGCTCAGGGGTTGGGCGCCTATCTCAGGTCCGTGTGCCTTCGTGGCTCCATCAGTCCTCGCGCTCGGGGGCTAGGCGCCTATTTCAGGTCGGCATGCCTCCGCGGCTCCATCAGTCCTCGCGCTCGGGGGCTAGGCGCCTATTTCAGGTCAGCATGCCTCCGCGGCTCCACCAGTCCTCGCGCTCGGGGGCTAGACGCTATATTTGTATCACTTTTACGACGGAAACAATACATCAAATTCTTAACCATTGGATCGATTACTTTAATAGCTTTAATGCTCGGGGGCTACTCCATATGGAGTGCGTCTTGCGACGCCCTGCATGTGCTTCCCTTCGATCTACAGGATGCCAGACATCCCTAAGCTCGGTAATCGCATAGCCATGCGTATTTGGTCATACGCTTGCGAAAGCTTCAATTTTTCTTCCGTTTTTTAGCAATGTGCAGCCTCTCCATCACTATGGCGACACCGTACCTTCAGTTGAGTACATTACAAGCTTCGTTGTGCATCCGTCAGGTTCCTGTTGGACTCTACATCGCTCGAGGGCTTGAGGGATAAGGGTACCCCTAGGTCGTAAGCCTATATGAGGCGGCCAAGGGCGCCCCCGAGGGTAATGCAACTCACCTCGACTCATCCCACCTCACATTAACCCTTCACACTTGCAACTAGCAATACAATCTACCAGAACACAGGACGTAGGGTATTACTCTCCGAAGGCCCGAATGTCGTGCATAAACCCCAGGTCCATGAGTAGGCCTTGGACGGCCCACCAAGGGACGTACTCGGACAAGATCAGAACAAGGATGGGCGTATCCTACTCAGACTAGTCAAGTATGTTTATGGAAAACTACTCAGGCCATTACCGAGTAGAACTCTGTAAAAGTACCCGACTAGGACTCAGACTTGTAACCCTGCCCTCCCATGTATATAAGGGCGGGCAGGGACCCCCCTCAGAAGGACATACCTCAACACACGAGGACAACTCCAGTTCATCAAATACAAACCAACACACAGGACGTAGGGTATTACGTGATCTAGCGGCCCGAACCTGTCTAAATCGTGTTCCTCGTGTCACCATTGATTCCTTGATTCTCGACGACCCTTACCGCATAAAAGACCACCTAGGGTACCCCCTAGGCGGGTTGCCGGTCTAAAACACCGACAGCTGGCGCGCCAGGTAGGAGGACTCATCGAGTTTCTCAGCACGAACTCAATGGCAAAGGTCATTATCAGGCCCGTCTTCTTCATCAAAGCCGGCGCCACCTTCATTTTTGGATCATGGCTTTGCGTCGCCGAAGGCTCGGGATCATTCCGGCGCCAGATCGTCGACGTTCAGGAGAAGAAACCAGAAAATCTGATCAGAAAAAACCAAGATTTCAAAGTCAACGAATTCGAGTTCGACTACACGTCGGATTCGACTTTGCCTCGGACTACTCCAACCCTCCGCTCAGGGGTCGGGCGCACCCGACCCTAGGACTCAGGGTTCGACGAGGCAGAGTTTCACCCCTCGGGGTCGGGCGAGGCGGAGTTTCACCCCTCGGGGTCGGGCGAAGCGGAGCTACTCCCCCAAAGGGTCGGGCTCAGCCGACCAAAGGACTCAGGGTTGGACTCGCCTCGGACTAGTTAGTCCCAGCCAGTGTCCAAGTCGTTTCGACTTCAGAGCGGTTCCCGCACGGACTCCGCAACGCAACCAAAGTCCACCAAGGTTTTCTTACTCGAACCCGATTCGAACTCGGGCATGACGAAGACGTCGACTTCGACTCGTCCTATTCACCAGAGATACCATTATCTGGTCCAGCCCAAGGATTGGTAATAACTTCGACATCACAAGGCAGATTCGTCCATTGGCCGGGATTGCGACCGCCTCTTCTCGACTGTGACTACGACTCGCGCCTCGTCGCCCATATAGACAACCTACCATATCAAGAAGGCGTTCCACTCACTTCCAACCGCGAGGAAAGTTCCACAGAAATTGCAACATCAAGGTCCGGAAGCTACTACCCGGACAGGGAGATACTTGTTATTACTCAGAATAACAACCCGGGTACTAGCCAGAACAGAACCCCCAGGCGATTAGCACAAATCGACAACATCTCCGAAGATGAGTCTACAGCTGACGCCCCTCACGATGAAACCTCCGAGTAGCGCAACCAAAGAAGGGCGCGCAACGCTACTCGAGCTGAGCGACGACAGTTGATGGCTACAAATATTCCCATCACAAATCTTGAATGGGCTTTCAACGCAGTCCAAGCTCAGGAGCACAATAATCCACTCGCGGCTATCGCCTCAATCAACCTTTTAACAACATTGATGCCTCAGGATAAGGATAACGCAGCCACGGCTCAACTCGTGCAGCGCGTCAACGGACTGATCGCACAACTCGCGGAGAAAGCTTACAAGCTACTCGACAAAGAATCACAAATCACGTGTGTTCCTCGTATCACATACCACCAAGAAGGTAGCAGGGGAGCTACAGACAATAACACCACCCCATGAAACGATAACGCAGTCAACCAACCTCGGTAACACAGCCAATGTCCAAGCAAGCATAAGGCCCCTGCTCGACATAAGGATGTTGGTGAGGTCAGCTACACCAACTCGATTAAAAACATCCGCCCTACTCGGAAGAACCACGAAATGTCCAACTTCAGTGATTTACGAGAAATTCTCAACAGTCGGCGCGAACGGGAAGTCGACAGCTACAACCATTTTCCTGCTTTCACAAACCGGGTAATGAAAACAAAATTACCCGATAAGTTCAAGCCAACTGGAATCACCAAGTATGATGGCAAGCAAGACCCAATTCAATGGCTACGATGTTACTCGCTAGCCGTCCAAGCAGCCGGGGGCAATAACGACACCAAAGTTATCCATTTCCCCATATGCATGGAACCCGCACCACTGACCTGGCTTGAGTCACTCAAACCCAAGTCCATTGACTCTTGGGCAGACTTGACAAAGGCTTTCACCAACAACTTCGCCGGCTCCATGGCTAGACCAGGCAACAAGATCGACTTAAGTCAAGTTAAGCAAAAAGAAGGCGAGACCTTACGCGACTATCTGCGATGGTTCTTCAAAAAGAAGGCTACCATAGTTGACATCTCCGAAACAGACATCATTGAGTGCTTCCAGAATGGACTCTATGATCGACGAACATACCAAGACTTCAGTCGCCGACGACCAGCTGATGTCAAAGAACTCAAAGTTATGGTGCAACAGTGGGCGGATGAAGAAGACAAAGAGTGAGAATGGTTCGGCTCCCACCGTAACCGCGGATGCGACAACAACCACAACAATGACCCATATAGAACTCGGCATACCGATGCTCGGAACACCTATTCGAGTAACCACAATCGCAAAAGGAAGCCCGGCAACACTGTTGCCGCCATGACCAACTCCGAGAAAAAGGGACACCGCAGAAACGATGAAGGGCCAACCTTCACTGAGCTACTCAAAAAGTAGTGCCCATGGCATCCGACTAGCAAGCACTCGGCGATAGACTGCTACAGCATGCGCCAAGTCATGCAAGACTTACCCGCACCACCACCCCCTGAAGAGTACACCAAGAAGAGAGTTAAGGGTAAGAATAAAGCCCGCAACGACGAAGATGAAGAAGGTGACTTCCAGACAGCTTAAAAAACCGTCAACGTCATTCTCGGCGGTATCCCAAGCACTGCATCCAAGCGAGCCAACAAACTCGTACTCAGGGAGATCATGGCCATCAAACCAACGGACCCTACACCGTTAAAATGGTCAGAAGTTCCAATTTCTTTCAACAGAAAAGATCAATGGACAAAATTTTTAGAACCAGGCCGTTTCCCACTAGTCCTGGATCCAGTTGTGGCAGGATCAAAGTTAACCAAAGTACTCATCGATGGCGGAAGCGGCCTCAACGTTATCTTCGCCAAGACATTAAGGAAGATGTGCCTCGACGTTACTGAAATGCTTACCCCAATGGATTCACCTTTCTACGGCATCGTGCCTGGAAACGCAGCTATACCACTTGGACAAGTTGTCCTTCTAGTCACCTTCAGCACTAAAGAATATTACCGTACCGAGTACATCAGATTCGAAGTCGCAGACTCAAGTGAACTTTCTCACTTTTTCGGTAGCCTTGCTACAAAGTTTCTGGGCTAGAACTCGCAAGAGTTGCTGTTGAAATAATCGTCTAAGTGCTAACCCCCTGCATTTTGCATTCGTGTAGAGTTACATCTCGCCGACGGCGTCTACGACCTGTACCCGGCGCCAGAAGACGAAGCTGTAGCTGAGCAACCGCTTCCAGAAGCCGAAGTCGCCCCAGCAGAAGACCCGTTCCCTCCCTCCTCGCTTGAAGGCAAGCCCCGGAGCATGAACCCCAGTTTCCCAAACTTGCGCATGCCTTCTTCATCTTGTTTGTGCATTTACGTATAGGAGTTGATTGCAACCGTAGATGCATGACTTAGATCCCTTGAGTTGAACACTAGCTGTCAGACCGAGTAGTTGCTATGCTTAAATAGGAAGCGGTAAAAGTCGAGTGATTTCCTGTCACTCGCGAGTTGTAGGAGTTGGTTGTTCTCCTTCTGTCACAACTATAAGGACGATGGGCAGGGCAGGGTTTTGGTTATCTCTTTGGTGGTCGGCTGATCGCCCCGTCTATCTATGGAACTTGTTAAGGCCTGACAGTGGTGGTGTTCGTGATCAAGTGTTTGAAAGTACTAACCTCATACTCAGTATGGGATGAGGAAGCCGAGTACTGGATTGAACCTAGACGTGAGCGGTCACCCCATTGTCCTTGGAACGGAGTTTCCCCTGTGGCCGCACGTGGTGGCAAGTGTGGTCATAGAACGACAGAGGCCGGGTCTGTGGAACATTGCACCAAAGGAAATGGGCCCGACACGGGTTAGGGAATTGATGGGGAAGGCCGACACAGGAAGCGACCCTCGGTGGTGCGCGGATGTCGTGTGGTTAGGTTCACCATGCATGGTTAAAGAACTCGAATCGATTTGTCTGCCTCTCACAGCTTGAGACTACTTGATCGCTATGCTACCCTGATTAAGAAAGGAATCTGATGATGACATGGTCTTGATGATGTTATATATACCCTTTGGTTGGTTCTTTGTTTGCTTAGAGTAAGTTGCTAACTTAGACCGGATAATGAACTTAGAATCTGAGGTAAAACCTTGAAATAAGGATCCACATAGTGCTTTTGGCAAACAAACCCCTCAGCCAAAGAGCCTTGCATGTCTAGAAGAGGTGGAGTAGTTTTAATCCCTGTCGGTTAAGTTTTGTTGAGCTTAGTAGCTCAGCCTTGTTGTGGTTTTTCTTTTTCAGGTGAACCCGCTGCTCCCGAGTCCGCTCCTGTTGGCACTTGGCTGCCCTAACTCCCTTCGGGTTGGACGGTCGAGTGGGATCCCTCCTCGGACGGCGAGGAGAGGGATCACTGACGTCTTGGCTGGCCTCACCAAGGACGTCCGACCCCGGTGCTAGCTCCGCTGTTTTATCTTTCCGCTGCTTTTGAACTTGTAAAACTCTGATGTTTGTTTTATTGTTGAACTAAACGGTCAAATTTGTTTAACTCAGTGGACTTGTTGTATTCTCTGGAACCGCTCACCTTCGTATGAGTTTGCTAACTCGTCCTGTTAAAGTGGTTAAATCGGATGAAATCCGACGGCACTTCGTGTTAACTCAGCTAAGGCATGAGTGTCGCGTGTTAGGCGACTTAACCATGTTTTAATCAAGCTAATCCGAAGTGGATCCGCCACAACATCCTACCATGCTATACTCGGATGGCCAGCACTCGCCAAGTTCATGGCCATACCACATTATGTCTACCTGGTACTCAAAATGCCAGGCCCCAAGGGGGAGCTCACGCTACGAGGACATCTACGGCGATCATACGAATGTGACACTGAAGCCGTGGAGATTGCGGCGACTACTCAAGCATCAAGTCCCATGCAAAAAGTTTTCACAGCTTCAAAGAAGCTCAATCCAACCGAACTAGAGATCCCGGAAAACAAGTCGGGGTCCACAAAGGTGAAACCCGCCAGTGAGCAAGACTTCAAATCAGTTGACCTCCAGACAGGTGATCCTTCCAAGACAGCCCTGATCGGAACAGGGCTAGATCCTAAATAGGAATTCGCGCTCGTCATCTTCCTTCGGGCCAACCATGATACCTCCAGTTGGAAACCGGCTGACATGCCAGGTGTGCCCAAGGAACTGATTGAGCATTCTCTCAATGTCGATCCCAAAGCTACTCCAAAACAGCAACGACTACGCCGGTTTGCTCAGGACAGACGAGAAGCAATCAAAAAAGAGTTAGCCAAGCTACTCGCGTCAGGGTTCATCAAAGAAATCTTTCATCCTGACTGGCTCGCCAATTCTGTGCTTGTTCGTAAGAAAAACAACGAATGGAGAATGCGTGTTGACTACACAACCTCAACAAACACTGCCCAAAAGACCCTTTCGGGCTACCCAAGATCGATCAGGTGGTTGACTCCACCGCTGGGTGCGCTTTGCTATGCTTTCTCGACTGCTACTCCGGCTATCACCAGATAAGCCTCAAAGAAGAAGATCAAGCCAAAACAGCGTTCATCACGCCCTTTAAAGCTTTCTGCTACAAAACAATATCCTTTGGACTAAAAAATACAGGACCAACTTATCAAAGGGCCATACAGATGTGCTTCGAAAGGCAACTTCACCGCAATGTCGAAGCTTATGTCGACGACATCATCGTCAAAACAAGAAACCGGGAGGAACTCATTGCTGACTTGGAGGAAACTTTCTCTAGTCTCCGCGCTTTCCAATGGAAACTCAATCCTACTAAGTGCGTCTTTGGAGTAACTTCCGGTAAGCTATCGGGTTCATCATTAGCCTTCGCGGCATTGAGGCCAACCCGGAAAAAATATCTGCCATCACAAACATGCAGGCACCAGGTAGCATTAAGGATGTGCAGAAACTCACAGGCTGCATGGCCGCTCTCAACCGGTTCATCTCGAGACTTGGAGAACGGGGACTACCCTTCTTCAAGCTTCTTAAACGCCAGGACAAGTTCAAATGGACGGAAGAGGTAGATGAGGCACTAACACAACTCAAAGACTTTTTGTCAAAGCCTCCTGTACTCACCGCTCCTTCTCCGAACGAAGACTTGCTCCTATACATCTTAGCTACTACTCATGTCGTCAGCACGGCAATAGTAGTCGAACGATTTGAACCAGGCCACGCTTACAAGGTCCAACGACCTGTATACTTCGTTAGCAAAGTACTCTCGGACTCCAAAACTCGGTATTCACCGATACAAAAGCTCTTATACGCTATTTTGCTCACCTCCTGAAAGTTGCGCCATTACTTTCAAGAGCACAACATCACAGTCATCTCCGACTTCCCGCTCGGCGAAATTCTCCACAACAGAGATGCGATGGGTAGAATCTCCAAATGGGCAGTTCAACTCGGAGCTCTCACATTGAACTTCAAGCCATGGATAGCCATCAAGTCCCAGGCTTTGGTCGACTTCATAGCTGAATGGACTGAAAATCAAGTTCCAACACCAGTCGAACGACTAGAACATTGGGTAATGTACTTCGACGGATCCCTCAAACTTGAAGGAGCCGGCGCAGGCGTATTACTCATCTCCCCCAGGGGAGACCAGCTCAAGTACGTGCTGCAAATATTCTGGGAAACACCTAATAACGAAGCCGAGTACGAAGCACTGCTACACGACCTTCGCCTCGCAATCTCCCTCGGCATCAAACGACTACTGGTGTACGGCGACTCTCTAGTCGTTATAAACCAGATCAATTAAGAGTGGGACCGGAACAAGTACAACATGGATGCTTATTGCAAAGAAGTCCGCAAACTAGAAACCAAGTTCTCTAGCTTGGAATTTCATCACATCGTCCGCGACAACAACGTTGCCGCTGACGTCTTATCCAAAATGGGCTCTACTCGCGCAGAGGTTCCAGCAGGAATCTTTGTACACGAACTGCGCAAGTCGTCCATATCCGACCAAGTCACACTGCTAGAAATCCCGACTGCTGACGTCTCTCATGAAATCATGATGATAGATGTCGACTGGAGGACACCCTTCATCGACTACATCAAATATCACCAGCTACCATCCGACAAAAATAAAGCTGAGCAAACCTCCCGGCGAGTAAAAAATTACGTTCTAGTCGGAGACAAGCTCTACAGGAAAGGTGCATCATCTGGAGTACTCATGAAGTGCGTCACCAGAGAAGATGGCCAAGAAATCCTAGAAGAGATTCATAGAGGAATCTCTGGCAACCACGCCTCTTCGAGGACACTAGTTGGCAAGGCTTTCAGAGCAGGCTTTTACTGGCCAATGGCTCTGGCTGACGCCAAACAACTAGTTCAGAAATGCAAAGGTTGTCAACTCTTCACAAAACAGCAACATGTATCGGCCTACAAGCTAGTCACAATACCTCCAACATGGCCATTTGCCTGCTGGGGGCTCGACATGATAGGTCCGTTACCAACTGCGCCAGGAGGATTCAACAGAGTACTCGTGGCAATCGACAAATTCACCAAATGGTCGAGGTCAAACTGGTCACTTGCCCCAAGGCAGACCGGGTCCTCGACTTCTTGGATGAAATCGTACACCGCTATGGTTTTCCCAACAGGATTATCACAGACCTAGGGTCAAACTTCAATAATCACGACTTTTGGGAATATTGCGAAAACAGCGGCATCGACATCCGCTATGTCTCGGTCGCTCACCCACGAGCCAACGGACAAGTCGAGCGTGCTAATGGCATGATACTCGACGCCCTGAAGAAAAGACTACATGACGTTGGCAACACCAGAGGTGGCAAATGGCTCAAAGAGTTACCAAATGCTTTGTGGGGCCTCCGTACCCAACCGTGCAAGACTACGGGGCTATCACCCTATTTCCTGGTATATGGCTCAGAAGCCATACTACCCGCTGACATCATGTGGCAATCACCATCCGTTGAACAATACGACGAAGAACTGGCAACAGAAACACGGCGAACAGATATAGACAGTCTAGATGAAACAAGATGCGCAGCACTAGTGCAATCTGCCAAATACCTTGATGGTTTAAGGCGTTACCACGACCGCAACGTCAAGGAAAGATCTTTTAACTCGGGCGATATGGTCCTTAAGCGTATCCAAGACACGTCAGGGTTGCATAAACTCAATTCAGCATGGGAAGATCCTTACATCGTATCAAAGGTTACGGGACCTGGATCTTACAGACTCCAAGAGCTTTCAGGAGAACAAGTACCAAACTCTTGGAATATAGAACATCTTTGTCGCTATTACCCATAGCAGCATCTGATTAATCACTTCAAAGCAATAACTCATGATGACTACTCGAGCTAACTGCCGGACTACTGACTTCAAGATACCTCAGCTTTGACAAGAGTTATCAACTCAACAAGGATCACTGCCGTGGTACAAAATCTCCGTATCAATATTTCTTTACTGAAACAAGGATACATCAGGTTACATATGAGTACAAGTACTCGGAATACACGAAGACTACAAGGAACTGCCTACTGGCGGGCTGCATTTAAGCCTCAGGCTTTTACTATATCACAAGGCCACTCAGGTCTGCCGACCACAAGAGGAAGGGCCCACATGCAAGGAAGCTACGCAAAACGCAGCCATACCCAGGTACCCTACCCAAGGCAATGCCAGGAACTCCAGCATTGCCACTGCCTTGACAGCGGCAATGATGAATCCGGCACGATGCGCCTAGAGGGAACCAAGGCTGCTCTTTTGCTAGCCTTGCGGAGCCAATCCAATCTACGGCCACACCTCCACCTCTCAGGGAGTAGGATAAAGACCGCGGCACTCATCACCAATCACTCGCGAGTTCGAGCGCGTACTCCACTGGATCATGAGCTGCAAGATGAGGCGTGCGACGAAGCCTCCTACGAGGATTCTTCTAGCATCGCGGCTATCCCTACGAGCGCAGGAGTCTGTGGAGGGAAGGTGGCCTCAATCTACAAGGAATCTTCTAGCACCGGTGCACTTTCTGATGGCTATCTACACTCAAATAGAAGCAACCGAAGGCAGTCCATCGTTGATCAGGAACTTGAGTTGGTTCGCTCACCAGATGGCTCTATTTATAGTCGAACGCCGCAACTACCACCTGCCCAAGAGTTACTATGCACCTGTGATCAATGAGTCTGACAACTCCTGACTCTGCCCACGTGACGGTACTTATTCCACAAAGGACAAAAGAGTACAGTACATTCGTGCATCCACAAAGGACAAAGGAGTACAGTACACCCGTGTCCCTCAAAAGACGAGTACTCGGCAGCATTACGACTACTCGACACTCGGGACTACTACAAGCCAAGCGTGGCCTACGCTCTCACAATTATCTCGGGGGCTTGGACTACTCCGACCCCCTGCTCAGGGGTCGGGCACATCCGACCCCTGGACTCAGGGTCGGGCGAAGCAGGGTTTCCCCGTGAGGTCGGGCGAAGCGGAGTTTCCACCCTCGAAGGGGTCAGGCTTAGCCGACCCCAAGACTCAGGGTCGGGCGAGACGGAGCTCCTCCCCTAGAGGGTCAGGCCCAGCCGACTCCAGCACTTTGGGTCGAACAAGATGGAGTGAAACTACTCTTCGCAAGACAACAAACTTCAAGCAACAAGTCCAATGGCCAAGTATTCATTTATCAAAAGTATCATTCAAAGTACTCGACAAAAATACAAGAGTACATACAAAGCTCAAGGCTCTTCTAAAGAGACAAACTCCGACATCTTCGATGCAATAGGCTCTGCCTCCTCGAGGTACTGCGCATATGCTTCTTCTGTGCAGTTGCGAGCCACGCCATCACCAGCTGCCGCCAAGTCTGCCCTCGGATAGTAGGACTTCACAACTGCAAGGACCTATTTGCAAATAGTTTTGCAAAGTCCCGCCACTCTACTCGTGGCAGCATTTAATCGCTCGACTAGTGATTGCAGCCCTGCGCCTTCTTCCACGGGGGCTATGGCATTCACCAAGTCTTCAGCTGCTACAGTTAGCTCCTGGAGTTCGCCCTGAAGTCTTCCCATGGTCTGGGCATGATCTCTGCATGCCACCATGGCCATGGCAAGCATCACGCCATTTTGCATCTTTCGGTCCCGCTGATGTTCGCAAGCAGCTTGTGCTTCTGTCAGCGCAGCCCGAAGATGTTCGGCTTCATCCGCCACTTGGTCGTGCGCGTTTCTCCAGTCGAGAACTTGGCTCCTTGCAGCTGCCTCTTGCTTCTTGAGCTCTACAAGACAAAAAACTCAACCACAGCCAACTACTGTTGGACACACCCAGAGTAGGCAAAATGCTTACCTTGATACTTCTTGTTCAGCGACTTGTAGCGGCTCTCCAGTTTTTGCTGCAGAACCGCGTGATCCGTGCGTTCCACGGCAAAAGACTTTGCCCCAACTTCATGAACCCTCAGAGCTTCTGTCAGTCGGGCACGTTCCTGCTCCAGTTGATGACTTCATTCCTAAAAAGTCCGAGTATGGAGTGCTGAATTTCAAGCCTCACAACTACTCGGGTCATGCAACAACTCAACAAGGAATTTTACCTGGAAGCTCCAGAAAACATCGGTGGCCTTCTGGAACTCCAAGTTGGATGGCAGGGTGACCACCGGTCTTTGAGTACTTTCCGCAAGATGAGGAGTTGTACCCAAAATGGCACCTACATCATTTATCGTCAGTCAACCGCCTGCTATGACTACAATAACAAGACTGCAGAAACATACCTGGAGCAGTTGCTTCTTTGGTTTTCTCAACACTCACTACGGCCAATGATCCGCCAGCAGATGCGGATAAGGCATCACTTCCGGAACCCGATGCAGCGGCGGGAACTTCCGCCGAATGGATGACATCTTGAAGCATCGACATGGTAGCTCCAAGACGACCGGCGTCAACCCCGAGCACCTCCTCAACGATTAAATCCTCAAAAGGAACAGATAGTATAGTCGGGGGATCCGACCCTACCTCTGCCTCCACAGGGATAGTTTCTTCCGTATACCTGCATCAAGACAAGTCATTAGACGACTTCAAAATGACTTAAAGATATACACCAGGTAAAGTAAGCTCACCGAGTCGAACGTGGCGAAAGTCGCACACGTTTCTTCTCGACAACAGGTGGCCGAGTAATTGTCGCCGCAGGAACAGCCGCCGGCATCGTCTTCTCGCCAAGACCTGTAAAGCAAAGGTCAAGACTACAAATCCACTTGGATCAACGAATCCAGCCGGGGCAGAACACTTACCACTGGCGATCACACTGGACAGTAAAGAACCAGTAGTGAGTACTGGCGACACTTCCTTTACAACACCCGCTGATTCAGCAGGTAACCCCAGGACCGCCTGGTCAACAACGGGCGGCATGGCAGCCGATGGAGTCGGCGCGGATAGCTCGGGGGCTACTCCAGTTTCTATTAATGGCACCTTCTCCGGCACCATGTCAACAGATACATTACCGACTTCTGGGTCGGTCACGACTATTTCTTCAGAAATAGCCTCATCATCACCAAGCGCCGTATCTACAGCCTTTACGAACAAGATAAAATTCGTCGCATCAATAGCAAGTTCAAATTCATCAGCTACAGATACGTTCACGACTACATACTTTGGTACCCCAGGACTTCTCCGGTGTTGAAGCAGACTTAGCCGCAGACATCTTGCGGACTACTCTGCATCTCTTGATAGGAGGAGAAGGCTCGTCCTCCGACTCCTCAGCAACAGCTCCTAACTCTTCTTCCGACTGCGCCAAGTAGCCGGCAAGAACTCGAGACTACAAACAACAAGTCGGTATCATCAACAAATATCACATAAGTCAGAAGAGAGAACAAGTCAGGTGCAAAAGACATACCACTTCTGGCTCATACCAGGCGTCATACTGACGCAGAGCCGCATGGATTACTGGTACTCCCTGGTAGTTCCTTAAAAACTTGGCCAGCAGCGCCTCTACATCATCATCGGATATATCGTCATCGGACATACGCGATGGATCTTTAAGACCTGTGTACTCACTTCCCGAGTAAGCACGTTTTTGAAGCGACTGAACTCTTCTCTTCAGAAAGCTGGCCGCCACATTAATCCCAGTTAGCCCGAGTGCCTTCAACTCGGTGATTTGCTGCATCAAGTGATCCAGCTCGGGAGTATCTTCAGGTTCGTTCACCCAGTATTCTGCATGCTTGGGCGCGTGACCAGTCACCACAGGCAAGCGAGGTTCATGGTTCCCGATGTAGAACCACCTTTCTTTCCACTCTCCATGGGAGTCAGTCAGATTATACTCAATATATGTGTCGTTGTCAAGATCAGCGGATCAGGACTTAGACTAGTAAATTTCTTTTATGCGCGTGAGCCTCAGATGGTTGCACGGGAGACACGGATTAGACTGGTTCGGGCAAAGGGAGCCCTACGTCCAGTATCGGGGATGTTCGTGTTGCCCGCGCGGGGATTCTGTAGTAGGGGGTTACAGACAGGCGAGAGAGAGACTGGTCCCCAGGTCTCTTTTTCGTGTTCTTAGGAGAAGTGTTGATCTCTTGGTCTGCCGATCGATCCCCCTTCCCCGGCTCTAGGTTCCGCCTTTTATATCGCAAGGGGCCGGCCGGAGTTACAATTGGGAACCGGGTAAAAGGTAAAGAGTGAGATGGTAAAAAGGTCTGGCGGGAAGGGGGGCAGAGGCCCCTGGCGCCCGACGTCCTGCCGACCCTGAACGCGTGCCGTCATGCATGTCCGAAGGGGTGGCCGCCGGATGGCAAGTGTTGCAGCTCTTCGCAGGTAGCTGTTTCGACGTTCGTAGGTATCGGGATAGATCATGATGAGGGGGTTTCGTCGTCACCCTGCCGTCCATTATGGAGGACGGTGGATACCGCCGCTCTGGCGATAGCTTGTAGAGAGGGGGAGCTTCACGCCTGTTCTGCCGTTCGCGCGGGGCCCGAGGACGGGGCTGCTCCTAGCTTGCCTCCGGTCGCCGCAGGTCATGAGTGCTTTGTGACGAATAGGAGCTGGCCGCCAATACTGTAGCTCGTACAGGAGGGTCGTGCGCGGGTACTTGCGCCGGGTTGCGTGGGGGGCGCGGTCGCCCTGCGCTCTGCCTTCTCTGCGGCGCATTTATGGTGAGGCCGACGGGGGGCCCCACAGGATTTGTTTGTCTATGTGGAACGTATCCGAGGAGGATTCTGACCCGTGGGCCTCAACGTGCCCGACTCCTTCGCTCGAGGTCGGGCGAGGCGGAACTTTCGTGGTACAGGGTCGGGGGCTCCCGACCCTGGGGGCGCGGTCGGTCGAGGCGGAGACCTTGCGGAGGGGGGTCGGGCGCTCCCGACCCTGACGCTGGGGTCGGGTGAGGCGGAGACTTGACCACACTTCGGTGGGCCTGGGCCTTCATGTTTGTTTCTTTAAGCTGCGCGTTTAGGGGGTCGTTAATATTTCCCCCCAACAGTAGCCCCCGAGCCTGTGGTGGAGCAGGAGTGCTCCTCCGGAGGCTCCTTTCGCTTGTTTGCCGTCGGTTCCTGTATCATGGCATGCTTGTTTCATTATTCGCCATGCTCGAGAGAACCTGTCAATTTGTGACCACACGTGTGGTAGTTTTTTGCGAGGCTAGCCCCCGAGCTCCTGCTCGTTGCAGGAAACTGATCGGTAAGCCAGATCAACTTTTTTTATCGTTGCCCCTCAAGCGACCGTTCGCTGGGACGGAGGGGTTGAGCCGGGCCACATTATCCACGTAGGACGAACCGTGGTGCTCGTTTGAGCTGCAAACGGGTAAGTTCGAGTGGAGTCCCGGTCCCCGTTCGGGGGGGTCCGGCTCGGGCCAAGCTGGTGGCGTACTCCAATTTCCCGCCAGTCAGTTCATATAGTTCTCGGATCCGTTCGATTGGACCTGAGGGCTCGTTGCCTTTCCCCGTGGAAAAACCATGAACTTTATACTGAGCGGGACTCGAATGTGAGATTGGGGCGCCCTTGGCGTTTGCTCGCCTGGGTGTTGGCCGCTAGCGGGCCCGTCCCTTCTCACCCCTTGCTCGGGGATGTCCTGGGGCAACTGTCGAACCCGTGTTGGGCCAGTTTTCGAACCCCTGGACCGTATCGGGCCGTAGGGGCGTTTTCAGCCCTGTATCCCTTTCTTACCTCCCTGTGGGCGTCGGGCCGGAGCGGAGCGGTTGATGTGCCAGAGCCGGTTGTGCGAAGCGTCGTGGGCGCGAAGCCCGGGGAGTGAAGATAGGATGTTTTTTCGCGGCCGATCGTGCGCGCGATTTTCGAAAGGAAACGGGCGTGGCAGGGGCGTACCTGGCGCCGCATTTATGGCGGCCGGGGCGTCGGTTTGGCTTCCCCGGTACTCTTCCTATAAAAGCTGGAACACGCCGCTCTGGTTCCTCTCCTTTCACGCTCAAGCCTCCTTGCCTTCCTAGCTCTCCTGCGCTCGCTTTGTTTTCCTTGTTCCCGTTGCCATTCGCCGCGCGTTTCGTCTTCGTCTTCGTCGGTCTTGTTCCTTCTTTGGTGATGGCTTCCTGGGGAGTCTCCCACTTCACCGCCAAGCGCGCCGAAGGTCTGGTGCGGAAGGGGCTCCTCTGCGAGAGGACGGCGGCGGACGAGTGGAGGCTGCCGGAGACGGAGCAGGTTCCGTCGCCGCCCGCCGGCTACGTCGTCTCCTTCGCCCATTTCCACGAGCGGGGATTCGCCTCCTCTCCAAGCCGTTTCTTCCGCGGGCTGCTCCACTACTACGGGCTCGAGCTCCAGCACCTCAACCCCAACGGGGTCCAGCACATTGTGGCGTTCGTCGCGTTGTGCGAGGGATTCCTGGGGATCGAGCCCCACTTCGAGCTGTGGAAGTACTTCTTCACGGTGAGCCTCTACCAGAAGACCGGGAAGGCCGAAAGCCAGCAACAGTCGCCTCCGGTGCCGATTGGGTGTGCCGGCATCCACCTCCGTCATACTCGCTCCAAGGAGTATATGACGGTGAAGACCTCTGTGTCCCATAAGGGGTGGCACAACCAGTGGTTCTACGTGAAGAACTACCCGAACTCCCCCCTGCCGACGTTCACCGGCCGCACTATCGACGCGACGCCGACGTGTGGGCGTACGGGCCGGTGGAGAAGGAGAAGAAGAAGATCTCCGACCTCCTGCAGGCCATCGGGCAATTGAAGCGGGAGGGACTCACTGGTGCCAGTGTCATCGGCGCATACCACGCCCGGCGGGTGGCGCCGCTGATGCTCCGGATCCGGCCCCTTGGCGTCATGACCCCTGACATGCCGCCCGAGGGCACCGTCCTGGCGATAGGCGCGCTCGCCACCTCCGAGATCCAGCAACGGCTCCGGGAGGTGCTGGAGGACAAGGATGTCGAGTACCCGGTCCCCGGGCACCCGCCGATGCGCCCGGAGCAGGGCTTCGTGGACCTGGTAAGGCGTCTGGGTCACTACTTCTCCCCCCTGATGTTCTGCCGTCTCGTTGTTCCGATGTGGATCCTCTTTTTCGCCTCACAGGGCTCGCTGACCCGGGTTAAGGACTCTCTCCCGCCGGTGCCGGAGGATGCCGCACGGAGGGCTCTCAACCGTTTCCAGGCGGAGAAGGACAAACGCCGCAAGGACAAGGAGATGGGGAAGCGGCGGCAGAGGGCCGCCAAGGAGTACCGACGGCGGCAGAGAGGGGCGGTCGTGTCTGACGACGACGACGACGATGAAGAAGAAGAGGAAGAAGAAGAAGAGGAGGAGGAGGAGGAAGTGGAATTGTTTGCCCCCCATTCGGGGGCTTTAGTGATTCGCGACGCACCCTCAGACGGCGGCAGGGGGTGTGGCGGCGGGAGCGCCCGTGCGGGATCCGGCTCCCCCCGGTCCTGGGGCCGTGCCTCAGGGGCCGGCGCAGCGCGTGCTCCAGGAGCCTGCGCGGACCACTCCTCAGGGGGCGACGCAGGGCGTCCCCCGGGGGTCGGCACAGGATCCTCCCCAGAGAGGGACGCGGGGCGCCCCTTCAGGGTCGTCCCAGGGCACCCCCCAGGAGCAGGCGCGGGGTGCTCCTTTGGTGCCGGCGAGGGATGTCGCCCCGGCGCCGAGCCGGAGCGTCCCTCAGGGGCCTTCAGAGCCCGCCCCTACCGTAGTCTCGGGTCCGGCGCGGGGCGCCCCTCAGGAGTCCACTCGGGGGGCTCCTCGGGGATCCGTGGGGGCTGCCCCCGCCGCCGTGCCTGCTGGCGGGGGGCAACGGGGTGGCGACAAGCGGCCACTGCCAGACGCCCCGGGGTCGGCGTCTGGCTCCGAGTCGAAGCGCGCACGCCGCCCCTGCGCTCCGAAGGCGTAAGTTGACTTTCTCCGCACGTCATCTTTTCTTTCTCCTTTCATATGTTTCTGTTTGACGCCTATCCGTTGACGTTGCAGCGCTTCTCCCCGTGGCGTCAGCCTGCGGCTGGCGCCCAAGAAGATGCTGCGGTCGTCGTCCTCCTCCGGGGGACGGGCCACCACCCTGCCAGCGGCGACAGGCGGGGTTCCTGGCGTGGCCGCAGGTCCCCCGGCGGAGGTGGCCGTTGAGGAGCCGGTCGTCAGGACGGCGGCGGGGTCAGCCGCAGGAGGGGGAGCGGACCCCACTCCGCCGGCGGCCCCACCGGTCGTTCTTCCAGCTTGGGTCGCGATTCCTCCGGGCCCACAAGCCGGGGAGGTGATTGACCTCGACGCCGACGAGGCGGAGGAGGCGGAGACGGCGGTGGGCAGGGCGGATGCCCCCGCTGCCGTGGCGAGGTCGGAGGCAGAGGGGGCGCTGGCTCCCGAGGGTGCGGCGGCGGTGAAGGCACCGGTGTCGGAGGCCGAGGTCTCCGTCCCGGTTGCTCCCACGGGGGTGCTTCCGGCGGCTGAGATGGAGGTGCCCACAGAGGTGCCGTCGGCGGCCGTGGTGGCGACGGGTGTGCAGGTGCCGGAGCCGCCGGCGGATCTGGGGGATTCTGGCGTCGTACTGTCGTTGTCGACGACGACGTCAGAGTCAGGCCTTGTTCCGCCCTCAGCTTCCTCCGTCCCCGGGGTGTGGAGAGGGCACATCCTCCGCTGGACGTCCCGCGACGACCCGCCGCGGCGCCTTTACGCGCTGGATGATGCCACCGAGTGGCATAAGTGGTAGGTGGTGCATGGCGGCGTCGCCCGGGCTCAGGCGGCGCTGACCTCGGCGTTGGGAGCTTTGGCCAACACCGTAGTCCCTGGCAACCAGGTATGTTTGCTTTTGCCGCTCGGTGATGAGCTCTTTTATTTTTACTTTTTTGTCTTACCGTCATGTTACTTTGCAGGCTCTTCAGGAGGCCAGCCTGGAGAAATCCGACTTCCTCCGGCGGCAGCGAAACCTCTGGGAGCACTATAACACCGAGAGGGAGCGTTCCAGGGGTCTGGCCTTGCAGCTCGGTGCTGCCCAGGGGGCCGTTCGCGACCTGGAGGGGCGCGAGCAGGCGGCACTAGAGGGGGCGCGACGTGCCGAGGCCAAGCTCCAGGCTGTCGCGGAGAAGGCCCGCCTCGACCTTGAGGAATTCCAGGCTGCTATGGAAAAGGCGCGCCATGACGCCGAGGGGCTAAGAGCCGCTGCTACCGAGCGGGCCCACCGGGACGCCGAGGAACTGGCGTGGCTGAGGGGGGAGAATGCAGCCCTTCGAGCGGAACGCGACCAATTCCGTTTGCAGGTGGACGGGCTCCAGACTGCCGTGTCCCTCAGTGTCGCCCGGGAACACGAGCTGAAGGCCAAGGCCGACGGTGAGGCTCTTTCTGCTTTTGTATTTCCGTGCTGTTGGTGTTTCGTTTCCTTTAACTTGGTGAGGTTTCTTTGATCGGCTCCTGCAGAGGACCTTGCCAGGTTGCGGGTTTTGCTCGACGAGGAGCGCGGTGAGCATGGCGCCTTGCGGGATGCGGTCCGCGCCGTCTGCGAGGACTTCGGTGTCGCTCCGGAAGAAGGGTCGAGCTCGCTGCCGGCCCGTGTTCTTGAAGTGCGCCGTCGCCGTCGTGAGATTGCTGTGGACGCGCTTCACCTCGGTGTGCGGCGCGCCTTCGGGGTCTTCGGCTCTCACTATGCCGACATTAACTTTGTCGGGATGAGTGAGGGGTACTGCGTCGGCTACACCGACGCCGAGCTGGACGAGATTGACTCCGCGGTGACTGCACCGGCGGAGGCCCTCGCGAAGCTTCTGGAGGATGAGGCCGTCCCCCCTGCCGACCCTGAAGCTGCTCCTGCCGGTCCCGAGGCCTCTGCTGCCGCCGACCCTGAAGCCGCCGCTCCTGTTGGCCCTGAAGCCGCCGCTTCAGCCGACCCCGGGACTACTGCTCCAGCCGACCTTCCTGTCAATTAGCTGTACCGGGCTTGTGCCCAAAAAACGTTTGTATTTAAGTCAGTCGTTTTGAACTTGTTTGCGCTGGCCATACGGGCCTGTTCTTATGACTTTTTATTCTGTGCTAAGGAAACCGTTTCCCTTTGTTATTCCTTCGGTTTTTTGAAAGCGTTTGGATGCGTTGCCGGGTGCGTCAGTAAGTTTTTTGATGAGCGAAGGTACCGTAGCCGCTGGGGCATAGGCTTTTTCGCAGTCCGATCGTGACTTGGCTGAGTACCGTTCACGCATCCTTTTCTTTCTGCATCCAAAGGTTTTTCGAAAGGGAGTGGCCGGTTTTCCGAAAGAAGAAAAAACGTTTTCTTTTTGGCGGTGCCCAGCGGCTGGGGTCCGAGCCCCCGATAGCCCCCGAGGGGTGTTCGATCCTGGGGCCAGGCCAGGGTCGGATACCCCTGAGCTTAAAAGAAAAGGCCTTCTTGTTTCGTGAAGGTCAAAACTGGTAGCCCCCGAGGGGTATGCGACCGTGGAACGAGGCCAGGGTCGGATACCCCTGAGCTTAAACGAAAAGATCTGAGCCAAGGTGGCTCAGGGTTTCTTTTTAGCAGAAGAACAAAACTGGTAGCCCCTGAGGGGTATGCGACCGTGGAACGAGGCCAGGGTCGGATACCCCTGAGCTTAAACGAAAACGGGGGCAAAGCTATGTATAACTTATAAACAAGAGCTATGGGTAGAAGCGCCTTAGCTGTTCTATGTTCCAGGCGTTGCTGAAGATCTGCCCGTCGGGAGTTGCCAGCTTGTAGGTGCCTGGCCGTAGCACCTGTGCGACGATGAACGGGCCTTCCCATGGGGGAGTCAACTTGTGCCGACCCCTGTTGTCTTGGACGAGGCGGAGCACTAGATCTCCAACGTTGAAGGCGCGGCCTTGTATCCTGCGGCTGTGGTAACGCCGTAGGGCCTGCTGGTACTTAGCCGAGTGCAGGAGGGCTACGTCTCGCGCTTCGTCGAGTTGGTCTTGTGCGTCCTCGAGCGACGCCTGGTTTCCCTGTTCGTCGTATGCTTTGACCCTTGGTGATCCGTACTACAAGTCGGTGGGCAGGATGGCCTCGGACCCGTAAACCATGAAGAACGGGGTGAATCCTGTCGCCCGGCTGGGAGTCGTCCTCAGGCTCCAGAGGACTGCTGGGAGTTCCGCAACCCATCGTCCGCCGAACTTTTTAAGGCGGTCGAAGATCCGTGGCTTGAGACCCTGGAGTATCATGCCATTGGCTCGTTCGACTTGCCCGTTCGTGCGGGGGTGCGCAACTGCCGCCCAATCCACTCGAATGTGGTGGTCGTCGCAGAACTGGAGGAATCTCTTTCCGGTGAACTGCGTATCGTTGTCGGTTATGATGGAGTTCGGGATCCCGAAGCGGTGGACGATGTCGGTGAAGAATTGTATCGCCTGCTCGGACTTGATCTGCGCCACAGGCCTTGCTTCGATCCATTTGGAAAACTTGTCGACAGCGACGAGTAGGTGGGTGAAGCCCCCGGGCGCCCTTTTGAAGGGTCCAACGAGATCCAACCCCCAGACCGCGAACGGCCACGTGATGGGGATGGTTTGCAACGCCTGTGCGGGCAGATGGGTTCGGCGGGCAAAGAATTGGCATCCTTCGCAAGTGCGGACTACCTGGGTAGCATCCGCGATCGCGGTTGGCCAGTAGAAACCTTGCCGGAAGGCATTGCCCACCAGTGTCCTTGGCCCAGCGTGGTGACCGCAGGCCCCGGCGTGGATGTCCTGGATCAGCGCCCTTCCCTGCTCGATCGGGATGCAGCGCTGGAGGATCCCCGTGTGGCTTCGCTTGTAAAGCTCTTGGTTGATGATGGCGAAGGATTTCGCTCGGCGCGTGATCCTGCGGGCTTCGGTCTTGTCAGTTGGGAGCGCGTCGTGGATAAGGTACTCGAGGTACGGAGCTCTCCAATCGGTCGGGGGGTCGGCCCCCGCCGCGGGACCCGCCTCGATTTCCATAACCGCGGGGTCGGAGGGCTTGGCTTCCGCGGCCGGGTCGGGTGGGGCGGCGTTGTTTCCCTCGGGATTGGTGTTCGGGTCCGGGATAGGTGGCGTATTGCCGACCTCTCCTGGCTCGGATCCCGACCCCGAGGCCGGGCATGCCTCGCCGACCCCTGCTGGCTCCGGGTAGCGGATCGAAGGCTTCAGCTGGTCTCTAACGAAGACGCCGTCAGGGACGGGCGTCCGGCCAGACGCCGCCTTTGCGAGCTCGTCGGCGGCTTCGTTGAAGCGCCTTGCGACGTGGTTGAGCTCCAACCCGTCGAACTTGTCCTCGAGCTTACGTACCTCGTTGCAGTAGGCGGCCATTTTTGGGTCATGGCAGCTCCATTCTTTCATGACTTGTTCGACGACCAACTGGGAATCGCCTCGGACGTCCAGTCGACGGATGCCCAGCTCGATGGCGATGCGAAGCCCGTTGAGAAGGGCTTCATACTCAGCGACATTGTTGGATGCAGGAAAATGGAGGCGAACCATGTACCTTATGCGTACGCCCAGCGGAGAGACGAAAACGAGGCCCGCTCCGGCGCGAGCCCTCATCAGCGACCCGTCGAAGTATAGCGTCCAAAACTCCTGCTCTTCTGCCACCGGCGGCGTTTGCACCTCCGTCCACTCGGCCACGAAATCGGCAAGTACCTGGGATTTGATGGCGGTGCGGGGGACGTAGGTGATACCCTGGTCCATAAGCTCAACCGCCCACTTCGCGATCCTCCCTGTTGCATTTGGGTTCCGGATTACCTCACCAAGCGGGAATGAAGAGACGACTGTTACCGGATGGGAGGTGAAGTAGTGACGCAGCTTCCTCTTCGTGATGAGGACGGCGTAGACGAGCTTCTGGATCTACGGATATCGTGACTTGGGTTCGGACAACACCTCGCTGATGAAGTATACCGGGCGTTGCACCTTGAGAGCGTGCCCCTCCTCCTCCCGCTCCACCACTAGGGCCGCGCTGACCACCTGGGTGGTCGCCGCGACGTAGAGTAGGAGGGCCTCGCCGTCGGCCGGCGGAACCAGGATTGGGGCCTTCGTCAGGAGGTCCTTGAACCGGTCAAGCGCCTCCTGCGCCTCGCTGGTCCACTCGAAGCGGTCGGATTTCTTCAGGAGCCGATAGAGGGGGAGTCCTCGCTCGCCGAGGCGCGAGATGAAGCGGCTTAGGGATGCTAAGCATCCCATGACGCGCTGCACTCCCTTCATGTTCCGGATCGGCCCCATGCCGTTGATGGCCGCTATCTTCTCCGGGTTCGCCTCGATGCCGCGTACGGAGACGATGAAGCCTAGCAGCATGCCCCTTGGGACACCGAACACGCATTTCTCTGGGTTAAGCTTGATATGCTTATCCCTTAGCCTTTCGAAGGCTAGCTCCAGGTCGGGGACAAGCTGATCGCTCTTCCTGGATTTGACCACGATGTCGTCGACATAAGCCTCAACGGTTCGCCCGATGAGATCTCCAAAGCACTTAAGCATACATCGCTGGAAGGTAGCCCCCGCGTTTTTGAGGCCGAATGGCATCTTAACGTAGCAGTAGGGGCCAAAGGGGGTGATGAAGGAGGTGGCGAGTTGGTCGGCCTCTTTCATCGCGATCTGGTGGTAGCCGGAGTATGCATCGAGGAAGCTGAGTGTTTCGCACCCGGCTGTCGAGTCGACTATTTGATCTATACGCGGCAAAGGGAACGGATCATTTGGACACGCTTTGTTGAGACCGGTATAATCGACACACATTCTCCATTTCCCATTCTTTTTCGGTACAAGAACAGGGTTGGCCAACCACTCGGGGTGGTGTACTTCCTTGATGAAGCCGGCCGCCAGGAGCTTTTCGAGTTCTTCGCCAATGGCCCTGCGCCTTTCTTCGTCGAAACGGCGCAAGCCCTGCTTCACCGGTTTAGAGCCGGCCCTGATGTTCAGGGAATGCTCGACGACTTCCCTCGGGATGCCTGGCATGTCCGAGGGCTTCCACGCAAAGACATCGCTGTTTGCGTGGAGGAAGCCGACGAGCGCGCTTTCCTATTTGGGGGATAGGGCTGCGCTGATTCGCACCACCCCTCCGCTGGAACAACCGGGATTGAGGGGGACTTCTTTGATACCTTCGGTGGGCTCGAAGAGGGTTCCTGACTGCTTGGCGTCGGACCGGTCCTCAATGGTTTCCTCAAGCTGGGCCACCATGTCGCCCGAGACGGTGGTAGCCGCGGCGTACTCGCAGCACTCGACGTCGCACTCGTATGCCTTCTGGAAGGTCGTGCCGACGGTGATGACTCCGTTGGGTCCCGGCAGCTTGAGCTTGAGGTAGGTGTAGTTGGGGATTGCCATGAACTTCGCGTAGCATGGGCGGCCCAAGATGGCGTGGTAGGTTCCGCGAAAGCCCACCACCTCGAAGGTGAGGACCTCCTTTCTGTAATTGGAAGGGGTCCCAAACGTGACGGGCAGGTCGATCTGCCCGAGGGGCGTCGCCTGCTTCCCTGGCACAACACCATGGAAGGGGGCCTTGCTAGGACGGAGACGGGAGCGGTTGATCCCCATGGCGTCGAGGGTCTCAGCGTAGAGGAGGTTGAGGCCGCTTCCCCCATCCATGAGTACCTTGGTGAGATGTGTTGTGCCAATGATGGGGTCGATGACGAGAGGATAGCGCCCTGGGTGCCGGACGCGTCCAGGGTGGTCGGATCTATCGAAGGTGATGGCCGGCGCGGACCAATCGAGGAAAGTCGGGGTCGCAGGCTCGGCGGCGTAAACCTCCCGACGCTCTAGCTTGTGCTGGCGCCTGGTGTCGTACGCGGCGGGGCCCCCGAAGATCATGAAGCAGCCGTCCACTTTAGGAAAGCCGTCATCCTTCTCCTCCTCGCCCTTCTTTTCCTCGTCGGGCTTCCGTTTCCGATCACCCTTCACCGGGTTGCCCACGAATAACCTCTTCATGAGGTTGCAGTCTTTGTAGGCGTGCTTGACGGGGAACTCGTGGTTCGGGCACGGTCCCTCGAGCAGCTTGTCGAAGAAGCCGGGTGCGCCCTCGGGGGGTGGCTGCCCTCGCTTGCGTTCGACTGCGGCCACGAGGGGGGCCTCGCGCCGCTGCTTGCTCTTCTTCTTCTGTTGCTGGCGGTTGGAGGTGCCTTCGCCGGCGTCCTCCTCCCGCTTCGCCTTGCCTTTGGAACGATCAAAGATCGCTCCGACAGCCTCTTCGCCAGAGGCATAGCTAGTGGCGATGTTGAGGAGCTCCTCCGTGGTTCGTGGACCTCGGCGCCCTAGTTCGTGGACGAGGGGCCGGCAAGAGGTCCCTGCTAGGAAAACTCCTATGACGTCGGCGTCGGCGACGTTGGAGAGCTCGGTGCGCTTTCTGGAGAAGCGCCGGATGTAATCCCGAAGGGACTCTTCCGCCCCCTGGCGGCAGCTCCGGAGATCCCAGGAGTTGCCGGGGCGAGTGTATGTCCCTTGGAAGTTTCCTACGAAAACCTCCTTCAGGTCGTTCCAGTTACGAATGCGTCCTGAAGGGATGTGCTCTAGCCAGGCTCTCGTGGAGTCTGCCAGAAACAGGGGTAAGTTGCGGATGATGAACAGGTCATCGTCCGCCCCGCCGGCCTGACATGCGAGCCGGTAATCGCTGAGCCATACTCCAGGGTTGGTCTCCCCCGAGTATTTGGCCATACTCGTAGGTTGCCGGAAGCGCGGCGGGAAGGGCGCATTCAGGATGCGCGCAGAGAAGGCCCGAGGTCCAGCTGCTCCAGGGCTCGGACTGCGGTCCTCCCCGCTGTTGTAGCATCCGCCACGGTGGACGTGGTAGCCTCGGTCCGCCCCGTCCGCCCTGTCCGCGCGGGAGCGTCTCCGCGCGTTCAGTGTATCGCGGGCGTCGCGAACGGGACCGACGCGTTGGTGGATGGATCGGGCCTCGCCTATCGCGAGTGGCGGTGCTCGCTAGGCGGTCGCAGCTGGATTCGCCTCCGGAAGGGGTTGATGGACAGATTCCCCCCGCCGCTCCGGGGGGGCGCCCTGCGTTGCCCTACTGGCGTTCTGGCCGCGTCATCGAGACGCCGAACTTTCCGCCTGCTGGACGGCGGCGCACTCGAGTAGGTTACGCATCTCTTGGCGCGCCCGTCGCTCCTCAAGCGTTGCCGGCTCGGGGAGCTGTCGGAGCAGCACCGCCGCAGCGGCGATGTTCTGGCTGGCGCGGGCAAAGAGCGGTGGACGTTCTCCATCCGCACAGATGCGTTCCTGGACGTCGCGCGCTCGTTGTCGTGCTCCCCCCTCGTGGCGGGGGTGCTCTACTTCTTGGCATGCGCCCATGTGCGCTTCCGGTTGCAGAGAGCCCTCTGGTGCCCTGGGTGGGGCCCCAGTCGTAGCTGCGGCGCGCGAGGGGGGGGGCCGTTGCCTCCCCTCAGCACCATCGCCGTTGGACCCCTCGGAGTGCGCGTCAGCCATGAAGCACTCGCGCGAGGGGCGTGGATCCTCGTTACTGGAGCCAGCGTCGGAGACCGTCCTTGCCATGCCCGCGGGCTCGTTGCTCGCGGGTGACGTGGCGAAGGACCGCGCTAGGAGGCGGCCGTAAGCACCCGTGGCGTTGCGTAGCCCGAAGGGCCATCCTTCTGGTGAAGCCCTTCCGGCTGGCGTCCGGCCGCTCGTCGTCGTCCTGGCGGTGGTGCCGAGGGCAGCAGGACGAGCGGGCAGGACATGGATAGGGATCAGCTCGATCCCATTTCCGGTGGCCAGAAAGTCCAGGCTCCCGAAGCGAATCAGGGAGCCCGGAGCGAAGCTGCTATCGTGACTGGCCATCTGAGACTTGGAGATGTACGCGCAAAGGTCCCCTACCTGGCGCGTCAACTGTCGTTGTCAAGATCAGCGGATCAGGACTTAGACTAGTAAATTTCTTTTATGCGCGTGAGCCTCAGATGGTTGCACGGGAGACACGGATTAGACTGGTTCGGGCAAAGGGAGCCCTACGTCCAATATCGGGGATGTTCGTGTTGCCCGCGCGGGGATTCTGTAGTAGGGGGTTACAGACAGGCGAGAGAGGGACTGGTCCCCAGGTCTCTTTTTCGTGTTCTTAGGAGAAGTGTTGATCTCTTGGTCTGCCGATCGATCCCCCTTCCCCGGCTCTAGGTTCCGCTTTTTATATCGCAAGGGGCTGGCCGGAGTTACAATTGGGAACCGGGTAAAAGGTAAAGAGTGAGATGGTAAAAAGGTCTGGCGGGAAGGGGGGCAGAGGCCCCTGGCGCCCGACGTCCTGCCGACCCTGAACGCGTGCCGTCGTGCATGTCCGAAGGGGTGGCCGCCGGATGCCAAGTGTTGCAGCTCTTCGCAGGTAGCTGTTTCGACGTTCGTAGGTATCGGGATAGATCATGATGAGGGGGTTTCGTCGTCACCCTGCCATCCGTTATGGAGGACGGTGGATACCGCCGCTCTGGCGATAGCTTGTAGAGAGGGGGAGCTTCACGCCTGTTCTACCGTTCGCGCAGGGCCCGAGGACGTGCGGGACCCGAGGACGGGGCTGCTCCTAGCTTGCCTCCGGTCGCCACAGGTCATGAGTGCTTTGTGACGAATAGGAGCTGGCCGCCAATATTGTAGCTCGTACAGGAGGGTCGTGCGCGGGTACTTGCGCCGGGTTGCGTGGGGGGCGCGGTCGCCCTGCGCTCTGCCTTCTCTGCGGCGCATTTATGGTGAGGCCGACGGGGGGCCCCACAGGATTTGTCTGTCTATGCGGAACGTATCCGAGGAGGATTCTGACCCATGGGCCTCAACGTGCCCGACTCCTTCGCTCGAGGTCGGGCGAGGCGGAACTTTCGTGGTACAGGGTCGGGGGCTCCCGACCCTGGGGGCGCGGTCGGTCGAGGCGGAGACCTTGCGGAGGGGGGTCGGGCGCTCCCGACCCTGACGCTGGGGTCGGGCGAGGCGGAGACTTGACCACACTTCGATGGGCCTGGGCCTTCATGTTTGTTTCTTTAAGCTGCGCGTTTAGGGGGTCGTTAATATTTCCCCCCAACAATATGCGCCCGAGTTCCTGAGTTGGAACCCGGTGCCTCCAAAGACTTCTGTCCTATGGACACTAGGCTGCGGCTTACAGCGGAACAACTTCCTAAACAACTCGAGGCTTGGAGAAACTCCCAAATAAACTTTGCAGAGGTGTACGAAAATAGACATATGCAGTACACCATTGGGGTTCAAATGAACAAGTTGAAGCTTATAGTACTCGAGGATACCTCTGAAGAAATTGGAGGTGGGCACTGCCAACCCCCTCTCCATAAAGTGTGCAAGCATCACTGTCTCTCCTGGATGTTCCTCAAATTGCCACACATTTGGAAAAGCTGGGCGCCACTCGAGTATTTACTTCGGCTGTAGAAGCTTGGCATCGACTAGTGCTTGCACGGCCTCCTCCTTCATCACCGAATGTTGCCACGTCACTCCAGGCGGCGGCGGTGCAGTCTGATTTGTCGGCCCCACCTTCGGCGCCGGCAGCACCAGTTCTTTCCCCTTCTTGGACTTCACCTTGCCCGCCGCCGGAGCCTTGCCCTGGATCTTCTCGGGTTTCTTGCCCATCTTCTTGGTGCGCATCCGCCGATTTCAACCTCAGCAAAAGGCACTCACTCCCGGATCTCTCTCAAAGGAGAGCAATGGCGGCGGTAGTACTTGGCAATTGCGACGGGGCAAGCGTGGAGCAGAGGCACAGGGGAGGAAGAAAAACAGATCTGATTACTGCAGGGGGTAAAACCAACCAAAAGGGTACCTTCCACTTTTATCTCCGCCAACTCCGGTTTCCATGCGTCAGTTGCGCAACGGACAGATTAATTGCAGATTAATCACCTTTAACACTCAACGGCTACTCTTTTCAACGGACTGCTGACCACTTCAACGACAGAGATCACCCAAGTGCTCGGGGGCTGCGGGTACCGTACCCGTTGGTCAGTTTTTTCTTTTTTCCCAAGATCTCCAAGGATAAAATGGACAAAAGCTGGTTTGACCCTAAGCCTGACTCTTCGACTCAACCTAAGGCTCGGGGGCTACTCCATATGGAGTGCGATTGACATCGCACTACCATATAAAATTACTTGGGACGGAAACAACTCGAAGGAGCAAAAAGAGTACCTTCCAGCCACGCGACAGTACTCGAGCACTTCAGTCTGCAACCTCTATGACTAGCTACTCGGATAGTGCCCGCAGTGCCCAAGACTGTGGCGCACGACTACAAAGTACTCGGGGGCTTGTCGGGCATACACCCTAGGTCCACGAGTAGGCCTTGGACGGCCCACCAAGGGACGTACTCGGACAAGATCAGAACAAGGATGGGCGTATCCTACTCGGACTAGTCAAGTATGTTTATGGAAAACTACTCGGGCCATTACCGAGTAGAACTCTGTAAAAGTACCCGACTAAAACTCAAACTTGTAACCCTACCCTCCCGTGTATATAAGGGCGGGCAGGGACCCCCTCAAAAGGACATACCTCAACACACGAGGACAACTCCAGTTCATCAAATACAAACCGACACACAGGATGTAGGGTATTACGCGATCTAGCGGCCCGAACCTGTCTAAATCGTGTTCCTTGCGTCACCATTGATTCCTTGATTCTCGACGACCCTTACCGCATAAAAGACCACCTAGGGTACCCCCCTAGGCGGGTTGCCGGTCTAAAACACCAACACCGAACGTGTCTAAACCTTGCGCTCATGTGTTACTATTCAAATTCTTATCTTACGATCTCCCCCGCCTATAAATCTACCACCTGGGTAACCCCATGGTGGAATGCCGGTCACCAAATCCGACAACGAGTGCATCTGAGATGTCCAGCAGCATCCTAAATTCAAAAAACAAAAAGATACTGATAAATTTCACTAGCAGATACTCCCTCTGTTTATATGTATAAGGCGTATGCGTATATCAAGATTCAAAAGTTGTTATCTTTGACCAATAATTTAACTAATATTTTTTTATTTTTATGATGTAAACTTGAAATGGTTAGATTTGTAATCAAATATATTCTTCAATGATTATGAGTTTATAGCCATAAATAATAACATAAAATAAATTAGAGGTCAAAGTGTAATTTGGAAGACCGTGCCATGTCATATCACGTCTTATAAAAATAAGGGCATGTTTGGCAACCATGTGTTAAAGTTTAACACCTGTCACATCGGATGTTTGGATACTAATTAGGAGTATTAAACATAGGCTAATTACAAAACTAATTGCACAGATGGAGTGTAATTCACAAGACGAATCTATTAAGCCTAATTAGTCCATGATTTGATAATGTGGTGCTACAGTAACCAATTGCTAATGATGGATTAATTAGGCTTAATAGATTCGTCTCGCGAATTAGCACAGGGTTCTGCAATTAGTTTTATAATTAGCTCATGTTTAGTTCTCCTAATTAGCATCCGAACATCCGATGTGACACTGTTAAAGTTAACACCTCGTATCCAAACACCCCCTAAATGGAGGAACTACTCTGTGCATTTCGTTTGGAAGCTAGCAACTGAGTTGGAGACCGCTATAAAGGGAATCATATGCGCTCGCCGGGAGTTGGAACTTGGAATTGCTATGCAGCCTGGTACTAGGCCTATTTGATAGAGCTCCACCTTTAATTTTCTGAGAGAAGTGATTCTATGGCTGAAAGTGATTCTTTTTTATTTTCTATGATAAACTTTAGGGATAAAGATTTTCGATGCAAGAAGTAAATCAGAAGAAGTTAGTTTTTTCCAGCTCCCAATCCCTAGTTCATTTCAGAGAATTTCAGAGAATCACTTCGATCGCTTATATCTGAAAAAAAAAATTCAGAGTTCCTTCCAACTGGATTCAGCTTAGAAGCTAAACGCATCGGGCGTGATAAAAAAAATTTCGTTTTGGGCGGCCTCGCCTATGCATAGCCCAACAACGGAGATCCGGGCCCGTCTTCAGGGAGATCGCACTTGGGCTGCCAGTCCGAAGGGAAGAACCTCTCGGAGTCTCGGTCCAATCAAAACCAAAAAGGTTCGCGGCGAACGAACGACAACCCAACAGTAGTGGGTCCGTGGTGCCCGCCCGACACTGAGATTGCGCACGAGCTTCCATTAGCACGCTTGACTCCCGTGATGGCGTCTTAGACCACCTCGTCAAGGTCTAAGCTGCTTCTTGCTTGCTCGCTCGCCATGGAGCACACAGACGCAGGCAGTCGCACGAGCATGCTTTCACAGGATTTCAGTATGATCTATGATCATTTTGGTTTTCTGTTCCTGATTACAAAACCAACAACAAGAAGATCTAAAACGACAACGATCACAAACACGGCAATATCCAGCAACCACGAGATCAGGTCATCAGGATCAGCTACCTCGCGGGGCCATCGGCACACATGTACCCTTACAGCAGCAGCTCGACATTGCAGAATCCAGTACCCTCACAGCAGCAGGTCGAAAAAGGGAAGGGAATCACTGTCTGGTGCTATTTACAACCGGAAGAGCTTCCTGCACGCCTTCAAGATGCCCCCCCGCTTCTTCTTTGTCGTCGTCGTCCTCCCCTCGGCATCCTCCTTCTCCGCTACTGCGGAGTTCGCAGCATCTTCGTCCCGCTGCTGCTCCGCCTTCTTGTTCTCCGCCTCCTCGCCCGCCGCCGCTTCGTTCTCGCCGTGCTCCTCCACCGTGTCATCGCCGCGGTCGCTGTCCCCGTCCATGTCGTGGATCCTCCAGTACCCGTCCCCGGCGCCGCAGCCGCCGGGGCCCGCGGGGTGGAAGCGCCGCATGGAGAAGGCCCGCCTCAGCGCGCTCGGCAGGCCGCTCCGGCTCCGGCTCCTCCTCTCGCTGCCGGATCTGCAGAACCGGTGGGAGCCCGTGGAGAAGGTCCGGGCCAGCGTCACCGCGCCGATGGCCAGCCCCTCCCACGCCTTGGTCTCCTTGGTGTTGGTCAGCTCCATCGATGGCCTCGCCCCCCTCGCCCCGTGGTGCCCGTCCACCGCCACCACCGCCACCGGAAGGGACGACGCGAGGCTGCTGTAGCCATCCATGCCTCTCTCCTTCCTTGTTGCTCGGATCTGGTTATGGAGGCCTGAAGTGGCTAATTTGGGAGTTGCTCGCGATTTGAGTGGAGCCGGTGGCGATCCTCAAGTGCTCGGCATGCAGGACACGGCCATGGACAATCGAGTAGGTGAGCCCTGTGGAAGCATCCAAGATTTGGCCAGAAATGTTTATTCTGCTCGTGGCCTCTGATGTCGATGCAAAATGCTCACAATTATGCACTTTTATATATACAAGTACACCCCCTGGTGATGGATTTGTTGCGTAACTTTTGTTAAGTACTATGGTTAAATCATAAATGAATTCAGAGCTTGTTTTTGTGATGGTTCATGGGGTTGGTTAAATATGGCGGCAATGAGTGGACGGTGGAGGAGGGTTAATTACGGGTGGATTCTACGAGAGCATTGAGCTCTACCCTCAGTTTATAATTTGTGGATCGCAGAGATGTCTGTTGGAAGCTCGAACAGATTTGCTCTATTTTACTGCCGTCGTACAGTGATCGTCAATCCTCGCTATTTTGTAGTTGCCCATCACATGGTGCTAGAGGTTTTCAATAATTTCCTGCTCATAGTGTCTTTGACTCCAGGCAGGGGTGCAGTCAGAACTCACATGAGAGGTGGGGATGACATGTACTACTCATGTCAGAGAGCAGATGCAATGAACAAAGACGTGGAATCACTTGACTAGACTTGAGGTTCATTGTTCAAAGTGGGGGGCGGCATCTTGAAGGTAAATTATCTACTCCCTATGAACAGGGAAATTTTTGAATCCAACAGTATACGGTTGAATTCGAACAATCATCGATACGACGATGCAGCATGCACTTATATGGCACTAGCTATGGCTATGGCACCCGAGAGAGCCCAAGACGTGACGCAGATCAGGCACAAAGGATGAGCCATGAAGCCGCGAGATAAGGGCGTAAGGCTGACGGTTCAACATGCTGATGTGATCGAATGGCAATGGCTAATGTCAGCGGCATAGCACCGGTTTTAGGCCAGGGTGGTCAAAATTAACCAAAAAAATTATCTAACACTATACATGTAACATACCATCATATAAGTATATAATGTATCAAACACAATATGATCAAATCAAAATTCCGTATGAAAAAAAAATCCTAAAATCAAACTGAAATCCTAAAATTCAATACCGACCTGAAATCCTAAAATCAAATTCAAATTCAAAGCCAATTTCAAATAGAACTAAAATTCAATGCTGATCTGAATTCAAAAATCGGACTGAAATTGAACTTACATCAATTTTTCATACCTTTACAGTTGTGCGAGGGCTGATGGGTGAAGGCTTGCAGGAGTATCACGGCTTCCGTAGTCATCCCTGTTGTACCACTAGGATGGCGGCTGACAAGCCCTAGCGGCCAACTTGAATACCTATAGATCTGGGAGACGGGAGAGAGTCGGTAAGGAGACTGTAGATGCGAGCTAGCAAGGGGCAAAAGAGGGAGACGATACATACCAACCATAGGCGTCGGTTGCTGATAGTGCTCACCGGCCTCCGCCCCCGCCATCGTTAGTGGCTCTTTGCTAGGGACTCGCTGTGGCGGAACCGTCCAACTTAAACTGGCTTAAGTGCGCCTAATTGCTATCTGAACAACAATTATCCATAACGCACTTAAAACACTGTAAGTCCGATAGTCCGTCAAGGGTTCTGTTCACAGAACTCCTTAAAAACCTCCACGCATCAGGATCGCTTCCACGATGGGATAGCATCAACAAACATTACATTTTTACATACATAACAGAGGTACGATTTATTACAAACCATAGATTGAAGAAACTTAACAGTACAAGTTAAACCATTGCTAAGAGTTTAAAATATGAAACAGTCCGGGGTAAGTAATTAAACATCTAAGTCTATTCTAGGGTATCATGAGACTCATAAGATACCCTAGTTCTTCGGTGCTTCCTCCTCGGTGGGTCCCTGCTGAGTACGAAGTACTCAGCAAGTCTGACCCGTCTAACCAATATAAATATTTTTGACACACTGTATGATAGGTTTATGGTGTACTGGCTGACTCACCTTTTGCAGAAAGAGCTTACTATAAGTGAAACCTTAGTTTTATCTTTTATTTCAGATTGAGTTTGTTACCTGATCAGTCTAGATGATGAAAAATATTTTAGCAACCAAATGGAACTAAGTCATACAACATCTTTATTCAAAAGTGCCAGTTCCCTTCTCTTTGTTACACTACGATGCTTAAGCGATGATCAAGTGCATTCATATCCGAGAATTGTGGCGATCCGGACCGATTTACATCCTGCAGGAGATACCCGACCACCAGCTACGCACAGCTGATCGGGTTGCACATAACGACCTTTCGATTAGATGTACCCAACAATCGAAAATATGACTACTCGAACCCAGAGCCGCACCCCCACATGGAATCCCACGTCTGGCGATCTCCACTGTGAGTTTCAGGCTACGCCCTGCCCTTCCACTGCACGCCAAGCACGGGTACGAAATATTTCCGATCAGAGAGCCAACTAACCTACCGGGCTTGCTGGTTCCCATATAGCAGTAAGCAACCAGGTAATATCACTTGATCAAAGGTTAAAACAGCGATCGGTCCTTAATCAAATTAAACGAGTAGACGGAACTACGGAACTCAAGACTCCTTTCTTGATTCCATCCAAGCTTCCGTCCACTATCTTCCAAAACAGGTCATTTCTTTGATATACATATGTATGATAATGTTACTTTAGGTTGTTGAGTACCATAGGTACTCAGGAATGGTAAAGGTAGCGCAACTATGCTTTGCTAAGCATGGGATACTTACTAATTATTGAACAAGTGGCAAAGATGTCCTTAATAACAAGGTTGGATTGTGCATAAAAGTAAGGTTTCAATCAACTCCTAGACTTAATGCATTCATAAATAAATAACCAATAGTTGGACACATGAAATAATAACTCTAAAATAGATAGACATAGATGCACCGGGGCTTGCCTTGATCTGTAAAAATGTTAGCGTTGCTCGACGGTCCGGCTTCACAAGGGATCAACTCAATAATTTCCTCAAACTCCGGAGGTTCTTCAGAAATTTCCAGAAATTCCGCTTCTGGATCTTCAGTATCTACGATAAAGCGTATGCATGAGTCAGAGATGCAACTTTTTAAGCATAGGACTCTGGAACTTCTTTCATGATAAAGTTGCAAGCCAACAGTGACTTAGACAACTTAACTTCATGATAAAGTTGCAAGCCAACAAAACTCTACCCATAACGTCTAACTCGCGATTTAAAACTCCCTTATTTAAACCCATTTTAGACTTTTCTTTTTATTTTTGAAAAGCATTTGAAATAATTTCTAATGTAAAAGAAAATGTAAAACTATAGATTAACATTTTTTTGGAATTAATCAAAATAATATTCAGAATTTTATTTATTTATAAAGCTTAAGCATTTATTTAAATATTTTAAGGAAAAGTATTAAATAAATACTTAAATCTTTATCTTTTTAAAACCAAGCCTTTTATTTTATTTTTGAAAAGCATCAAAAATATTTTCTAACCTTAAACTCCTAATCACTATAGATTATGGTTAATTTGTAATTAGGAAAGCATTAGTTCATATTTTATGTATTTTGGAATTATTATTTATTTAATACCTTTGATTAAAGGCACTAAATAAATACCCAAAATGTTTCTATAAATAATTAAGGTTTAATAATTTTAATGTGTAAAGGAAATAAAAACAATCCTATTAAAATTTATTTCACTATTTTTGGGTACTTATACCATTTACAGTGAATTAAATGGGTTGGCAGTTATTTAAATTTATTTTAAAAATTGAAAACTCTATATCTTATCCGAAACCTCCCCTGGAAAACCTTTTCTACTGGCCCCTAACCTATCCCTCCTCACTGGCACGTGGGGCCAACTAGCCAGACCTCCCCTGCCTGACGCCAAAGCAGGGCGCCGAGGCGGGCAAGGCCGGCGGCTCACCGGCGGCAGCCTCGCCGGCGACGGGGCCAGGCCGAGGAGCACCCCTAGGCCCTGGCGCACCCGCGGGAGGCGGCGGCCCCCTCGGAGGCGGCCTAAGCTGGGCCCTCCACGGGCGGCGGCGCCATAGCCGAAGGCTGGTCGGCTCGAGGTCCGGCGGTGGCGCAAAGCACCCGGCGAAGGCGTCCTACGGCCCCTACACGGCCTGGCTACACTCTAAAGACCCCGCGAACGAAGAGAAAAGGTGGCACAGAGGAGCTCACCGGAGGGACAGGGGTAGCGGCCGAGCGGACAGGAACGGCGGCGATTTGGGCTCGCCGACAGGGAGCTAGGAAAACGGAGTGGTGTGGGGCGTCGGCGAGGTGCTGGCGGGGCTCCGGGCGGGTGGAATTGCGGAGGAGAGCGGCGGAGCTGTAGGTTCGGCCGGCGGTGGTGGTGCTCGCTCGAGCTTGTGCTTGCGCGGCAAAAGAACGGCAACCGGTGAAACGATAAGCGCGGGAGCGGTATATATTCAAGCATTCACCGCGTGCATGGAGGCCACCTCGGCGACTCACGGGCGTGCGTGGTGTGGATGGGGTTGTCGCGCTGGCCGGCGGGCAGAGGTGCCGGCGGCGGCACGGCTCTGTCCTCTGTTCCGCCCGTTTCCTCCTTCTTCCTCTTCCTTGCCCCCGAAATTCAAATCTCAAAATCGGTCAATTTCAAATCCAAAGATCCAAATATTCCTTAAGCAAACTTGTAGAGTAGTCCAAGTACTCCATTTGATAGATTGGCCTCCAACCGAAATGAGCAATCTAAGACCGAGATTTTGAAGCTCAAAGTTTCTGCCAGAACCTCTTGTTAACTGAACTTCAATGATTCAGTTTCGACAGTCATAACATATGGTCATTTACCTTTCTTTGGACTCAATTTCAATAGCCCAAACTTATTTCATATAGTCCAACCACTAACCATTCGTGCTCTACAACTAACAAGGATTCCATTTTGCACATAAACACCTATACCTCTCGCACTACATTTCTCTGAATCTTGCTCCAAACATAGCCACTTGCTACTGTTTTCAGACTTAGGAAAAGTGCAGTTCAATAATTAGGCCGAAATGGTCAGAGTGCTGACTTTGAGCCTTAATTTGAATTTGATTCCTTCACTATTCCTGAGCAACAACACCCTACTAAACATGTCCAAGGATCATACTTCACTGCTGTTCAGTTGCCTTTGTCCACTTACTTGAAAAATTGGGCAGAATTCAATTTCCAAAGTGGATACTCATCATGTTTTTCTGAATTTTCCTGTTTTCGGATAATGAATAGTACTTACTTGATTTTGATTTTCAATTGCATTTCTTGAGGAGTTTGGGACTTGATTTAATGTCCAATTTCCTTCCCTTAAGTTCTAAACTTCCTCAAGCCTCAACTTCATATTTTTGGTAAATTTTTCCGAATTTAAATCTCCAAATTGCAATTTTGGTTAGATTCGGCGCAAATTTGACTTTGACTCAAGTTACCTTCCTTTAATCCAAACTTCACCATTAGCTTCTTAAGGTCATACTTAAGTTGTCATTAGCACTGGGTGTTACACTCGCGGTCGCGCTGTTAAGGTTAGGTTGGGAGATTGAACTCGGGAGGAGGAAAGGGACAACTAGAATGGCAAACAGGAGAAGGATGGGTGGATCTAAATAGTAGAAACTAAGATGTAATGAGCCTTGGGCTGGAATTTTTTATGATGGTCTATGGCCCACACAAACCACCCTTTAGCTCCGTCCCTAACTAATGACAGAGTTTACTACTTTAGGATGTGTTTATGATTTTTAAGTGTCCCCATTATGCTAAAAGTAGACGTTTGAAAAAAGTTATAAAAAACCGAGGACATCCAAGACAGATATGGAAAATGTCATAGACATTTCTAATCCAACCAATGCAAAGATACATTGCCCACCCAACAAGATCTAAATTTAGAGATATTTTCTGCAATATAATATTCTTATACATTTCCTTGGAAGGTAAATAGAAGTATCAAAACTACAATTTGAGTTAAAGATGCCAAATGTGTATTCTGTTTTCTCAGAACCATGGGTTGACAAATATAGCAGCTTTGTTGCTGTTAATGAGGAAATTTACACCTTTTCTTGGGGGGGAGAGGGGCGGGGTGTTGCAAATTTGACATGGGTATAAAAAAGGTGTCAGAACATTGTTTTCACATGTATACCAACATCAAAGTTAGTTTAAAAAAAAAGAAACCAATAACCACACAATCCATCCTGCTAGTCGGGTTTGAACATGCACATTCGGCCCAAATGGCCCATGGACAGAATTAGTTGCTTTAAATAACTACTGGATGTTTGTGGCAAGTGGGCTTGAAGAATGGCCCAATTTGGATTTTTTTTTCTCTTTCAAAGATATCCCAGTTTGCTTTTATCATTATTATATTTAAGTTATGCTGCAACAATTATTATACTTCTCTTTGTATTCATCCCGAAATTGTTGCATTAGGTTGCATAGTTATTGTGAAACTATGGTTTTGAGGTTTTCCATAATTGATGCTTTATAAAAAATGGTGCATGTCTCTCGAGATACTCTTGCAAAATATCTTTTAGAAAGATTATTACAGTATACCTTGGCTATTTCTGCATACTGCCATCAAGTATATATATCCAATTATTCATATTGTTTAGTCCATGACTCCATGTTGAATGTTTTTCTTTTTGAACTAGGAAAGCTATAATTAATAAAATGGCAAAGGAATGTGAAGGAAAAATGTCAAGAAAAACAACGGGCGCCCACATCGGGCAGTCTAATTTACGGGCACCCAGATGGACACTTCCATTCGGAAGATCCCGACAGTAGTGATGCAACGACCCATGCTGGCATCCAACCATCCATCCACCGACAGAAAAAAATGAAAAAATATTTTGAATAAACTTTTACACCATAGAATAATGCACAACTTTTTTATACAAAGTTTGTGGACCAAAAGATTCAGCGAAAATTTAAAGAAAAGATTCAAAACTTTTGAAGAAAAATTATGAAACAAAAAATTTGAAAAAAGTTACACATAAAAAATTTATGAAAACTTTGCATCAAAAATTTGGAAAAAAATAGGGAACAAACATTTGCAAAAAAAAATTGAAATAAAAGATTCAGAAAAAGAAAAAAGTTTGGAAGAAGCATATCAACAAAAGAGAATAGAAAAAAGAAAAAAAAGAAAAAAAGGGGGAAGGGGGAATCAAGCCGCTCGCCGGGGGCTGGCCACCGCCTCCTCCAAGGACGGGCAACACACCACCATGGGGACCGATCGCCACCCCTCCGGACCGGGCTGCGCACCGCTGCTCCTCCAAGCCACGACATGCGCCCTCGCCCGCCATGGGAGCCCGCGCGCCCGCCATGGCTGGCCACAGCTCCAGCTGTATCTGGAAGGAGGGGAGAGGATTTTGAGGAAAAATAAAATGGAAGAGGCGAAGGAGACGAGGAATGGGAGGGGCACGTGGTGAGGAATGGCTGGATGGGTACTAGCACCAGGCATGTGGACGAGTGGATCGACCGGGCGGAAGGGAAGAACCGGTCAACTGTAAAGTTAGTATTGGACGCCCACGTTCTGCACACTGGGTCACATAGGCACTTACGCACTGGATACAGCCCCTCGGTAGAACATTTTGGCTACTGAAGTGATGGATTGTAAAAGTTGAGAGAAATGAAGAAGGTGGACAAAATAATAGAGGATCAGCAAGGGAAAACTCTCACGGCGACCTGTGTTGATCATGTGATGAAAGGCAGCAAATCGGGCGAAAGAGGTTCTGCTGGGTGAAAATGTGTCAAAGTGTGTGGGAGGGTGTAGCTTTTCGCCTATAAAGATATCACCAGCTTAAAATATATTGATATAGTTGAATAATTGGATTCTACTATAACGTAATAAGACAATAACGACAACTAGGCAGGAAACCCAATGTAGACAATATGGAAGAGACCCACAGAGCTATGGAAGAGACCCACAGAGCTGAAAGAGATTTGGTTACAATTGACATTGGGCTCGTTCGGCTGGCTGCTTTGCAGCTGGCTGCTGCTGCTCGGCTCTCTGCCGCAGCAGCTGCAGCACGCAGCAGCTCTCTACCGCAGCAGCCAGCCAGCCGAACGCGGCAGCCAAGCGAACGAGCTAATTTTTTTTAAAAAAAAGATATGTAGAAATCTATAAATGCACATACCACACCAGCGGTGTAAAACATGTTTCACATTTGCATTCCGGAAAGGGAAACGGTAACATCTTACATTTTCGACAAACACAACAATGATTAACACAAGCCGGATCAAATTGTACGAGAGTCATCAATAACCTTTGCTATTGCTTTCCGGAAAGGGAAAGGGTTTTGCAAAAAAAAAGTATTAGAAATTCTCGGGATTAAAGTCACATGTCACACAATTTTTCACGCGAAATATGCATGGTGCATGGGATTCGAACCCACGACCTTTACCTCACGCGTAGATTCCTTACCATCCCACGTACACAGCCCATCTAACTAAGTAGGAGATGCTATCGTTTTGTAGTCATCCGTGGAGACCCCTTTGGTGTTACAAACCGGGACTAAAAGGTCTCCACGGACTACGAAATTTAGACCCGCAACTAAAACCTCTTTAGTCCTGGGTCCAAATGGTTCCAAGATTTTTGTTGAGGATCAAAGGTCGTTTCTCTACTGGTGAAAATATCTTTGAGAAAGATTACAGCATACATTTTCTATTGTTGCATACTTGAATCAAGGATTCATATTGTTTAGTCCATATTTTTGTTCTTTATGAATTAGAAAGGCTATAATTAGAAAAATGACGAAAACAATGGCCGCCCAATGGCAAGTTAGATCACATATATACCAGGGGCCAGACAGTACAAGCTTTAACAATTTTTAGCACAAATTATGTATTTGTAGTTCAAATCTTTGAGATTTGTGTGTGTG